>NC_036243.1:22300695-22303132 GCF_002742605.1 Olea europaea var. sylvestris | reverse complement strand
TATAGTTTAACAATTTGAAGCTTCTGCATTGCACTCTATAATTTGCTGATTTTACAATTTCAGCACACTTCAAGTTGTTTTATGTCAATCTTTAAGGCAGTTCAAGCACTTCTGTTGGTGAAGATGACTTAGGGCCTGTTTGGCATGGCTTTTGAAAAGCCAAAAAGAGCTTTTTGAGACTTGAAAGTTATTTTGGGCCTGTCTGCCTATTTTTATAAAAGTACTATTTTTTTATTAGAAGAGCTTTCAGAGAAAGTTAGTCTAACGTAAAATGGAGATCGTATCAACTTGTTCCGATCTCAGATAATAAACTCATGAGTTTAGTCTTACTTCTTAAGAAACAAAGCACTTCCAGAATAGGAAAGTCTTTTATTATCTAGTTTTCAAACAAAAATTTAGGTAGCTTTCTCCAAATGCTCTTCTACAGTAAGTAAAAGCAAAAGCAAAAGTCATGTCAAATGGCCCTTTATTGATTATTGCTTCCACTGTGAAGCGTAAATATTTTGGCTGAGAATAGGATTAAGCTTTAACTGTTTTCTGAATCTGATTTGAGATTGAAGGTACTAGATGATTTTTACCTGACCAAGAACCTGTCATCATACTAATGGTTTGTCTTGAATTGCTACTCCATTATGGTTTTGCCAATTTGCTTTGCAGCTCGTGGAAGCAAGAGCTATGTGGATGCAAGAGCTACAGAAGCAAACCAAGGATGAGTCGGATTGGATTGGAAGTAGTACTTTTTATTCAAAAGAAAGTGTGGATTCACCACGTGAGATCTTTTCTGCATCCTCATTTGAAGATGGTCATTATAAGAATATGTCAGGCACAACAGTTGATAAAATGACATGCCAAGCAACAAATTATTGTGAGATAGAAAAGCAACCTCTTGAAAGTAGTGACATCCAGTTCATTGACAAGTCCGTTATTGAAGAAGATCCTGCTAGCAAACCCGTGGAAAAGGAGATAGTTTTAGGTCCATCTATAGAAATGCAAGTGCAGGATTATGATGACGATGATGATTGGCTAAATGAAGACCCCGACTTAGTTGAGTGCTCTGGCACCACGGTTTTCGGAAGTGGGGAAGATGTATCATTCAGTGATCTTGAAGATGATATTGATTGTGCTATGCCTGTGAAAACTAAAATAGTCTCCAGTGATGGGAATAAACTAACTAAAACTTCATAAGTGTGGAGTGCAAAAGCAGATGTGTCTGATATTTTCCAGGTTGATCTGCCTCTTGGTCTCCTTTTGGCACTTCGAGACCCCAAAGATCTGTTTGATGCTTGCAGGGATGACTCATGAGCTGCCTTTGCAAGATTGGAAGTCTTAAAAGAGTTCCCACTGAGTGTACTCAAGGAGCCTGCGAGGACTGTCAATAATGAACGACACTTGGGAGGTTAGCTCTTGTAAAAATGTTGCAGGTGCAAACAACCCCCTATCTCAGGGTGCTGAGGTTTCCTAAAAGTTGAGGATGATAACATCAATTTTTTGATTCATTGTTGAAGGTCACGCATGCCACAGAGAAGGAAACCTTTGGTCTATTTCTTTTTCTTTTTCTGTTCCCCCTTATAATTTTTTATTGAAATGAGCCAGCCAATAATATGCCGCAAGATAAAGTTTTCAGCTCCTATTGTCTTCTTTTACCTGTTTCTCTTGTTTTGAGTCACTGGATATTCACAGAAGAAACGATTGTGTGGCTGTACATAGGACATGTAAAGTTTTTGGGATTGCTGAATTTGAAACTTACTAAAATCACCATTAGTCAGCTTTTATGGACTTGTATTTATTTTTGTAGATGAAAGATGACAATGCTGATAGACACTATCTGGTTTCCTTATCAAACGAAGTTACGAGGAAAAATACATATGGTTGTGTTTTAGATAATTTTTGCATCAAATTAACTACTTTCTATTATCTCTAAACCCTAATCCCAAATTTTCTAGTGTCTAATATATGAGAGATATTCTTCAGAAAACCATCTTTTTCTTTATTCAACTTGAAATGGAGCTTGAAATTTGTAGTGTATTCGAAGATGTATAATGCTATGGAAGAGTTTAATACAGTAAAACTATAATATTTCTATCTAATGGTATTGTTCTGTGTGTAATTATATAGCAATTAGATTTTGGTTGGAATGTCTCCAAGTGTTGTGTGGGGTACTGTGAGTCCATGTGGGAGCTTGGGTTGGTGGCTATTTTCTTGGGACTACAGTTTCAAGTTGGACCGGATCTTATGATAAGCTAGTGTATATAAGGAGGGAAAGCCTTAGGGTATATTTTAATTTTATATAGACAGGCTAAAATGCTATGGGGCCCATGTTATTCTTATTCCATAGTCACAATATATGCCTTTGACGCATATGGTAGGATCATAAAGTGCACAATCTGTAGTTAATATATTGTTCTCTGCTTCTGTGATATGGTTGAAGCAAAAGATT
>NC_036243.1:22295127-22296167 GCF_002742605.1 Olea europaea var. sylvestris | reverse complement strand
TATACTTGGAATGTATTGAACAAATCACGTGTCGAGTTAATATAGCATGACTATGTGGAGAATTAATTATCACTTGGTCGTCGAGTATTTTATCTAAATCATTGGACAAAGTTGTGCATATATTTTTCATGACTTTGGTAATTTTTTAATTTACCATTGGTTGTGATCAATTCATTAATAAAATATCTAGTAAGTTAAGAACATGAAAATGAGTAAAGTAAAGCACGAATTTGTGTTAGGAACAGTAGATCTGAAAATTTGGTAAAGTGATTACTTAAGTGTTTTATATTGAAGGATTATAAATTTGAGTTCAGTGTTTAGTAACGACTAACTTCACTATTTGTTATTGGTTCATAGAATAGTTGAAGAAAATTGTACTAAAATAATAAATTGAGGGACAAAACGGTCATTTGTGATTGTACCTAATTATCGGATTTCGCATGAGGATAAAGTATATACATGACAGTTTGGAGGAAAGTATTACAAATAGATATTACTCATTCCGTCCCATTTATAAATGTTGACTTTTCTTATTTTTTTTGTTCCATTTATATCATATTTCTTTATTAAGAAAGTATTATTTTGTTCATTTACTAATATACCATTAATTTGTCTAGTCATAGCTAATTCCTCCCACTTAATCTTGAAATTGTACAATTTTTCTTATTATTTATTTTTTGCCTTCTTGAATTATCCAAATACATTCATGCATACATTTCTCACTTCTTCTTGGAAACATGGACAAAAACATATTTTTCCATTTTATTTATGCTATTTAGCTTCACTTGAGTTGCAACTTCAATCTAGATGGTGCTAGTATGGCATTAATTGATAGATAAAATTAAATAACTCGTTTAGTTTCACTTTTCATTTAACATATCATCTAGTGTTAAGTAAAATGAGTTGCAACTCCAGTAAAGTTAGATAACATTACTCTTTCTACTTTGTTTACTATTGATCGTTGATAATTATATAATGGCGAATGAGGAAAATTCTTTGTAAATTTTTTTTTTCAATAACATTAAATAAAATTTCTTAAT
>NC_036243.1:22236758-22294038 GCF_002742605.1 Olea europaea var. sylvestris | reverse complement strand
TTTCTATTTTGTTCACACCAGTGACCAAATAATTCTTTACCTCTCTGGCCTTTGCAATAAAAACTTAAAACAGCATCTTGAATGTGATGGAATATTTAGATTCAGAATCCGATTTCTGCATGAATGTAAGGCACCATGAGTTTCCAGCAGCCAACTCTGGTGTGTCAGCTTAGTTGTTCTCATCAAGCCACTTCCTTTTTACCTGGATCAATATAGAAGAGAGACGTATATTGATTCTTCCGAAGAACCGAAAGTGAAGCGCTCTGCGGGGGCTGCAGGATGGTAAAGAAATTGGGTTCCCAATGCTTCTTCACGTTCAACGTGATCCCGTGATGCTTTACTTCTAACCCCACAAGGTTCCGAGAGACAGTTGTCAATCCCATTATGCGTTTAATAATCTATGTTGGTGATCATCCATGGAGCGGTTCAGCCTCTGGACCTCTATAATTTAATGACGTCTTTGTTGGATGTCACGTCACTATTTGGAATGTTTACTGTACATCTCGTTTCTTTCTTTATGTTTAATTTAATCTCTTTAGTGTTTTTAACAGTGTTGGCAACAGGTTCAGATACGAGACAAACTCAGAGTAACGACTAACAATTCTTGTGTTGCCAAAATGTAAATAACTAAATTTGTCGACTCCAATTTTATTCAATTTCATCAGCTTTGCATTTTTTTATGACTACAATATTTCATCTATGTGATAACAATATAATCTATATTAAACCAATATGTTGAATCAATCCAAAAAGAAGAAGAGAGAAGAGAAGAAGAAGAAGAATAAAGAGAGAACCAAAATCTATTAAGCCATAAGAATTAGGGTTTACAATGAAAGTAAATATGTTTTTTATATTACTACAAAGAAACCTAAAAATAACAGGAAACCTAAAAAAAGTAAATTACATATTATGCTACAATAAATAAACATAACACGTTTTCATGTTTTCATCTCCCCTCAAACTCACGATGCTAAAGCAAGAAGTAGCGAGAGTTTGTCACGCAAGAAGCAAAAACAATGCACTGGATGAGACTTAGTGAAGAAGTTAGCAATCTGCAACGATGAAGAAACAAAAGGTAGGAAAATGGTGCCAGTCTGTAGATGATGACGAACCAGATGACAATCAATCTCAATATGCTTTGTGCGTTCATGGAACACAGAGTTGTGAGAGATCTGAATGACACTAGTATTATCACAATACATGGGAGTTGGGGAAGAATGAGAAACACCCATATCTACAAGTAACCATCGTAACCACACAATCTCAGTGGTGGTGGATGCCATAACTTGATACTCTGCTTCTGTAGAGGAACGGGAAATAACGGTTTGCTTTTTTACTTTTCCAAGAGATAAGAGAATCACCCGAAAATACACAAAGTAGTGGATTTGCAATCAATGGGGTCGCTGGCCCAATTAGCATTAGAGTAGGCACGGAGCACTAAGGATGAGGTCGATGGAAACAAAAGACTCTGAAAGCATGTATCACGAAGATAATGCAAAATACGAACAACTACTGCCCAATGAACTGTGGTAAGAGTTGAAACAAATTGATTAACAATGTGAACAATATAAGCAATATTGGGACGTGTGATAGTAAGATAAACTAGACATCCAACAATAGTACGATACAAAGTGGGATCAGTCAATGGTACACTGTCAGATGATGAATATCTAGCATTGGACTCAAGAGGAGTATCAACAGTTTTAGTATCAGTAAGACGAGCATGCTCAATAACATCCATAGTATACTTAGACTGAGAGATAAGATAATCTCTAGGAGAAGAAACAACTTCGATCCCCAAAAAATAAGACAGTGTGCCCAAGTCCTTTATTTCAAAACGACAAGCCAATTCTGATTTCAAACCTGCAATTCCATCAATATCATAACCAGTAATAATCATATCGTCAACATATAGCAATAATAGAATGCGAACAGCTAAAGTGCATCTAAAGAATAAATCGGAGTCATGATGACTGGATGTAAAGCCAAGAGAGCTAACAACAGTGGAAAATTTCTCAAACCAGGCACGAGGTGCTTGTTTAAGACCATAAAGTGCCTTCCTGAGTTTGCAAACAAATCCAGAAGCGTGAGAAAGGCTAGGAGGAGGAACCATGTAAACCCCCTCTTGAAGATTTCCATTTAAAAATGCATTTTTGACGTCCAATTGAGAGAGACTCCATTGACGAACAGATGCAACTGCAATAAGTGTACAAACAGTGGTCATCTTGGCAACATGGGGCAAAAGTCTCCTCATAATCCTATCGTTGATTAAAACATTTAACAACCAATCTAGCCTTGTAGCATTCAATCGAAACGTCAGTTTTGATTTTAATCTTATAAACCCAACGACAACCAATAGCATGTTTAGCTGAAGGTAATTCAATTAAGTCCCAAGTGTCTGTCTTATGCAGAGCAGAAAGTTCATCAGCCATAGCTTATTGCCAAAGAGGATCCAAAATAGCTTCTTTATAGGAAGATGGTTCAACTAGATTATGAATGGATGTTAGAAAATAGCAAAAGTACTCAGAATAACAAGAATAATCAAAATCAGGTAACGAGGAAGAGATGAAGCAGGAGTTGGATCAACAACCTCAGGCGGTGCTTGGGAAGCCATAGAAGGAGGAGGGATAGCATGATCTGAAGCATGTGTACCTGCAGGACATGAAGAATCAATAGTACATAGGATATGGGAAGGTGAATTGTTTATATCATCAGAGAATGGATCAATATAAATGAGGTCAGTTTTAGTCACGTTATGAGTATTATTAGAAACGGAGAAGAATGGAATGTGCTCAAGAAATAAGACATGACGAGAAACATATAATTTATTATTAATGGCATCGAAACAACGATAACCCTTTTGCCCTTACCCATAACCCAAGAAAACACAAATAGCAGAGCGAGATGTCAACTTATTACGTTCAACTTCAGGACTAAAAACAAAGCAAGTACAACCAAAAACTTTTCAATGAGGAGTAATCTAGAGGATGCCTATACAATGTTTCAAAGGGTGATAAACTTGAATTATGGGAATATGGAATCTTATTAATTAAAGAAACAGCAGTAAGAGCTGTTTCTCCCCAAAACTCACCAGAAACTTTGGCAGATAAAAAAAGTGAAAGAGCAGTTTCAACAATATACCTATGCTTTCGTTCAGCAACACCATTTTGTTGTAGGGTATTAGTACAAGAGGTTTGATGAATTGTGCCGTCAAGAGCAAGCAATTTAGAGAATTCGGATAAAGTATACTCTCCACCTAAGTCACATCTAAAGCACTGAATTACAGTTGAATGTTGAGTTTTAATAAGTGCTCTAAATGATCGATAAATAGAAAGAAAGTCAGATCATTGCTTCATAAGATAAACCCAACAATAACGACTATAATCATCAATAAAGGACACATAATATCAAGACCCCCCTTTTGTAGCAACAGGAGCAGGTCCCCACACATCAGAGTGAACAAGATCAAACGGTGCAACAGAATGAGAAATACTTCGAGGAAAAGATAAAGCAGAAAATTTTGCTAATTTGCAACCACTACAATAAGAAATATCATGAGTTTGTATGTTTTCCAATTGATCCTTAGAAATAAAAAAATTTAAACGACTAGTGAAAACATGTCCAAGGTGAGAATTCCACAAATAAAAACTAGAAGATGTTGAATTCAAAGAAAAAGATGACAAATCAACGCCAGAAGCTGTAACATGTGGTGGTCTCAGATTGTCCAGAACAAATAACCCTCCTTGTCTACGACCTATCTCAATCAGTTTCTGAGATTGAGGATCCTACACATGACAACCAGTAGAAGAAAACTGAACTAAATATCCAGAATCACATAATTGACCAATAGAGATAAGATTCAAAGTAAGACCTGGAACACAATAGACATCTGATAGTGATAAATTATGTGTATTAACTGAACCAACACCTACTAAAGGTAATGGTGTACCATCAGCAATCATATTAGACACAGACGGGTTGGAAGGACGCAAGTCATTAAAATTTTTTGAATTAAATGACGTGTTTGGAAGCACCCGAGTCAAAGATCCATGAGGAAAAAATACCTGAGTGACTGTGATGACAAACTTATATGAATGGATGCTGACATAACATGTGGTTGTGTGGTTAAGAAATTCTGAAACTGCTATGCTAAGTCCGTCAACATGGGATTGGATAAAGGTAGTGATCCAAGTATGGATGAATCGTTAGGTGGCATGGTGCCAAGCTATATTAGCATTGGGACGATAAGATCCCTGCTGTGATTGAGGTTGTTGCTTCTTCAATAGCTTTGGACATTGAGACTTCCAATGTTATTTTTGTTTACAAAAGTTACAGTTATTCATAGCAACTCGCTCATAACCTTTATTCTGGTTCTGTGTGGACAGTTGAGAAGGTACAGCCAACACTGAGGTGCTAGATGGAGGAAGAGATACTTGTACCGCAAGAGATTTCACACGTATTTCCTCAGCTACAAGTTCACTAACCACCGAATCAATTGAAGGAAGTGGAGTGCGGTGCAAAATAGAGCATCTGAGTCCCTCAAAATCACTGCGAAGTGCCATAAAAAACTGAACTAATCGCTATTCCTTTGTAAAAGTAATATATTCTTCACATGCTTTCAGTTCTGCTGATTCCGTATGAGCCAGCTCATTCCAGCTGGAGTGGTAGAACTCAAGAATACTTATATCTTTCTCATGTAAAGCCCGTATATCAATTGCTAACTGATACCATTTTGCAAAGTTAGATTTAGTGTATAACATTTGAAAATGCTCCCAAACTTCTTTTGCTGTTTCAAACTTCTCTGATTGTGTACCAATGGATTGCTCAACGGAATTGCGAATCCAAATGAGAATTTTCACGTTGTTTGACTCATAATTATCTAACTCTATTACATAATTCTGAGCAGTGTTCTCGGGTTTCACAATAGTTCTGCTAACATAGCCCATAATCTTTTTCCCTTTAAAAAATTTCTCATCATTGTACTCCAATACGAGTAATTTTTACCATTTAGTCTGACACTAATGAATTGAAGTGAATCATCTCTTTCAGTTGTCATCATAAAGTCAAAAAATGTTCAACTATGAATCAACGAAATTACCCAATTTTTAAGGAAACCAATGATAACCAACGTACTACCACAAATTATAATTGAAGTATACTGTACAGTACACCTATAACCAAAGTAATACCACCAAAAGATCAAAAATTTACCAAGGAACAAACTACCTTTTAGAATCACTCCGAAAGAACGATCCACGTGCCACTGCCACACGCCGCCTAACGCCGACACGAGCCCGATCGGAAGTTTCGTCTCAACCTGCTGAACAAGGATCTGCTCTCAGTTTCCTCAATGGGTCTCCAGTTTGGTAGGAATCTTGATTTTAAGTTGCGGTCGAATATGTTTTTCGCACAAACTTTCTTTGTCTGATTTCTATCTTGATTTCAGCAAGTCCTAAACAAAAATTTCACAGATTTTACTCAATTATAGGCTCTAATACCATGATAACAGTATAATCTATCTTAAACCAATATGTTGAATCAATCAAAAAAAGAAAAGAAAAGAGAGAATAAGAAGAATAAAAAGAGAACCAAAATCTATTGAGTCATAAGAATTAGGGTTTGCAATGAAAATAAATATGGTTTTTATACTACTACAAGGAAACCCAAAAATAATAGGAAACCTATATTATGCTAAAATAAATAAATATAACACGTTTTCACTATGTTCAATTGTGAATTGAGTCATCGTTTGGCCTCTATTTTAATTTTAATGCATTTTTTTTGTTCTTTTCAACCATACATTTTTCAATTAAATAAAATTATATTCAAATTCAAAACTTTTTTTTTAATTGCACACTATTCAAAATACTATTATTCCAAAATACATTTTTACTGAAAACTAATTTTAATGGAGCCCAAACAGGAGCTAAGTATTAAGGCAGAAGGATTAGCATGGATCACAAATAAAGGTAATGTATTAAATTCTATTAAATGGATCTTATATCCATAAAAATTTAATTAAACTAGCTATATTTAAACATGTATTGCACGTTACTTTGAATTATTTATTATTATTATTATTATTATTATTATTATTATTATTATTATATGATTGCTGTAATAATAGCTACTGGGTTAAACATAAAAATGATAGTAATATTGCATGCTACAAATGTTATCTTGAATGCGTGTTAGAAAACAAACAGTAATCTATTTAAAGTGAATATTGATCATAAGAGTGAAATACATAAATGAACATGAATGTTGATGTAGTGAAAACTTATAGAAAAGAACATAATTTCATGATAAACTGTAATTTGTTGATTTGAAATGTTAAATACAAAGGAAGAGAAAATAATTCTGAGAAACATTTTAATTTTTTTTTATTTAATTCAAAATGCAACTAATTGTTATAAGACTTATATTTAAAGTAGTAAATAAAATTTGGATAATAACTAAACTTTTAGATAAGTTAAAAGTTAAAGATAACAACAAACTGTAAATACAAAACGCATTTTAAAAGTTCTAAGGGTGTGTTCGATTGCGAGCATAAAATTTACATAGAAAGAAAATAAATTCTAAGCAATTAAACTGCTTAGAAATTATTTGCATTAAATTGTTAATTAAATGTGTGTGATTTTATTTTCAACTTAAAAAATGTTATACTTTTTCTTTTTTTATTGATAGGTAAATGAAAGAGAGAGGGGATAGATGAGAGAGGAAAAAAGAGCGGATTACCTGGAAAATAAAAGTCTATTCCCCCTAAAGAAAATATTTTCCTTATTTTTAAAGAAAATATGGTCACGTGATCAAAATTAGAAAAATATTTTTCAAGAAAAAAATATAAATTTAACGGCACAAAAATAAGAATTTGGGTGGAAAAAATGACATTTTTATGAAAAATATTGACAATCAAACGTATTCTAAATGATAAAAATTGATCTAAACAAGACTTACAACATGGACAAAGCTTATGAGTTTTGCTTGGTGATCGTTTCCTCTCAAAATAAACACAACTCTCCACAAATAGACACTACAACTTTTTTTTGGACCTCGATCTCACAGATGAACGCTTCTCATTGCTTCAAATAGTAATTATGATACATGAACGTGAATGTTAATTGATTTAGAATCAATAATTAGGAATACATACATTAAGATGAACGTTTAATGTCCAACCACGTTCATCCAAATTTTCTATACGTAAATTCAGAAATGTATGGATGATGATGAATGTTTCGTGAATATTAATTAATATAGAAATAGTAGCAGGGAATACAAAAATGTTAATTCATTTTTAATCAATGAATATAATATAATGTTCAATTAAGTGGATTCAATCTTACAAATGTTCATTAATCTAACTAAATATAAAAGAGGTAGTTTGTGGTTACTGTTCACAAGTCTTTTTTGGTTGGCTCAGTCATTTTGGATGGAGTCGGGTTAGCTGAGCTGTTTGGAAGTGAGTGGCTTTTCAAATGACATATTTTCATCCAAGAGATAAGTGTTCCTTTCTCATTTCTATTTCCAGAATATTCATTTGGTAGCCTGTTTCTTTCTAGATATGGAAACGGTTCTTAATGTCTATGGAGAATTGAGTACAAATTGTGGGAAATTTGTTCTCTTTTCCGTCTAAGCTTCAAATCTGGCAATTTGTTCTCTATTTATATCTATAGTTCATTCTTCAAATTGTGGAAACTTTTTCACTGTGGCTTACAGTTTTGGGAATGTCTGAAGATTGTAATAGATCTTGTAAATTGTGTTGCATTTGCCCTCTTATGTTGTCTTTTTCTAGATCTAAAAACTTTTCTTCTAGATATGCTTTTCACGTTGAAAATCTTTGGAGAAATGGGTACAAATTGTGGGTATTTTTGTAGTGAAACCTTTGGACTATTCATGGCAAGATGAGTGGGCAATGAAGAAATTGAATAGCAGTCGGATCCCCTTGCTTATTACAGTCTATATATATTCGTATATCAAATCATTTTTTGTTTCTTTCTAATTTTTTGTATAAATATGTGCTTAAATTGTGATTTTTGAGTTGATAATGGAAAATTATTGATTGAATTGCAGATAGATTAATATTTTCGTTGAGAATTTTTCGATGCATGTGTAATTTTCATAAATGAGCATTGACAAAATTTTAAACCAATACTATTATCCTTGCAGTTTAACAATTTTTCTGCAATTTCTCTTTGGTCTTGTATATTTTATAAATGCTTTATTTTTGAAACTCTGTACTCTGAACCTTTCGAATTCAGGTTGAAAACCTATCTATTTTGCAATTTTCATATATATACTGTGAAGCTCATTTTGGGTAAAGGTAACCCCCATTTTGCGTATAACTATAGATTGCTCATGAAGCCCTACAAGGAGAGGGAAAAGTCCTTTAAATGTAGATTTTTCATCCATTTTTGTAATATTTTTTTGCTTTATTCGATAATGATATCCTGTTGTTCATTGAACAGTCTGTAGAAAACAGCAGCAATACATGGAGAGGGGAGAGTTTTCTGCTTATTTAAACACATCTGGATTTTATTCCTGAGAGCAATTCAATGTCCCCTTTGGTAAGCCTTCGAGTCAAGCGTCTTATTCGTCCACAAGTAAATGTGTCTATTAACTGAATCTCTTTTTGTCATTCCACTGAGAGTAGTGCTTCATGTACACCGAGCTTGAGCTCGGTGTACATGCCCCTCACATGGGGGCCCAGCTCGGAATAAAGACAAATAAAAAAATGGGCGGGTCCCGCCCCTTGAGAGGGGAGTGTCAACCGGACTGTACACTTTTTAATGTACAAATGGTAAATTCCTTCCACTGAAGGTCAAGAATGTTTCAAATGCGTAAGAGATGATACTCCAGAGAAAATTGGAGCAGGTCAGTAGGAGGTGGAATTACAACATGCTATTGATCTTTAAGGCAGAAGAATGGTGAACATGCAAGTGATAGACCTAAAAAATCAGCATCACCAGAATCATTTCCTGCCAAATCTGTCAGCCAGAACTCAATTGTCTCCCGTTACTGTCACAGTTACAAATGAACCAAAACTTCATTCTTCCATCTAATGCTGCTAATCAAGAATTTGGTTAGTTTTTATCACAAAATCTTTATCCAAAGATATTCTATATGCATTATCATTGAAGTTTATCTGGTAGGAATTTCTTATGTATCCAATTTCAGTTCCCATCATTTGTGTTCTACTTTTGAAAAAAATGTCTTATTTTATGCATCTTGCATTAGGTTGGGTTGTGCATATTTATCATCAAAATGGATTAAGTTGTTCAACCTGTTAGCATGTAAATGACCAGTTTTCAAAAGCTCCATTTTAATATTTACAATATTTTCACCACAACTATTTTTTTGTCAGATATTCGACAATTGCCAAACGTCATTTCTTTATACTTCACTATTACTTATTAAAAAAAAAAAATGATAATAATTTTACTTCACTACCAACCACTAATTTAAACAAAAGAACAAATGTCCCTTGTTTGAAAAAAAAAAATATACATAATCGACCCTGACAACTCACTTTCCACAACCATTCTCTAAAAACCTTCGCTTTCAGTACTAAACAAAATTTTTTGCCTACCACTAAAGAGTTTTCAGTCTGCATCAAAAATAGAAATCCAACTTTGTCGACACTTATTCTGAATTTTCTTCATTTCTACCCGCTGCTATATCTCATCTCTCAACATATAAAACACAACAAAAAACCTCTACCCAGTTTATCTTCTCTAGCTTTATTTGTGCCATTTTAACATTAACCTGGTAATTTTCTTTCTTTTAACGAATAGCATACATTAACTACACATTCTTTAAAAAAAATAAAAAATAAAAAATAAAAAATTATCACATATATTTTTCAATAGTTATTTGAGAATTTCAATATGTATTTTGATTCTCTTTTGCATGCTTATGTTCATAATCCACAGACTCCCAACGACTCCATATGCTATTCTAGCTTTGTTTATTGTACATATAAACATATTAATATCCATGTATCCAAGTATGACATGAAACAACTTTGCTTTTTTGCTCGTATTAACGCCATCAATGAAAATACTTGTTGACAGAATTTTTTTAATCCAATATAATTTTTATTCAAAACATGTTTCATTTCCCACTAAAATCCCACAAAATCAAAAGTCAACATTATTATTTACACTGCCTTACGCACTACAAGTGCAACACACATACATTCACTAGTGATAATTAAATAGTTGAGAAATTAAGGCTACTGTTGGTTTGACGTTTTCTGGCTATTTTTCGTTTTTCATTTTCGAAAACGCGGAAAACCCATTTGTTTCGTCGTTTTCAAAAATGCATTTTCGAAAACGAGTTAAAATTTATAACTGAAAACGCAAAATGATTTTTTATTATTTTAAGCATTTTCAGTTATAAAATCTTAAAACGCGGAAAACGTCCAAAATGCGCCGTTTTCAGAGAGAACTAAAAATCATTTTGAAACCGAAAATCGAAAATGGAAAACTAAACCAATCGCAACCAAATTGATTGTAATGTTTGAATATATATGTCAAAAGGAAAGGAAAATTAAAATTGTTGAAGTAGACAAGGGATGGAATTGTCCGAAAAATAATTTTCATTTCATGATATTATCACTACAAATTTTAATTATTAAACCACATTATAATCAGACCAAATTAAAACTATTTTTATACACCAAACTATTTTTACAATTATAGCCCTGGCCTAATAAAAACTTAAAATGAAAAAAAAAAGTGAAATTACAGTATTATGATGTACATTCGATCCCAATATCCCTCATTTCTTTCTCCACACTCCTTCAATGTATTTTTTTTTAGTAAAAACGCCATCAATACCCAGGCTGTGTTTTACTGCTTCAACCTTTATCCAATGGGGGGACTTGCTATAGTGACAGGGCCAAATGACAGGCCCTCGGCCCTATTTGAATGACAAAACCCATCCAATGAGTATTGATATGAAATTTAAGTGAAAAGAGGAGGAGACACTAGGAATCTTATCTCTGGAGATTACGTCATACACAAAGAAAGTAAAGAAGTGGAGATTACGTCATATACAAATTAAAGAGTTTAAGAGCTTAAAGCGTGAAAGTACTTCTATATGATGAAATAATATCAAACTCCAACTCCAAAACATAGCAATTGAATTTGAAATTACTCCTAACTGGAAAGTGAAATTCCTTCGGTTGCTAATAGATATGCAACTTTATTACATTCTGTTGCATGAATTGAAAATTAAGTGGGTGTATTCACTATTCAGTTAGGACTTTTAAGGATTTTTGTATATTTTTTTAAGTGATGTACCTTTGTAAAATTCGTGAACTTTTTAGATTCATATGGAGTTCATATAATTTTTTTTTTTTTTTTAGATTTTTATAAGTTTTTATTTTAGAACTTTTATAGACTCTCATCGAATTCATGGCTTTTGAAAAATTTCATTTAAAGTAAAATGCTCTTGGATCTTATGCAACAGTAGAAATTGACGTGGAGGATCGATCCTTTTCCCGTTCCCTCTCCCCATGTAAAAAAACATTTTTTTTAAAAAATTAAAAATTAAATACCTGGATTAGATAAATAAATAATTAAACTATAAAAATATATAATATTTCAATATTATTTGACAAATAAAATAAAAAAATATTTAATTTTCAGTATTATCAATATGTTAATCCTTTAAGAAAAAAATCAATCATTATATTTAAAATTTAATTACAAATAGTCTTTTTTTTATGTTAAATCTTCTAGAATTTAATTTCTAATTGATCTTTTCACAAAAAATTTGAATGAAAAGAAATGTCTTATACAATTTAATATTGTTTCGTCGAAAAATGAAGGAAGAAAAAGGGAAAAGAGAACAAATATAACTAGAATTTTTTTTTTTTTAATCATGACATTAAAGTTTGTAGAATAGGATAGGAAAGAGAAATAAGGGAAGGACAAAGTATTTCTTTAAAAAAATTATTATTTGTGAAATTCGCCCAAAATTATGAGGTCAATACGAGACAAATTCTGAAATTTTATATTCGTACTTTCTACCTAAAAATTAATACTCTAGATACTTTTGTAAAAATCTAAAAATGTCATTTCAAAAACAGATTGATAGCACTAAAAAGCTCAATACACAATTTGATTTTACACTCAACACAAAACCTGTGGTACAATATGCAAGAAAATAAGCATTTCAAAATAAAAATTAGAATAAAAGCCATAAATAAGTTTAAAAAAATTAGAATATTGACTGACCTTATGTTTATAATTTGTTGAATAAATTTTTTCTTCTTCTTTGAAGTTTTTTCAGCAAAATTGTTGTTTTCATCCACTTCGCTTCACTTTATTCAATTATAATTTAGGTCTATAATCAGTGGTGTTATGTGGGTGGAGCATTTAATCGATGGATGAATCATCTTCTTCTTTGCATGGGTGAAACTTCTTCTTTGTGTTTTGGGTTTTTCTTTCCTGTAAATGATAGGCTCTTCAGGGCTATATGTATGTATGTATGTATGTATGTATGTATGTATGTATGTATACATTGTTACATCCGTTTTCTACAATTACGCGTAGTTTCCTTCTATAGTAGGACCCATTCCAGTACAAAATTGACATCCCAAAATTAAAAAATTCAGATGGCGTTCGAAATTCTCATGGTGAAAACCTTATTCAGCCATTGAAGATAACAAAGTAGGTAACAATGTCCGCTGATTTCGATGACAAATTGAACAATTTCACCCGCACTGAAACGTCACATCACATACTTCTGAATTGTTTTCGATAAATCGAATACATTGCCAGAGAAAAGAATAAATCATTGAATTTCATACTACGATGATCAACTGATTAATACAATCATATTTGCAGCAAAATAAATACAGTGCTAGTCACAAAAGTTCTGGTAATCGCTGACAAATAGAATACAGGTATCCTTCAATTTTGTCCTTCACAAGGTTAATCTAAGGCTAATCGATATGTTACCTGATCTCTGTGTGTGTGATGAATGTGCATATTTTGAGTAATATAATATGAAAGCTACATATCAGATGTGTAATGAATGATCTGTGACATATGTCTCAATCATAGTAAAATTCATATTTTTCGTGATTGACTTTTTTAAGAATGTGACCTGAAAGTAAGCACTTCATATTACCTACACTCCGTATATGGGACTAATGCCATAATGTGTGTGTGAAAATTATGTTACATGATCTGTGACCTATGTGCTGAGCATTCATCATCTTCGTAAAATGATTTCTTCAACAAATGTGACCTAAAGGTACAAGCTCCAAATGATTTCTTCAATAAATGTGACCTATGTGTTGAGTAGGCATTTTCTCTGTATATGTGATTAATGTGCATTCTTTGTGTATGAGAATTGTGATTCTTGACCCATGATCTATGTTTCAACCATTATTCATTTTGAAACTTTTTGGAAAATCTGCATGCCTATTATTTTATGAGTTCATATATGAACTGTTTGAATCGTTACATTTTCATCCCAAGACCACTAATAAAATTTAATTTAATTTGCAGAAATATGTACTTGTACATGTGCCAGTTGCATGCATCTCAAACTTCTTTAACATTGGTAGATCAAAATTCCTGATATGTAAACCTTGTGGACAGGGTTATGGAATTCAATTTGGACCTACAAGGTAACAGTATCGTTGAAGTACATACTGAATGAAGATTTACCTCCAATCAAAATCAAAATGACGGCAATGTGCTTTCTTACATCATGCTGAAGGATATGGAGCGCGAACTTGCTAAATACCTATTAATCATTTATGTTATGGAGGCATAGGTAGATAAACCATCTATTACGCTACTAATTAATTCACATGCTGTTGGTGAGCTATGTACGTTGCTGGAAATGGCATTGGACATCTATGAAGCAGTAATTGAAATTATAGGTCACATATGTGACAACAAAATCACAGTTGTTTATGTCGCAGATGCTAAAGAGGCCGAAGAAGGAAGGGTCTTTTGTGATAAAGCTATTTTAATTAAGTGTGTCATTTTTTGCCAAACAGAATATGTTTGAGTTTATGGTTGAACGGTCAGATAAGAAAGAATATGTTTTGAGTTGTTCACAAGGCAGATGTAATTGGATATGCAGAGCATCGAAATGGGGTAAAACAGAACTATTTAAGATTCGGAAGATTGGTAGTCACATATGTACATCAAAGGTAGTGTTGGACACAGGCAACTATCAGCTACAGTTGTGTCCTCTAGCATCAAGTACAAGTATACGTTGTCCTATACTATATACACACAAAAGGATATATGCAGTAATATGTTGCATACTTTTGGAGTTTATTTAAATCATTTAAAAGCATGGAGATCTTGTGAGCAAATTTTGAAGATGATAAGGGGTGATATGACCAATTCGTTTGGCAAGATACCAAGCTTTTTCTACATGTTTCGACAAAAAAATTCTGGTATGGTCACAAACTTGGAGGTTGATAGTCACAATGGTATTGCTTTTATGGCACTTGGTGCATCAATAAGCGGTTGGAAATATTGTAGGCCAATAATTGTGGTTGAGGGTACATACTTGAAAGGTCACTACGGAGGTACCCTTTTCACAGCATGTACGCAAGATGCAAATAACAATATATTCGTTCTCACTTTTAGGATTGGGGATAATAAGAAGACAAATCTTGGAGATAGTTTTTAAAAAAACTTGAAAAAGGCGTACTGAAACAGATAAGGGCTGTGTTTTGTATCGGATCGGCATGATAGTATAAAGAATGAAATGGAACATGTGTATCCAGGAACCTATCATGGTATATGTTCGTATCATTTGCTCCAGAACTTGAAGTCACATTATGAAAAATTTGGACAACACATTATACAAGCTTTCAATTAAGCTGTCAGACCTTATACATTGGAAGAGTTTGAATATAACATGTGACGACTGGACATGATAAATTAAAAGATTTGTGCTTACCTGGTATTGTAGTACTTGCATGTACATTTTCACAAAACATTGGAATGGTCACATATGTCAGTTATATGATATTTCTCAATATAATACATGTTTGTAGACTAATGTTGGACCTGAAAAGTGGTTATGAATCTATATGCCAGAAAATAGATATTTTACAATGACATCAAACATCGTGGAATCGATTAATGCGATCACAAAGGCAGCCAAAAATCACCCCATTGTATCCTTGCTAGAGTCATTGTGATCAACTATACAAAACTGGTTTTATAAAGATAGAGACAACGCACATGAGACTTTCACAAAGTTGACAAGAAAATATGAGAACGAGATGAGAAAAATGAGTATAGATTTAAAGAACTTGAGGGTAAGTTTTTATTTTGATGTTAACAATGACAGATGTAACCTCAGCATGAACGAATGTGACCTGGAATGCACATCTAAGATACACACACACACACATATAATATGCGCTTGTTATATAAATGACCTAAACCTAATGTATGCAACATGACCATACAATCATGTGACATTAACTGTGCAATCACGACTTGCAAAATGTATACTTGTGACATTTACCTCGTGACTGTGGCTTGATAGATAGTTGTTTGAATTGACATAATCTGTGTATTTGATTACATTCTCACAGGTTTCTCCTTCCAACCAATCAGAGTTTTCTGTTAGCGGTGATAAGTCAACTTTCGTTGTTGATAATTAGAAACATACATGCACGTGCAGGATGCTGCAAGTTGATTTGTTACCATGTCCACACGCATTGGCTGTAATTGCACATACAAAAAGGTATTCATATACTTTCTATTCTTATTATTATATATGAGATGCATACTTGAACGCGTTCGAAGATTCTATATATCCAGTTGGAAATCCAACCGAATGGATAATGCTTGAAGAAGTACTATACGAACCTGTGTTAGCGTCTAACCGAAAAAGGAGTTGTGGAAGGTTTATTGAGAAGAGGAAGAGATCATCCAGAGAAGGAAAATCGATAATGAAATGTGGAAGCTGTGGAGGATATAGTCACAACCGTAGGAGATGCTCCAGTCTGATCCCATTAAGCTAATATCACATTGACAATAACACATGATATAGATAGGTCAAAGTTATTTCATCTTCTTCTATTTGAAACATTCATTGGTAAGACAAGGTTAACATTATATGTGACCATTGTTTTTTTTTTTTTCCAATTATACAAAATTTATTGGAGTCAAAGTATTTTTTTGTTAACAATTCATTCACACATGGTTAAAGTTATATCATCTACATGGCTGTGACCTAAGGAGTCATCCACATGCATTTGAATACCTATTCCACAGAAACCATAAACTGTAACCTGATTTCAGACACATTACCTCTGTCATTGCAGTATGTGGTCATTGCTAATTCAAAACTTTGACCGCAGGAGTCATGCACATGCATGTGATCAAATTTGAAAGACATATGACCTAAAATATGGTGATTTGTGACAAATGATTTGAGAAAAAAAGGATATGTGGCCTAAAGAGCAGCTCTGTGACCAAATGTGAAGGATATGCTACCTAAAACATAATGATGATCTGTGAACAATGATTAAAAAAAAGATTATTGTGACTTCCAAAAAATAGTTCTGTGACCAAATGTAAAGAACATATAACCTAAAACATGGTTATTCGTGACCAATGATTAAACAAATGATTACATGTGACTTCTAAAAAACAATTCTCTGCCCTGAAAATCTATGATCCGTGACCAATGATTACAATAAATTGTCTGCATAATCACTATATGTATTCACCTAATCCGAGATCCATTGCAAATCCATTCATGATATGTGACCATTGTTCTGCACAATCACAACATGCAATCACTAAATTTAATCAATGATGCAATCACCAAGATCATTCAGTAAATGTGACCGTCTATATGCATAATCACCAAATCTATGATCCATTCCAAACAAATTCTATAACAAAAAATAACTACATATTATAACCTTGAAACGTGTTGCTATCATGCATTCTGCATGAAACCTTACGTGCAAATTCCATAGCAAAACGAATCCATTGACCAGAACCCATGAAAAAAATGAAAGTTGGAGTGCAGAGATCACAAAAGCTATAAACTAAAACATCATTTTTTTTTTTACAAATATGATTTCAGAATTCATTCTATAACTATCCCCTTCCCCATTAAACCATGCTTTGTGTGCATTATGTAGATCTCCAGATATTTGTAGAGTAGAATACAATACCTAGTCTATACTTGCTAATATTGAATGTATGTAGCATGGAACATCATCCTTCATGGATGATGTATAAGGCGTATAAAATCACAGATATCTCGTAATCATGACTGCAAATTAATAGTGAAATGTAATATGAGTGAAATATTTTCAATTTATGCACACAGTATTTGTCACAAAACTTGCCCATTTTTCTTCTAAGATGGGGTACTATCGATGTGAACCTTCAATTTCATGCAGTCGGGTCCATGATAATTAGGATCCTTTTTTGAAATTCCCAAAGCATTCATAAGTGTAGGTAATATTTTTACATATGGCTCAATACCTTGAAAAACCTTCCAATCACGGTAACTTTTACCTGTCGAACTGAACAACATCAAAGTATGACTTCTGAATTGTAACACATCTAGCATTCAGTGAGCATTGTTTGTGGGCAGAATTGACATGAACACTAGTCCAAATTGGCCCAAGGTGTGCTTAATGGTGGACTGTGACCTGTTATGATCTCAACAAGGCTCAACTCCGACGTGAAAATATGAGGATCCTTCATGAAATAGGGTATATGTCTTTTATTTTATTTTGGAACCAAGAATTTTTCATTATAAATCTGTACATTACATTCTTCCCATGTTTCGCAAGTTGACAAATGTAATGAAAGCACGCATCCATGTGCTGCAACAAAAATGGAAACAATCTATGAATATGTGACCAATCTGTGAATGAGTGACCAATAATGACATGTCACTGAAGGAGTTAGAATATGTGACCAATCTGTGAACATGTGAAAGCATAAGGTGGTGTTATCGTACCGCGCTACTCAAAGACGAATCTGTGTTTATAAGTTGGTAGAACCATGACTTTTGACCATCTGGTAATGAATCGATAACGAATGCAGGTTTGATTTTGTCATCCTTCTCGTTAAATTTTTTCCTGGAAAGACGAAAATGGAATATTGAATATCTGTGTTACAATTACTCCTTGAATTACATTCTCAGATAGATACAAATTGTACATACTTATTTTTTGGTTTAAAACCTTTCTGGAACCAACCCATGAATGCAGATTTATCAATTTCATCAACATTGCCTTTGTAATGCTAAAAAACTATGACATGATCATCATGATTAAACAACTTACCTTCTTCAACAACGAATGGAGACTGCAATATCCTTGTAAGCCTCAAAACCCGCTTGATTGGTAATTCGGAACAGCCTTCAGGAGAAGGGAATCCCTGTTTATTGTTGTAAGAACGCGTTAAGTTTCATATCTTACATAAAAACTATATGTGAGTAGGTTTTTGAATGATCTGTGATCTATTAAAGTTTACTATTATTGGCACATAGTTGGTTTGTGACCAATACAGTATCGAATACTAGATTTGTGAATAACTCTATCTCAACACTTTTGGTTGTTGTCACCACATCGGATATCACGAAATCTACGTATTTTTAAATGTTTTCAGAGTGTACATCTTTATGTTGCGTATATCCGATCCCCAAATCAAACGATGGTGGTTGAAGACAATAGGAGAGACCAATGTCTTCACTTAGGTCCATCTTACCCTTTCCTTTCCTGTCAACATTTTTTTGAACGATTTTCACCTGTATATTAAAGAAGAATATTCGACATGTCAAATGTAACTGTGGTCTATAAAATAAAATGTGTAAATATCATGTAAGTACCTCGTCGTTATTATCAGAGCCTCCAACAACATGAGGTTCTATGTCTCCAACTCTGAAAGCTTGTGCACCTCTGACTGTCTGAACATAATCTCTTGCTTTTTCATTGAACCATCTCATGATCTCATCTATTGAACTGGATATTATTGCTGACACAGTTTTAGATAGAAATTACATATTAGTTCGAATATCCATCAAGTCTATTTTTTTCCTTGCATATGGACAATGGATTTCATTTTCGTTGTGTGCATAGCATTCAAACATGGCATCTGTGACTTGATGTCAGTGAGCTCCACTGTCAACAATTTATTGTCCAATTCCAATTGGGATATTTGCATCCTCAACTCCTCGCAGGCCTGATATAACACCAGAACAAGACATTACACGTGACCAATGATTTGGGAAAAAAATTGGTTACATGTGACATACAAAAATAGATCTGTGAACAAATGTGGTAGACACGTGACCTTAATCGTAATGATCTTTGACCAATGATTAAAAAAGATTATATGTGACCTCCAAAAAAAGCTCTGTGAACATATGTCAAGGACATGTGACCTAAAAAATAATGATCTGTGTTCACTGATTTTGAAAATGATTATATTTGATTTAAAGAACAACTTACATAAACCCATTGGGCCCCATGAGGGTGTGGTTCATTTGGAGAGTTATGGGTGACTTATCAATCGAGGATTTTCCACGGGAAGATGACTCTTGACGTTGTGACGGAGGGTCAATGAAATCATCATCATCGTCAGATACATTAGGCTGCCCATACTACCGTCCATTAACAGGATCCCTGACTTTCCACTAGTGCTAGCATGGCCATCTGACTTCTTTGTCTTATTTTTCCTGCAGTTATCATTTGAAAAGTCCGGTTGAATTGGTTTTTTGTATTGGACATTGTTCATGTATGGCATGGCCATTTCAGTTTTCGATGGTTTCATGTCACAAATCTCAATCTGCAAAACTGTATATTAGAAAAATGTAATGATAACAGTTAACTACAATAGACATAAGGCTTACTAAAGTTTTACATCAGCATTTGTGAAGCAGTCGGCTCCTTCCAACTTGGCAGCAGATAGTTGCTCGTCTGCCATCCAATTTTTGATTCGAGGATGCGTCTTCAACATTCTTGTGACACCAATTCCATCTAAACTCGAAAAAGTCTCATAAATCCGTACTTGGAAGGCTACCAACATATCTCGTAGCCTGTAATGTGGAGTTCTTATACTCGACCCATCTTTCAATGAATCCAAGGTAATTTCAAATAATAATTTACCTTATGCGAACCTGTTCATTGCATCAAAGTCCTCAATGAGAGTGAACGAGTAGTTGTCAACAACTTTCTTGTAATCTCTAGGAAAGAGATATAAAGTGAGGAAATATAGAGTACTGATCATAGCAATGTCGTCATTTGGTAGACTTTTGACAGGATCCAAGTCCAACATTTGACACGTATACATGAAGGTGGACTTGATGTCTTCATGTGTTACAATATCCACTTGAGAAAAGTACTTTGTCTTCAATTTCGATTGTCTACTGTCAAACATCTGTGTGTCATGCCGTCTATGAAATCTCAAGCCTGTGACTAAATAGAACTCAGAGATGGAGAACCTCACATATTGTCCAGCAACATAAATCATATTTCTTTATTGTTCGGCTGATAAACCTCCCTCAGAAGGAAGAAGTGAAATAGTTATGGTTGTATCACGATCTTATCGCAATCCAGAAAATGGGTAAAATAGGTTCCAATCAATATATGTTTCTGTTGTCAGCTTAAACTTGTCTGAATGGTATTCAAGACACCTTTATAGACTGAAGTTGTAATTTTCCCAGGAAACCACATGTTTTCTGATATTATGAATTGCCAGGCCTACATTTAGATTGAAACAATGTTAAACTCTTGCAGGGGAATTGGACGCAGATGTGTTATACAAGAGATTAAATTAAGATCAAATACTCTGTCAAACAGGTCACATATACATACACATATACACTCAGGTAGAGAAGTTTGTGTGTGCTATATAATCAGATTAATAAGCTCACAGGTATAAATCATGTTATGCATTCAACAAGACACTCAGATTACTAAGGTCACATGCACCGCATTGTCACTAACAAACCAATAACTATAAAACTTGTAAAAAACCAACAATTTGATTTGCATCACATTATAGCACTATATTACAATTTCAACAATACATAAATTTCTTTATGCGCACTCAGTTCACATATATATGTATATTAGATTTCAATCAAATGAATAAGGTCACAGATAAGAGCTCTTTATTGTTAGAACATACATATTGTAATGCATCCAAGTCACATATACATTCGGCTCAAGTCACCGATCGTCTACCAAGGTCACATTTAGATCCTTTGAAAGCATACGACATATTAGACATCAAATTATAAACACAAATGAATTTCCATAGACATAGTCTTCATACCCAAAACCCTAGGCCATACCTAATACTGAATTGAATTGAAACAACTAAAGTTCAAAAATGTCCGGTACGTAATCCACACTTCATAACAAATAATTTCACATACATACATATAGCTAAAGTCATAAACAAAAATAAAAAAATGGAAATAACCTTGTTTGACTGCCCTTTCCGCTTAGTCACAAACACTACGTGTTTTTTCGTTGGGGTTTTCTTAGGGCTCTCCTCAGACATCATCTTGTTTCTTCTTTGTGTGGTGTTTTCGACATTAATAACCCCTTCTATAGCCTTTGATTTCTCCATTTAATTTTGATTTTTATGAACAATGTAATAAATGTCGTTGATGATATAGCGATAAATTGCACAAAATGAATTCGACAAATGGTGAGAATGGAAAGTAATTGAATGACGATATCCTCTGGAGTTGTGGTGGACGAGTTCGAATGAGAGAGGGTTTGGAGATGTTGTGAGGAATCGTGGGGAAGAGAAACATAGATGGAGATAGGAGTTGATTAATATGGTAGTTAAGAAAATTGTAATTTGAATTAAGATAATTAAGAAAATGCGCCATCAGTTAATATACGTATCGACTAATTATTAAAGGATAAAAAAATATTTTACATTTAATAATTAAATAAAAACCGAACTTGTGCATAAAAAACTTCCCGAGCTGATGTTTGCAATGCAACCTTCAAATACCTAGGATGGTGTAATTTCCACATTAATCTATTCTTGAGGAGGTTGGGCTTTGCTAGATGAGGCCCTAATCGTGCTGTATGCTTAAGTTGGGCTTTGTGTATAGCAGAGTTGCACCTCAATCTCTGTTGGGAAAATTTTGCATATGCATCATCCTATTAAAATATTTTATAATCTACTCTATAACATTAATAAAATTCAAAACTACTGGATGATATATATTTTATGTCTATAGGTACTTCCTTCAAAAAAAAACCCCATCCAACCATTTGTAACTGATTAGTTTGAATTCATCTTAATTTTACGTATAGCATTAAGAGCTTTTCCTAAATGAAAGAAGAAATTCAAGAAATCGACCATAAGGTATCACAATCAATGCCATTTTGTAGAATACCTACAGAAAGCATACATTTATTCTGCATCCCGGATCTCGACGGAAAGTTTTGTCCATATTGAAAATTTGAAATTTGAAAGTAAATGTCGCCATCTAAAATTTGAGTTTCAGTTAGATGTATCATGTATTGGGTTTCTTTACATTTTAATTTTAATAATCCTACCCATCCATAATTCGACGTCTGATGTCTCATCATTTGTCGAGAAATACGTTTATGCTTTTTGCTTTTGTGAACTTTGAATGTAGGTTTCCGGCTGGTGATGTCGTGAATCATCTATATGATACTGTGTATCAATTTAGAAAGGGGTAAATGCGATATGATGAATATGTCAACAATGGAAAGGATTATAATCACCACAATTAGATATATACACCGACTAGAAAATGCTTCCATAAAAAATAATATATTTACCACATATGCTAATATCTAGATAATTCAGCTTATATCAACATTTGGTTTATGTGTGTGTATCCAATCAGAAGTCTATTTGAAATAAAAGTTTGGTGTTGACCCTCTTACAAGATGTTTCTGATGTTGCATTTGAAGCCAACTTTCATTGAACTGTGCACACAATCCTATCTACAGAACTTAGATTTATCCAAATTCATTTATTTTTCCTTTATATAGGAATGGACACAGTAAATGTATTGTCGCAAATACTTTTGGTCTCCTAGATCCTTTTGGTTACAATTATGTTGGTCTTTTCGATATGATAGCGAACAATCTCAAAGCCGATATGCGACGTTCATGTATCAAGATTGAGTATTCTGTAGATGTGAAGATGTCTCCAATCGGAATAACGAATGACAATTCTCTGCAATTCTACTTGAAGTTGAAGCGTAGGGATCCACGTGTCATAATGTATGCATTACATATCAACTTGATTGAGATATTGCAATCCACAGATTCTGCACCCAGATATTGGAATTTCGATTAACGAAATGTCTCTAGATTTGAAATAGAAAAATTTACCATGGTGCAGGGCCCTTCCAACAAGTTGAAAAAAGGAATATAAGATTTAAAATTGGAATTTTAGATTAAAAAATTGAAAAAAAGAATGGACATGTCTGAGGTGCATATAAGATTCTTTGGTCATACGTCATCGAGATCATAAAGCAACTCGTCCAGCTCTATCGTAGTGATACGTGATTCATCCATTAACCAGTTTAAAATGCAAGGAAAAGTACTAGAAACTCTATTACCCACCTCATTGGAAAGCAGTGGTATTGGCACGTATATCCATATTTGGAAAGCGAGTGGAAAGCCATAAAGTCTATATGATGATATAGCTTTCGAATCACATTCGTTCAGTTTGAGCTTCTCTAGTGCAAGCTTCATGTACAACTGTGTGTTCTAATACAATTCCTTACCCTATGGGAACGTGTCCTTATATGAAGAGTCCATAATTCGCATGACTGCTTCATTTACCACAGTAGGCTGGGAGGTTGTGTAGAGGAAGGATGATATAAGGGACAGTATCCCCAGCTTTACAACGTCCTTTTCTGGAGTGTTATGGGGGATATGTAGAAATGTCTGTTCCATATCCTTTCTATATATACTCTTTATGTTGTTGAAAATCTCATTTTCAGTCTACATTCATCAGTTTTGAACTTATTCATGTTGTCTTCTCCAGTGCACCTCAACCCGATCTCCATACAAAACTCGTGAATTGAAAATCCAAAGAGGTTCCCGACATCCTTGAACCACATTTCATTGCCATCTGATTGCTTCACTTCCATCAATAGCATTTTGTGTGTAGTTTGGTGTTGTAACCAAATATACTTCATCCGGAGGAAGTGGCCAAAACATGTCCTCGAAAAAATTTGCTTCCGAGATTCAGTCAAATTTTTTTTTCAGATTTGATATGACATTGTCTTTGGAGAGCACGTTCACACTTGCGCCCACTCTTTTTTTTTGGTTCCACTAAATATACGGATTCCGAAATTATTAAGAAAATAATTGAAAAAAATTAGTTTTTCCAAATCCAAAATGCCAGAGAACAAATAAACTTAGGTTGTGATCACACCTTGCACATATGGCTAAAATTTAACATAAAAATAATAAATATAAGATTTAATTCAATTTAGTTTTATTGAGGAATTAAACTATTCAATTCAAATACTTAGTTATTAAACGGATCATATGGATAGCTAGGGTTGGCAAGGTTCGGTTCAAGGTCGGTTAAGCCAAAACTATTATTGAACCACCGATTTTTTGTCATACCATAACCACATTAGTTGGTTTGGTTCGGGTGATTGATAACCACGAAAATAAATTATTTTTTATAGGTCCAACCGTCAAATTAAAAAAAAAAAAATTATGACAAAAAGTTAATGAAAATAAAAACCCAATACTAAGCCAATTTGGCAAACAATATCCTAAATGAAAATACAAACAATATCCTAATTCCCAAATGCAAAATCCGAATTTAACACAATATTATCAACATAACAATACTAAACAAAATCCTTGTCCCTTGATCCTTATGCATCGAACTTGATTCCTACTCAATAACTCAAAAGCTTCGACCTCAATTCATATTCAATCTTAATTATTCACCGCAACTCTTACTAGCATAAGTCAAGACTCAAAGTTGATTCCCATATAGTAAATAAGAAATGTAAGTACGGTAATAATACAACCATACTGCTTAATCCAGAATGGTCTTAACTAAAGATTTAAACAAAAAAATGTACCTCTTCGTCAACATTCTCCTCATTAAACCTTGCACAAGCTCTGGAGTATGATGGAGCAAAATTTTCTACACACAATTGAAAAAAAAATTACCAATAAAAGAAAGTATATGAATAACAAATGTAATACAATAAATCCAACCATGAATATCAGTCCAAAGCCAATCTCGAGCATACATTAAAGCTTCTAAAGTCTTCAGGTGAAAATCTACCGCTTGTACTAAACGCTGACTCAGATGCCACGATAGATACTGAATGGCTAATAAATCTCTTGCAACCTTCTGTAAAGTTGGAATTTTTTTTTTTGAATTTGCTTTCCACCTTGTAAATAAATCAAAACCATCCATCCTTGGCAATACTGGTTCGTCTAAAAAAAAATCGAACTCTGTTACTGCACGATCAGCAGTGATAAAATGGCTAACAAATGTATCAAAACTAGCCGTGCAAAAATGTTTTCCAACAGTAGTAGACGACTCTGATTGCAAAGATGATGAAGACTAAGATGTATTTTTTTTCGAATGATGTGGTCTCTTGTACTCTTTGAGCAACTTGTGACAAAATACTATAACCTTTTCAACCTCTTCTCGCGCTTCATCTCCAAAGATCAAAAGAAAATAGTATTCAACTAGTTTCATTTGGATCTAATATAGTTGCAACAGCTAGAATTCCACGCATGCCACTCCAACATTCGTCAAACATTTCCTTCATGCTAAACGCCATCCGTTTTACTTCATCAAAAAATGATGTGTTCCAATCACGGATTGCCAACTTCATGTCACAAATATTTGGAATGGATGGATTGGCAGTAGGATATTTTGTACTTGAAAATAATTCAGTCCCTTCATAAAATATCTCCAACTTATCACAAATCTCCGTAGCTAAGTTACAATCACTCTCATTAGGTACACTTTTGTATTGAGCCTCTTTTTTCCTTAGACGAGAAAAAAGTTCTTTGTAAAGTAAATCAGTTTGAATCATTAGATACGTGGAGTTTCATCAAGTCTTACAATCTAGTGCTAACTTTTTTTCACAAGGGATTTTCATTTGTCATGCAACTGGCTTAAATGTTTCAATTTTTATTGTGATGCTGACCAATATGAAACACTATTGCGGATTCTCTCAACACTCGGGCTAATGATATCTAAACCACTCTTTACCATCAGGTTCAATATGTGTGCACAACATCGCAAGTAGAAAAATTCACCATTCAATAGCAAAGAACCAAGAGAAAGCTTATCTAACATAATGTTAATCATAATGTCATTCGTGGTGCAATTATCAACAATCAATGTGATGCCGATTGTAATGACAAGAACAATATAGAAGAGAAGAGATTAAGAATCTAAGAATGAAGAGAGATAGTTGATTTATTCAATAATCAAAAGTGTCTTTATTACAATCCAAGAACCTCAATTTATAGGTTCTAAATAAAAATAAAGAGGAAAATTGCAATAAAAAGCAAAAAAAACTAGAGTTTTCTTTTGTTTAGAAGGAAACAAATTTATTATTCTACCAAAACTAGAAAATGCAATAATAAAAATTTGATCTTTAATTGATTTGATTCTGATTACGCCTAGAATACACTTTCCAATGTTCATCATTCCTCCCTGACTGATAAGAATTCGACTCCGATGAGGTATAATCCAGATAAGCATCTAAAAGTGTAGCATCCAGTTGACGGAACTCTACTTCATCAATCCAAGTAGCATCACTAGGTGGGCGACCGTCCCAACGCACTAGAAATCGACAAAAACCACCATTCTACAAAGCAACAAATTGATCATCAAGTACCTCATCAATAACATCCTGTGCATAGCTACCGACGAAAAGGTTTCCTAAACATCAATGCCCTCTTCCCCTTTCTCATCAGAAAATGTGGTAATAGGAGCTCAAGGGGGCGACCGAGAAGACTATCCTGCAGAAATGTTACGCGACAATACCGAATGCTCAAATGTGCCTCGATAAGGAAATAAATCTACTACATTGAAAATAGGACAAATATTTAAGTGTGTTGGCAGCTCAAGTAAATAAGCATTAGTTCCAAGCTGTTTGATGATGCGGAAAAGCCCCAGTGATCTAGCACAAAGTTTCTTGGCTGCATGTTTAGGGAATCATTCATGTACAAGTCGGACCATGACATAATTGCCCACGTTAAATTCTTTATGCATACGGTGGGAATCAGCAGATAATTTATACTGATCATTGCTTAAAGAAATTTTACATTTAATATTATCATGCAAGTCACGAATATGATCAACAAAAGCTTGAGCAAAGGTAGGGGATGAAAATTAGGAGGCAAAGGGATAAGATCAAGCGGTCGGCGAGGAGAGAAATCCTAAACAACCTCAAAGGGACTACGATCGGTAGATCTATTAACAGAATTATTGTAAGCAAACTCAGCGGTGGGCAACACAAGATCCCAATTTCCTGATTTATCCCCAACTAAGCAACGAAGTAGATTACCCAAACTACGATTTACAACTTCAGTTTGACCATCAGTTTGGGGGTGAAATGCAAAAGAGAACTTAAGCGTCGTCCCAAACAGTTTCCATAGTGTTTTCCAGAAGTAGCTAACAAACTTAACATCACGATTGGAAAGCCTGTGGAGACGATCAACTCCTCTAAAGAACAACTTAGTGACATGGGATGCATCTGAAGACTTGGAGCATTGAATGAAGTGTGCCATCGTAGAGAACCTATCGACCACCACAAAAATGGAATCATGACCTCGAGCTGTTTTAGGTAACCCGAGAATGAAGTCCATACTAAGGTCAGGCCAAGGAGTAAGAGGAACAGAAAGAGGAGTTTATATCCCAGGAAGAGACAATGATATCAACGTCTTTCTTAAGGGACGGCTATTAAAATCGATCCTCAGTTAAGACGACTGTTTTATCCTGACCAAAATGACTAGCAAGACCCCCTGCATGTAGTTCCCAGACTAGGAAGTTACAAAATGAAGTACGGGGGATATATAACTTGGCACCTTTGAAAAGATAACCATCTTTAAGCAAGAAAGAAATATGGTCGCGAGACAGATTGTCTAAGAGGTCCTGAAAGATGGTGCCAAAGTCAAGAAAAGTAGGATAATCGTCCTTCAAGTGCTCAAATCTGACTACAGTAGTGCTCATAGACTAAAGCATTGTAGTGAGACGACTAAGAGTGTCAGCCGCTTTGTTTTTTAATCTCGGCGCGATGATGGAGAACAAAAGTTTACTCCTGAAGAAGTTCAACCCACTTGACATGTCGCTCACTTAAATGATGCTAGGAATTAAGGAAGCGAAGAGCTTGATGGTTAGAGTACAGAACAAACTTGCGAGGCAATAAGTAATATCGCCAATGATGAAGAGACTGGACAACAACATAAAACTCCTTATCATAGGTGGAATACTTTTGTCGAGCATGGTTTAATTTTTCACTAAAGTAAGCGACGGGATGACCTTCCTGACTTAAGACACCTCCTATACCTACAATGCAAGCATCGTACGCAACTTCAAAAACCTTAGAATGATCCGAGTGTTGTAAAATGGGAGCCTCAATCAATTTTTACTTAATAACTAAGAAAGCTCTTTGGGTCGAAGGGGTCTAACAAAAATCCCTTTTTTTTCATACACTCAGTGATGGGTGTAGTAATAGTGCTAAAACCTTTAATTAATCTTCGATAGAACGATGCTAGCCCATGAAAGCTACGAATTTCGATTAAGGTGGAAGGTTCTGACCAATTGCGAATAATCGAGATTTTAGTTGGATCAGCAAAAATACCTTGGGTAGAAATGATGATCCCTAAGAAGAGGACCTCAGGGCGAAGGAATGAACATTAGCTGTGCAGAACGAAGAGTAAGGAATACCTGTTGGAGGTGAGCTCGATGAACCTCTTGCAATCGACTATAAATCAAGATGTCATCAAAATATACGACAAATAACTTTTCAATAAAAGGTCACAATATATGGGTCATGACCTGCATAAAAGTGCTAGGGGCATTAGACAGTCCAAAAGGCATAACCAACCATTCGTACAAACCATCATGGGTCTTGAATGTCGTTTTCCATTCATCCCATGGTCTAATCCTTATTTGATGATACCCACTTCGTAGATCAATTTTCGAAAACCACAAAGACCTTGCTAACTCATCCAACATATCTTCAAGTCGTAGGATAGGAAATCGGTACTTAATGGTGAATTTGCTGATGGCACGACTGTTAATACATATGCGCCATAAGCTGTCCTTCTTAGGGATGAGTAAGACTGGAACTGCACTAGGGCTAAGGCTAGGACGTATAAAACCTTTATCGAGTAAAATTTCAATTTGCCTATTGAGTTCAGCTCGCTCAGCAGGGTTCATTCTATAATGGGGTCGATTCGGTAGCTGAGAGCAAGGGACAAGGTCGATATCATGTTAAATATCCCACATAGGAGTAAGTGCATCAGGTAGGTCGATAGGCATAACATCACTAAATTCGTTGAGCAGTGAAGTGACCTCGGGCAAAAAGTCACTGTGAGAATTAAGAGTGGTTTGTGAACCTGGTCTAGCAGCCAAGGCAAACATAAGCTTGGTGTCCTGACCTTCATGCTCGAAATCTTTAAAGGATAATAATTGAAGACGAGCGTCGATGACATCCTTGGGCATTGGAGTGGGTGTTGCTTTCTTCGGGGGGTTCGAGGGTTTGGCTGGTAATAGTCGAATAGTTTTGCCGTTGTGAAGAAACTCATAAATGTTATCATGCCCAAAATACTTAACATCATGATCATAAAGCCACGGACGACCCAACAGGACATGAGCAAAATCCATGGGTAAGACATCACAGTAAATTTCCTCTGAGAAAAGGGGAATGAACGTAAGGGGTACTAGATAATGGTAAGGACAAGCAATAAGGTTTGATCTATCCATGTTACCTTAAATGTGGTTCGATCTTGAAGCCGAACTTGGCCACCGTGGACTTAGAAACGACATTCATAGTGCTACCACTGTCAATAACTAACTTGCATGAATAAGAGTTGCATGGAATAAATGTATGGAAAATGGAAGTACGCTTCCACGAGTCAGAATCAATAGGGGTGGAAATGATATATCGCATAGTAGAGATAACAGCAGTATCCTCCTCATGACACATAAATTGGTCAAGATCCTCATCAAAATGGTCAATAGGGTCGACCGTGAAGTACTTATTCTCTGGGGTTGGAAGTAGGGGTTCCTATGCAAGGGTGAGTGTACAATTGGGACATTGAAAGGTAATATGATCACGAGCATGACAGCTACGACATACCATTTGAAGGTTAGGACCTTGAGTGGTGGCTAGAGGAGCAGATTGACCCATAGAAGGGTTACGAAAAATAGGAGCGGAGGAAGATACCACAATCGAACGGGTCTGTCTCAAAGTAAGGCTACTAGTAGGAGCACCAGGCAGAGGGGTTCGAGGGAGACGCGGGTCAAGTAAGGTTGAAATGCCACATCGCAAATATAAAGAATGAGAGTGTTGCTCGTGTTCAATTGCCTTGTGAAAAGATCCTCTAACCAGTCCAGATTGAGGATAAGGACTTTATGTTTGAGGTCTGGGCATAGGCCATTAAGGAACCTAGTAATCGTGACATCCTCGGGTTCAATAAGGCCGAAACGGTACCGTAACTCGTCAAAAAAAGTCTTGTAGTCTGACACAGTAGAAGAGTTTTGCCTATGGTTGAGAAGACGCTCCAGGAGTTGAGATAGATGGTAAGAAGGGACGTATTTCTCAGTGAGTTTCAGTTTCATCTCTCTCCACATCGTAATAGGCCAGCCTAAGCGATCAAGGGATTGTGTCACCATCTGCTAATAACGTTTAACAGATTTAACAAGTTTCATCTCGGCGAAATGAATAAGCTGATAATCAAGCATTTGGTACCAATCAAAGTATTCTTCGATGGCGTCATGCCAATCAAGAAAGGCTTCGGGTTCTAGGCGACCATCAAATTTCGGGGTGTCCACTTTAACTTTCATAGTAACGTCATCAACAGGATCCCTATGTTGTTCATAACATGGATGTGGGAGATCAGGACGAGGGACATTATTGACAACGGGGTCACGGAGTTCTGAATAAGGAATGTGTTGTATAGGGCCAAGATTGTGTGGATTAGGTAGTTTGCTAACTAGGGTGCGGAAGAATGGTTCGTGTATGTTTTGACCAACTCATCCATAGGACGTTTACCCAAGTTTTAGGAAGACTGCTCTGTTTGTTTAGTAAAATTTTGGATAAGATTTTTAAGTTCAACGAGGTCCGATTTCACTAAAGTCATATCAGATAAAAGGTTTGTGACTTGCTGTGAGAAAGCATCATGCGATTGATTAAGGTCTTTATGATTCATAATGATGAATTGGAATATATGTTAAGAGGCACAGCCAAAAATGAAGGAACTTTTTTTTAAATGATTATGTCAATTTATGTGTGAGATAAAAAGTCACCTAGACTATATGCAGATAAGATGACAAGGAACTAAGAAAACTACTGAGAAGCCAACACTTAAATAGAAGTAAAGTTTTCAAAAGGACAATGACAAACCAGTGGAGTTGGCGTCTGACAATCTGGCAGTAGACTTCACCAACCGAGAGTAGTAGCTATGAGGGGAGCACTATTAAGAAGTTCCAAGGATAGGTAATAGCAAGCGGCGACGATTGGATCAAATATGCCCAGAGGTGGCTGCACTTGTAAAGAATGGCAGAGATACAGGTTGGCGACAACGACAATGGGGTACGACGGAATTGCAGCGAGGAAAAATGGTGATCGAACTCGACGATGGCAAGCAGTGAAGAGACGATGGTGATGGTGTAGTGACGGTAGAGTACTGCATCTATTGCTGAAGCTACTTTTTAACCCTTTCACAATAACTCCCGGTATGAGTAGGTGTGGTGAGTTTGGCTGTGGACTAAGTGAGATTGAAGTTGTAGGTTGTGTGTTCTGGTGCTGTTCTGTTGCTGTAGGTGGTGTAGCCGGCTTGCTGGATTGTAAAAGTTGGCTTAAAATACCATACCCATCCTGCCTGAACCAGGGCATTAAAATCAAATACCATATCCACCCTATTATGTCATCGGTTCGATTTTTTCTCCCCATTCGATTCAGGCAATCGTGATTTTCAATTCTGACAATTTGAATTGTCGTCTCTAGGGATAGCTAATCAGAAAAGCAATTTAGAAAAAAAAAAAAATAGGAAACAGAAAAAATGAGTCCTCCTTCTATAACACAATCAAGGTGGTGGCAGGTACCCCCTGTCAAATGTTAATAGCGTGTTTTAAATGAATATATAACATATGGAAAATTTGCATATTTTAGCTAATAAGTTAGCTTTTTTCCTTACAATTTGAAAGGTTTCCTATTTTAACGAAAAGGGGGGATTATTGACAAAGAAAGTTATTATTTGATATGGTTTGATAAATGCAAATGGCTCAAAATATTGTTCTTCCAAACAAAAATTACTATCTACATCCTAACCTTAATGTTTTGGATATTATTAGAAAAACTAATTTCGAATATTCAAAATTAAAGAGCCAAAACCATTGGGGAAATAATAATTTTCAAACCAAAATTTTTGTATTAATTTCAAAATTTCACCTTACATTTGGAAATATAAAATATAAAATTTACTAGTCTACAAATGTTCCACTAAGAGAAGTCATTGTTTCATTGCAAGAATTGGAAAACAAGCCCATAATAATTTATACTTATCACATAATACGAGATCATAGTATAAAGCCAGTTTTCCTTTGATGTTTACCAACTCAATTTCTCGACACATCAACTTAACACACTTCATTTACCTTCAGCATTTCCCAGTCTATAATATACCACAATTCAAATAATTATACCAAAATGCAGTTTACAAAAAGTGTGACTGTTGTTTAAAACTTAATAATTCTGGCTGGCTAGACACGTTCATTCGGAATTGAAAGAAAATAGATGCATTCACTACATTGCCAAAGGGAGCATAATTTTTGAAATTTCCACACAAACCTGACTGTAGAGTTACTATAATTGCGGCATTATAGATTATATGTTGCACATCTAACATGAGGGGACCAAAAAGTGTTGCATAACCTAAAATAATTATCAGTGGATTGTGTTGGATCACAAACTTTTTCTTTTTGTTGTTTGGAAATGCAGCTGCAACTTCAACTGCCCTCTTGCCTTTGTACTCCATGTGTTTCTTCCCCCTATAGATTCGAAATCTGGGCTCACGACTTTTGCAAGTGGTGGACTACTGCTTGAGACTTTTGATTTTGAGGATGCATTAATGGAACGGGTAATGCATCGAGATAGGGTGTTAACGAGTTCATTCTTGGGTTCGATAATCTTACAGGTCTTGTATAAATCGGCTGCTCGTTGTGTTTTCATGGACCCCATGGACAAATATCACTTCTGAGCCACTGCACCTAGAGTCTTTTCGACATTTTACTATACCCATACAGAGCCTAGAGATGACATGCTTTTATCATCATCCATGGTAGAAGTTTTTTCAGAAAAAGGGATTGTAGTTGAGTGGTGGTGGTGGTACGCCTCCGACAAGGGATATATACTAGTTGTAAAGACTTAATTAATGGAAAATGGGAATCAAATATTGGATTTGCATAGAATGGCATGGAAGAAGCTTTTGCAGGAGATTTGTGAATGATCAATTCACTGTTTAGGTTTTGAGTTCTTTCTTTGTGAGGGATTTTGACGAGAGAATCCATGCGGATGATTTTGATTGCAATAGGAAATAACACCATTATAGGGGTTTTGTGTTCGTTTAGTTAGGCAAAGGATTTTGGATTAATTTAAGGGCGCGTTTGGTGGAGTAACTTTAACAATGTAAATGAATAGCCTATTTGATTTTGGTTATCTTTTCACATTTCTATTTTTACTTTATAAAAAATAGTATTTATGGTAAAAAAATGTTGAATAGTATATTCTAAATATTTATTAAAAGATAGGTGTGTGGTAGAATTTCCACATCTCTTTTTTTACAATAGGAAATGCCGGGCATGGGGCAATCCAACTTTTTATATACTATCCCTATTTGGTTTAACTAAAAAGTTGATAAAAATAAACGTTAAAGTTAATAATAATTTTAACCATACATTTCATGAAATCCACAACTCTTATTAACTTTTCAACGGCATATTTAATAAATTTTATCAAAATGGACTAAAAATATGATTTTTAGCAAAAATCAAACGATGAACACATTTATATGTTTGACGTGAAATTGAAATTTTTTTTGTTAAGTAATGGTTTTTAATACCTGCTCCTATTTGAGCTCAATTTTTAAAATTCATTATCCAAACTCATTTTTAGACACGCATAATCCTAATAAATTAATTTTGTAATTACATTCAATATATTTTCTTACTTCTTAATCACAAATTCTCCAAAAATTGATTTTTACAAAGTTTATTCTTAAGGAAAAAAAGGGCTAAAGCATAAAGCAAATGTTTTGAGCGCACTATATATATGGTTTCATCATTAACTCTGGAAAGCTTTTAGGGAAAAATTCATAATACCGATACTAACTTTGGCCCAATTCAAAAATAAGGTAACAGGTTTACATTTTCTGAAATCAGATATCATATAAAACTGTATGTCAAAATCTCTTTCCAAATCAGTTTCCTAAAAACCAAGAACGTATCTTCATCGACCCCAGTTTGTATCATAACAGATTCACATCCCTAAAATAAAATGTTTGATCTCCAAGCTGACGACAAAAAACTGAATTTGCTTTTTTATTGTTCACAGAATTCCTTCGATTGACATCGATCGCATAATCCAGGTCACAGTTGGGGAAAGACGATCGCTTAACAGCAGATTAGTCAAGGGATTCGTTTGAACAGCATCTAATTCAGTAGTCGTCGTCGAATTTAGGGGTTTCGATTTTCATCGGGCACGTCATTGAAATTCAATTAATCTCACAATTCGCTTGCTGCCTGATAACCACTGATCGGTCAATTTTAAGATCGCATGCGTCATTGTAATGAGCTATCATACAATTGAGTCATGATTTAAATTACGTTATTCCATTATAAATTGTGAATGTGACGCATTCGCTGCGACGCAATCGCTGTGATATGTGAATTATGACTGTGATCTTAATTGCATTAGAATTGGTGATGATTTGTTGTCGTCTGCGTATTGCGACTCCTTTTCAATATCTGTGAGATGATGCTCTGACCTGTTCTCCATTTTCATTTGAAACTTTGACATATTTCCTGTAATAACCGTATTGTGCTCCATTTGAAACTTTGACACATATGTGACATGATGCTGTGACCTGTTCACGATTTGTAATGAAACTGCGACGAATTTGTTGTTATCCGCAAATTGTGACTCTGTGTCCTAATCTGTGATATTCATTTGTTGTGACCTAAACCTTGTTTTGTCGTTGACATTATTCTAGTTGGTGTTACAGAAATGGGATACATACATGTTTGCTTATTGAATGTCTCAGAGCCTTCGTTGGTCTTAATCGATCGTAATTACGAGTACATGCAACTGGTGGATACAGTTATGGTCGAGATTGGATTGGATCCCACTGAAGTGGCAGTCATAATGAAGTATGTTTTGAATAGTGAACTGCCTCCAATTGTGATCAAGATTGACAATAATGTGCTGTCATACATGGCGTTGAAAGATATGGATCGTGACCCATCCAAATATCCAATCATCATTGAGGTCATGGAAAAAGATAGCCAACAGAACAATGCAATCTTACCATTTGGTGTGCAACCCAGTGGACCGAAATTTTCATTGATGGGTATGTCATCAGATATATGCGGGGCGATAATAGAACCATTGTGTGACAATTATGAGTATGAGGTCACGGTTGTATCGGTCGCTAACGCTAGGAACGTAGAGATGGGAAGGGTTTTTCGTAAGCAAGAGATCATGAAGCTGAGCTTGTCCCTTTATGCGATCCAAAACATGTTTGAATATGTGGTTGTTCGGTCAGATAAGAAGGACTATCTTGTCAAATGTTTACATGACGAGTGTGATTGGATCTATAGAGCATTTAGGATGGCTAGAACAAAGTTATTTAAAATTATGCATATTGTAGAAGGTCACAGATGTGCTTCTAACATTGTACTTGGTTCTCATAGGCAAGCAACAAAAGCACTTGTGTCGCACTACATAAAATATAAGTACACATCGTCACGTACTCTGTATACCCCAAACGATATACGTAATAACGTGTTGTATACGTATGGAGTATCGTTGAACTATGTGAAAGCGTGGAGGTCTCGAGAGGAAACTTTGAAACTGATTAGGTTGATCCAGCAGATTCTTTTAATAATATACCAAGATTCTTTGCCATGTTGCAACATACAAATCCTAGAACGGTCAAGATCTGGAGCTTGATGGTCACAGTAGGTTCAAATTTTGCTTCATGGCGCTAGACGCATCAATTCGAGGTTGGGGACATTGTAGGCCAGTTATTGTAGTTGATGGCACATACTTAAATGGACACTATGGTGGGACATTATTTACTGCATGTACACAGGATGCAAATAATAGCATATACATACTTACTTTCGGGATTGGGGATAATGAGAATGATACCTCGTGGACATGGTTCTTCGAAAACTTGAGGATAGCGTATGGCTATAGAGAAGGGTTGTGCTTCGTATTAGATCGCCATAATAGCATCAAAAATGCTATTGAGAAGGTGTATCCAGAAACATATCATGAAATTTGTTCGTATCATCTCCTTCAAAATCTAAAGTCACGTTATGGAAAATCGGGTAACAATATAATGCAAACATTTAATTCAACTATTCGTGCCTGCACGTTGTTAGAATACGAATATATGCAACAGCTCGATGCGATTGATGGAAAGATAAGGGGTTACCTAGTAATACATTACATATTACCACCAAGTTATATTCTTGTGCATACATTTATTACAGTATTGTGAAATATATCATTAATAGATAATCATGTTTATGTTTGTAGGATGGTGTTGGACCTGCTAAATGCTCACAATTCCACATGCCAACGAATCGATATTCTACAATGACATCGAATATAGTAGAGTCGGTTAATGCGGCCACAAAATCTGCTAAGAACTATCCCATCGTAGCTTTGTTGGAGTCATTGCGACAAACCATACAATCGTGGTTTTGTAGACATCGGGAAACCGCGCAAGCCACTTTCACAACCTTGTCAAGGAAGTATGAGAAGCAAATGAGGGAAATGAGCACGAATATGAGAAACTTGAGGGTAATGTCAACATTTGTGCCTGAAATGTTATCTGTGACCTGTAACTTGTTCGTTGTGTCCAACTTCTTAGTGACATTTGTTATATTATTTTTTGGTTGTAGGTTGCGCATATTAATCAGGCAATGTTCTCAGCCGGCTGTGAAAATTTAACTTTTGTTGTTGATATAGAAGGACATACATGCACGTGTAGGATGCTTCAAGTTGATCAACTACCATGTCCACACACTTTGGCTGTGATCGCAAGTGTGAAGATGGATCCATATGAGTTTTGTTCATATTATTACACGATAGAAGCATACAAGAATACTTAAAACGAAACTATTTTCCCTATAGGAAATCCCAGTGAATGGATAGTGCCCAAAGACTTCGAGAACATAGTTGTGTTACCACCTAATCAAAAGCGAAGTTGTGGAAGGCCTACTGAGAAGAGGTTTAGATCTGCAGTTGAAGATAACATAACTGTCAAATGCGGTCGTTGCGGTGAAAGTGGTCACAATCGCAGAACTTGTAGCAGTTTGGTTCCATTAAGTCAGATTCAATCGAAAAAACAAAGACAAGATAAGGAAGTCGACTGATGATACATATCACGGAACTTGCAACAGTTTGGTTCTGTTAAGACAGTTGGTTTACTTCTTCATTCAGTGTTTGAACGTAATATCAGACACAATTTGTTAAAGGACACAAATATTCATTTAATAACAACATTTCCAAGTTCAAACCTTCTAATAAGGATGTTTTAATATTGTACTTGTAATGTTCTTTCCACATAAACGCATTTTTAAATACAGGCAAACATGATAGGTGGGGATTGGGTATATCCTGAAAGAACCTGTGACGTGTGTTGTGACCATTATAGTGCGACCTGTCATCGGGAGGGTTGTAACATTCACTTCATTACAAACGAGTGTGGGGTGTCACAGGTAAAAAATAGTCTATTAGCTATTATGTAAACCTAGAACATTGACATGTGACCTTTGCAACGAACTATGGTTGTGCACAAAGAATATTATACTTATTGTGACATTTTCGGTGACTTTTTATGTGACATGTGACCCGTACTGGGACTTGTTGGCAAGAGACTGTGCATAAGGAATTGGAACATATGATCTCTGCTGTGACCTGTTTCCAGTTGCTTGTGACCTATGCAATGAACTATGGTTCGGTCACTTTTTATGTGACATGTGACTCGTACTGTGACCCGTTGGCAAGAGACTGTGCATAAGGAATTGGAACATGTGATCTCTACTGTGACCTATTTTCAGTTGTCTGTGATATGAACAATATACATCAAATTGTGACCTGATCGATGATCTGTGAAATGAATTGTGATGTTGCAATAAGAATAAGAAATAACTGAGACCTACTGTACGATATGTGACCTTTTTCGTGAAATTTTCTGCAACGTGTGACCTGTTCACAATAGGATCTAACTAAATCATGGGATCCTTTGACTTTTGCTGCGACATGTTATCCAGTTAAAATAATATGGAATACGTTACACAATATCTCATGTTGAATAATACATTCAAAATATAATTTCAAGACACATGAAATCAAAAACTCAAACAATTGCTTAATTAATGTTGCTTAAATCCAGTACAAAAATGTATCCCAAGAACAAAATACCTTTGTTCAAAGCAAACAAAAAAATTATCCATAAACCACACTTTACATTCAATTCTACTGCATTTTCAAGCTACACCTCGAATGTCACTCAATAACTATACTATCTCCACCGGTTGGCAGCAACGTCTTTCTTTTTGTACTGATTTCACGATGCTTGAATAACAATGATGCGACATCCAGCCGCATCAAATTTCATCGCCATTGATCGTAAATCATCATGCAGCATGTACTCGGTATATTTAATCACATATATGCCACAGTTATGCCTGCAAAGTGAAAAAAATTCCAGTCCATTATATGTAGAATCATATTATAACAGTATGTTTAAATTCTCGATGACAAAAAATACCCGTTATTTTGTTGCAGAACGGAGAAATTAAACACCACCTTCAACTCCTTAGAATCGTCAGCAGATGGATCCGAATCCTTTCTCCAAATTTCAATACGGTCCATGAGGTGAGAGATCATTTTGACGAAAGGATCAATTCCGATAAGGACCTTGGTGTCATTGTATGTCTTCCTTGTTGAATTTAATAGAAGTAAGGTATGCTTTTTGATATCAAGCACTGCAAGCATCCAATGCGCTTTGTTTGTAGGCAGAATGGGCATGAACACAAGGTCCACTTCTGCCCAAGGTTTGCTCAGTGGAATTCGTGTACCTGTGATGTCGTCAATGAGTCTCTCATCCGTGACAATGACCTCTAGATCTTGCTTGAACTTGTGGTACATGTTCTTCAGTTTGGCTTGAAACAACGTGTCAGTCGTGGTGGCGATGACTTTGATGTTTTTGCCACTACTCGCTAACTGACGTATGTAATAGAAGCACACATCCATATGCTAAAAAAATGAAAAATTGTAAGATTGAATTGACATATAAATTGTACAAGGTGAACTGTGATTAGAAAATATGCTTGAGTGCACTCTATAAATTGACTGTGACCTATTCACCTTTATCTGTGACCAACCTCAAATGGTCTATGACCATTATATGTGACCTGTTATGCATACAAAAAATGTGACCTGCGTTGGGACATAGGAACCATGCGTATGGCATTGCAAACTTTATAGACGCTGGAATGTAAGATGGATGTGGGCAGTGACATATAGGTAGTTGGCTGTGACCATGACCATGGAATCTATGACATACTCATATGAATTGAGACTTACAAAGAGATACATACCGAATAACTCAGTGACCCATAGCTAGACACAAGTTTGTACCACCATCTTTTAAATTGTGCAGGGTGAAATGTGACCAGAAAATATGCTTGAGTGCACTCTGTAAATAAACTATGAGCTATTCGCCTTTATCTGTGACCAACCTCAAATGGTCTGTGACCATTATAAACGTATGGCATTGCAAACTTTATAGACGTTGGAATGTAAGAGGGACGTGGGCAGTGACATATAGGTACTTGGCTATGACCATGACCATGGAATCTATGACCTACTCATATGAATTGAGACTTACAAAAGGATACATACCGAACTACTCAGTGACACATCCCTAGACACAAGTTCGTACCACTATGTTTTATTTTCGACGACGAATTGACCAATAAGAAAAGGTGGAATAATATGATCATCTCGGTCATTAAACTTTTTCCTGCAAAGAAAACTTGATTGACTATTCATAAACGGACTAATTATAATGATATGCCAAAAATAATTCATACTTGTTATATGATTTATATCCTCTTTGGAACCAACTCTGAAAGTCAGCAATATCGGCATGGTCCGCAGACTGATTGTAGTGTAGGAAGATTACGACATTACTCGGATGCTTGATTTGCTTCCCTTCATGAACATACGGAGATTGAAGTGCTTTAGCCTGCCTAGGAGCCCTCTTAACGGGCAATCTAGAACTTGGTACAGAAATAGGAGACTCCTGCATATTAATTTGGTATGGACTGTGACTTATTGGAACATGCAACGTACAGTAGTTTACATATCTGACAGAATTATTTCGGCTTACCACCTTCTCAGCAGATTCTGTGTCCTTCAGAACATCATATACGATAGACTCAACATACGTTCCCACCTTTATCGATTTCGTTGGTTCTATGGGTGTTGGTTGCTTGAAACAAACACCCAGATCGAAGGATGGAGGTTGTATGCTATATGGAAATTCAACGTCAACGACGGTTTCCATCTTACCCTTGCCTTTAGAATCAATTGTTATTTCCGCATCTCCAACTTGTAACATAAAATGTATAATCATAGTTAAAGTTCATAAGACTAATGAACATATGTCATTTTATGAGATCACATGGTATGTTGATTACCTTGTCCAAAGGTTCATAATCTCTGACAATGTTTAACCTAGATTTATCTCTGAATTTGGTCAGGAATTCTTCCATGGAACTAGAAATCAAGGCAGCGACGAATTCGATCATAAACTGCATGTTTGATCTGATGTCAATCAAGTTTGTACGAATTTTACCTTGTATGTGGACAATAGTGTTCAATTTGTTTTGGTAATCATGTTCGAGCGACGATATCTCTGTTTGCTGATCATGCTTGAGTGACGATATCTCTGACTTCATAGCATCGATTGCCACACTCATTCGACGATTCTCAGTTTGGAGTTCAGTTAATTGTTTGAAAAACTATTTTCGCATTTCGTCAACCACCTACACCATATGAGTACCCATTATCAGTGGCAAGACAATGGTGAAAACCTCTATAGTCCATATGCCTGCGACCCATAATGAACTAACAGATCAATGACCTAGAAACTGCGACCTAGAAATGAACTACGATGTTGCAGTAAGAATAATAATTGAATGTGTCATAATCTATGACACGTGACCTGTTCTGTGACCTGTTTCTAATACATGTGACGTGTGAACACGACGACTTATGAAAATAGTAAAGGTGGAATAACCTGTGACCTGTAATGAATTGACAGAAAAGCGTGAGCTAGAAAATGTGACCTATGACCCACAGCTGACATTATTTGACAATTTACATCGTTTGGTGTCAGTTGATCCTCCCTACTAGGCGAATTTGTATGGAACGTTGTTCCCTGCCATCTGGTGGGGTGTCAACAAAATCGTCTTCACCATCGTCACGAGGCACATTGGAGTGACCAAGTCTACCATCCGTAATCATAAGCAGTGGCCTAGATGCTTTTACACTAGAGTAACTCGGCTTCCTAGTTGCCCTGACGGAATGAACTGATCTGTCCACCATACCCTCTTTTCTCCTTTCCCCACGTGAACGTTCAGGTTGGCCAGGCTTGATATATTGCACTTCATACATGTACGACACTGCCATTTCCATGTCTGATGGGTCCAGGTCACATATTTCCATCTACCATTCCAAGCATAGACACAATGTAATGTCAGTAAACTACATCGATATAAAACATAATAAACCCAAGCAATGAGCTGTAACAGTAACTGGGTATATGTCCGGTTATAATCGTATGAGGCATGTCATGAGTGTGTTTTGTGACCTGTATATTATTAATTGTGAGTCAATGAACATATGTTGTGACTTGATGTGTATAATCTCTGACTTAGATACACAACTATTTAAGTTTTGTGTTATGACTTGTGAGTTAAGGATAAGCACATGTGAGATGCATTGACGTATTGTAAATGGTGTTTAGATCATTACTTCAGGATTACAGAAGCAATCAAGTCCTTCAAGCTTAGCAGCAGGTGGGTGATCGTCTGCCGTCCAATTCCTTATTCGGGGATACGTTCTTGAGGTCCTTCTTGCTACATATCCATCGAGGGTAGGGATCGTCTCGTAAATCCATACTTGATACGCTATTAGAAGACCTCGTAGTCTATAATGGGTCATTCTCTTGCTCAAACCCTCCCTCAAAGAGTGACTTACCCCACGGGAACGAGTGCATCAGATTAAAATCCTCTACTAGAACAAACATATAGTGTTCAACCACCTTCTTATAGTCTCTTGGATATAGGTGCGAAGTAATGAAATACAATGCACCAAGCCTTAATACATCCTCATCTGGAATGTCAACCGCAGAAAGAAATCATCCGCGTGCGTCACCACCTTCAAGTTACTAAAGTATCTCCTTTTCAAATGCGAGGGAGTCTTCTCCAACCGATTCATATCTACATCACCAAAGTATCTAAGACCAGTCACCAAACAAAACTTCGACAAAGAGAATCTTACAAACCTCCCAGCTATATTGAACCACATTTCATTCTCATTGGGCTGCCGAACCTGCCTCAACAGGAAATAGTGTATCAACTGCGACTGTACTGCAATTTCATCACATTCCATGAAGTGTACAACACATGTGTTCTGCAGTATACGCCGTTGGTCTTCATTAAGGTTGGCTTTGAAATTTGACAGCACACCCTTCGTAGGTGTAATCGTGATTTTACCGGGAAATCAACTATTCTCTGGTATGATGAATCTCCATGCCTGCGCATTGGTCACAACACAAAATAAGTAATTGGTCACACATTGTTATAAAGGTCACAACATGAATATGAACTTGAAAAGGAGATTTATACAAACAACTGCAAAAATTCCCCTCCAAATGCATAACAATGCCTGAGCACTGGTCACAAATAAAAAAATACTTGGTCACCGATGAACACACAGGCCACAAGAATGACTAATAGGTCAAAATCCCCTTTATAGGCTTCATGACTCAACCCTCATAGTCTCACAATAGTACTATCCCTTTAACTTATTATACACTTTGAATAGAATAACAATGTCCAAAAAAATAGATAGCATGGTCTGTCACCAAACAAAAAATTCGTCTAACATAATTCTTACCCATCCATTTCAATGTTCATATGCATGCTCTAACTGAAGAAAAATTTCGTTAAACTTAAAAAACAAACCTTCTTCGCATTCTTTGATGGGACTGATCCTGATGGTTTATGCCGTTTGGAAGGAGAATCTTCGCGTATTTGTTCAGCCTTCCATTTATCTGCACTACCTGAAGACTTGCCTTCCGATTTCTTCGATCGATTTGCACTGCTCGAACGGGTCATTTTTTTGTATCTATCGGAAGCCGTTTACACAAAGATGGGTGGAAAATCGAAAGGTGTTACGTTAATGAAAGTATATAGAACGTTGAAGGTTGTCACCACTACGCCGGAGATTTTCACCGGAGACTGGAGGTGGGTGCTGAAAATTCACGAGAATCGATGAAGAAAATATGGACGTGGTGTAGGATTAGACTGGACGTATGGAAATGCATGACAGTTTTCCTTTTTTAAATCTCTAAATTAAAGGGATACAATTATGTATGATTTATCTAATTGAAAAAATATTTTTTAAAAAAAATCTAATTTATGAATAAGTAAAGGTTCGGCCTGATTTTAGATAAATTGGATTTTTAATGTATGGTTACCTGTAATTTCCACAAGCTTGTATTAGGGTGTAAGTGGTTAGATTTCTTTATTGGGCTTTCTTTATCAACTCATTCTGGACAAGCAGAGACCTGTTTGCTCATAAAAATTTTCCTATACCAATTTGGGGAAGTTTGTATCCTTTTTATCCATTCATAGCAGAAGGAAAACAGAAAAAGGGAAACAATTAAATAACAGTTTCAAGCCTTGCATCAACAAAATATTTAAGGGTCCTCCTTTTACTTTGAAATAGAGCAGTGGAGAGTGGCCTTTTACAATCATTCAATGGTATACTGGTACTTCTTGGATGTTGATAATTGGGCTGCTTCACCATTTCTTTGGACTTTATTTTTTTGGAAAAACAATTGGCCCAAAAATGAACCTTTTTTATAAAACCGTATTTTGTAAATAACGTTTTTCTATGCCTCTTGATGGGTTGGGGTGTGCCGTACACGTGGTACACCCCCAACCCTTGGATGATGACGATTCAGTGATCTCTTTTGATACTTCACCTAGCCCTTGGTCTTTCATCTCTCTGATTTTTACTCGTTTTCTAGAATATTCTTTTTTTCCTCTGTGTGTGTGTGTGTGTGTGTGTGTGTGAGAGAGAGAGAGTTTTCTTCATGATTTTCTTTTTGTAAAATGAAATCAAATTCTTTATGATGTAATCTTTTCTTCTGGTAGAAAGGGAATGATTAGTGATCTGTGTGATCTTTGTGAGAGGAATTTTGTAATAGGAAAGAGGCTAGATAAAACCGAAGAAATTTTTGATTTCTTTGAACATTTTGTATGATTTCTTTGTGAAACTTAGTGGAATCTTGAGCATACTCTTGATTGAGGCTCAACGGGTGATTAGGTCCTTTTGGACTAAACATCCGGGCTTCTTTTGGAGCGAAACATATCTGGTGTTTATTTTTCTTTTACTGCTTTCAAGTTTTTGCGTTTTTTGTTTCATAAATCTCCGAAAACACAAGTTTATTCTAACTTTGGGACCAACAAGTGGTATCAAAGCTCTGTTTTCAAAAAAATTTCTTGACTATGTGTCACTTGTAATTTTCCTTTCGTACTGGATATGCAAGATATGTAGTTCTCGAATTTATTTTTTTTAAGAAAAATGGTTTTGAAAACCTATTATGAGTATTACTTTTCTTTCGATCTGTCTCTAACTGACTCATCTCAAATTAATTTGTGGATCTTGCAAGATCTGGCAGTGAACTGTTATTTTCTTCAAATTTCTGTTACAATATCCCTTATTTTGGTACTGACTCGTTTAATCTGCTAAATTTGCACTGAATTTTGTTAAATTGGCTCAAATCATACTGAGTCTGGCGAGTTGAGCTAACTCACCCTGAGTCCACACCGAGTTCTGATACATTGTTGAGTTCATACTGAATCACAATAACTCAGAGGGTTCCTGTGTGTGGTTTGATATTGTGATTCAATTCTTGGTACCTTCTAGTTCTTGTTTTATTCCGAAATCAACCTTTCAGAATCTGGTATTTTGTTTAAAACCACACTCACGTTCTATTACTGTAACCCCAAATAAATTGGAACCAGTCATTAAGGTAAGTAATCTACCATTACTTTCCTTTGTCCAGATCCCTTAAGAGGATCCAAGAATCTGAGGAAGTAGTGGAGTTAAGGATGACCACTCCTTAGGCTGTTAAATAGTGCATATTATACCTGTTATCAGTTACTGGTCTCTGAATAAATTTTGTACGCTAAACTTTCATACATATATATCTGATTGCATTCCTGATAATCGAATTCTTCTTGTTAAAATCTTGAAATTTGAGACTACAATACTCTGTGTGCTGCAATGTTATAATTTTGAAAATATTTTGTCAATATGTCAACTTCTTAAAAATTTGATGTTGAAACCTGGAATGGTACTGGAGACTTTAGTCTCTGGCGCCAGAAAATGAGAGCTCTGTTAGTTCAACAGAGATATGTAGCTACCCTTAATGGAACCTGAGCTGCTGAAATTAGTGCCTATAGAAGACAAGAATTAATTGAGATTGCTTGGAGTACCATTTTTCTGCACTTATTTGATAATGTAATTAGAAAGGTTGGTGAAACTACTACTGCTGAGGCATTATGGACAAAACTGGAAAGTCTATACTTAACCAAAACTATGCCTAATAAGTACTATCTCCTAAGATAATTTTATAACTTTAGGTTTGACCCTTCTAGCAGCCTAGAAGATAATATTGACAAATATACAAAATTAACTCAAGATCTAGCCAATTGTGATGAAGAGCTTTCTAATCAACAAAAAGTTGCTGGTCTGTTAAATTCTCTAAGTGAGAAATATAGGGATGTTAGGAATGCCTGAGAGTTTGGGAGAGAGGACCTTACTGTTGACATTATAATCATTGCTCTAAGAAATAAAGACCTTGAGTTATAAATTGATTCAAATCATTCCAAGGGAGGTAAGGGCCTGCATATTAAAGAAAAACCCCTTCGTGGTAAAAAGACCAATCAGTGCAATTTTATCTCCTCTAAGAGAGGAAAATATGTGAATCAGAAATCTAAAGATAAAAATAAGAATCAAGCCAGGAAGTGCTATTACTGTGGAAAGACATGACACCTAATAAAAGATTGCTTTAAGTAAATCTCTAATCTAAAGGGAAAGAATAATGCTGCAGAGCCAGAAGGGATCCAAAAGAATGGGTCCTTGATTCTGGTTGTACCTTTCACATATGCCCTATTAAAGATTGGTTCTGTGAATTTGTTGAACTTGATGGGGGAAAGATCCAAATGGGAAATGACATGAGTTGTCAAATAAAGGGTATAGGAAAATTAAAATTAATGCTGAGCAATAACTATATTCTTGAGTTAACTAACACTAGATATGTTCCTGAACTCAAACGAAATTTAATCTCCTTGGGAGAATTGGACAATAAATATAACATTGTGATCTATAAAGGTATTCTCAGTCTGAACTTTAATAATAAAAATATAATCTCCTCTTCTAAGACAAATGGGATCTATATCATATGTGCCGAACCTTTAGTAGGTCACAGTGCTACAACCTTAAACTCTATTTCAACTAAATCTCTAATCTGGCATAGAAGGCTTGGTCACATTTCTGAAAAAGGGTTAATTTCTTTAAATAAACTTGGATGTTTTGGAAATGATAATATCAATAAGTTGGATTTTTTTAAGACTGTATAATTGGAAAACAAATTAAAATACATTTTAACACTGGTCTTCACAAATCCACCTCTATCTTAGACTACTTTCATGCTGACCTTTGGGGACCAGCTACTGTAAATACTCTAAGCAGATTCAGGTTTTATCTACTAATAGTAGATGATTTTTCAAGAAAGATATGGACATTTCTTTTAAAACAAAAGTCTGACACTTTTCAAAATTTCAAACACTGGGAATTAGTGATTGAAAATCAGACAAATAAGAAAATCAAAACACTAAGAACAGATAATGGACTTGAGTTTTGCAATTCTAAATTTAATTCTTTTTGTAAAGAATTTGGAATTTTGAGACATAGAACTATGACTTACACTCCTTAGCAAAATGGTGTGGCTGAGAGGATGAATAAGACTCCATTGGAAAGAGTCAGGTGTATGCTTCACAGTTCTGGTCTTCCAAAACTGTTTTGGGGTGAGGTTCTAAAAACTACAACTTATTTGATAAATAGAAGTCCATCTAGTGCTATTGATTTCAATATTCTTGGAAAATTATGGTCAGGAAGAATGCCAGACTATATCAAACTTAAAGTTTTTGGTTGAGCAGCATACTCTCATCAGAATGAAAGAAAATTAGAACCTAGATCATTAAAATGTGTTTTTCTAGGATATGGGAAGGAGACTAAAGGTTATAGGCCTTTGGTTAAAGAACAAAATGGCTACAAGGTTATAGTTAGCAGAAATGTTATCTTCAATGAAGATATATTTCCTTGTAATAGTTCCACAACCTCAAAATCTGAAGAACCTGTATTAATGAGGGAATCTGTTGTGGAAAATCAATCTGAAACTATTGAAGATCAAAATGATTTGATTGAGGTGGAGTCTACTCAATCAAATGATGACAGTAATAAAAATGATTCTGGAACTGAGACTGAACCTGTAAATCTACCACTTGCTGATTATCAACTCACAAGAGATAGAGAGAAGGAACATAATACCTTCAACTCGATTCAGAAATGATGACTTTGTTATTCTATTTTCTGTTCTAGACTCCTTAAACTCTGAACCTAACAGTTTTGAAGAAGCAATAAATTGTCCTGATTCTAAGCTTTGGAAAAAAGCCATGAATGAGGAAATGGATTTTTTAATAGAAAATAAAACTTGGGTTCTAGTTAGCAGACCAAAAGATAAAAAGGTAGTTGATTGTAAATGGATTTTCAAAATTAAAGAAGGAGACTCTAAAACAGAAAATAGAAGATATAAGGTAAGATTAGTGTCAAAAGGTTTCACACAAAAGCAAGGAGTAGACTTTAATGAGATTTTTTCACGAGTTGCCAAATACACTTCAATCAGAATTTTATTGGCTTTAACTGCCCACTTTGACTGGGAACTGGAATAGCTTGATGTCAAAACAGCCTTCCTTTATGGTGACCTTGATGAAGTCATATAAATGAATCAACCTAAAGGCTAGAAGTTGAATCTAAGACAAAAAATGTTTGTTTGCTAAAGAAGTCCCTTTATGGGCTGAAACAGGCCCCCAGACAGTGGTATATAAAATTCAACTCTTATGTTCAGACTTTAGGCTTTGAAAAAAGCAACTATGACTCCTGCCTATTTTTAAAAGGGTCAGGTGGACCCGAATCCATTTATTTGTTATTATATGTGGATGATATGCTACTTGCTTGTCATGATAAATCTGAAATTGAATCTGTTAAGTCAAAATTAAAGTGAATTTGAAATGAAAGACTTAGGTCCAGCTAATAGAATCCTTGGCATGGAAATAGTAAGAGATAGGTCTAGTTGCACTCTAATTTTAAAACAATCTGCTTATTTAAAGAAAATACTTGAAAAATTCTCTATGTTAGAATGCAAACCTATTTCATTGCCCATTGCTAACCATTTTAAATTGTCAAATGATCAATCACCAAAATTTGATGATGAATTAAAAAGAATGGAAAAGGTGCCTTATGCTCATGCTATAGAATCTATCATGTACCTCATGGTTTATACCAGACCTGACTTGGCTCATGGAATCAGTATTTTAACTAGGTTTATGGCAAATCTTGGGAAAACTCACTAGTTAGCAATAAAGTGGATGTTCGGGTACTTGAAAGGTTCAATTGACCTATGATTAAAGTTTAAAAGAACTAATGAAGGTATAATCTTAAAGGGTTATACTGATTCAGACTTTGCTGTTTGGCTCCTGACTTCATCAGCTCAACTTTTGGAAGGTTCTCCTCATGAGAAGTAGTGGGTCTTCTTGGTGGGGGGACGTCTGGCCCTTATCCTTGCTAGGGAATCCATCTCGGTGTCTGGTGGGGACAAGTGGACTTGGTTTTGTTCCAATAAGCCAATTACATTTGTCAGCTTTTCCAGAGCTTCCCTCATAGCAGTCATTTGTGGATCGTTTGGTCAGTTTTGGTCTTGCCGGCTCGGAGAACTGGGTGGAGTATTCGTTTCATAGGGGTGAGTATGAGATTGATTTTTGGTACTAGAACTACGACTCATGACTTATACTTCTGTGGGAAAGATGGGGCTATTTTTAACATTACGGGGGCCCTTTTTCTACTATCAAACTGTTGACGTTAAAATTTGTAAATATTAATCTCGAGTCAACTTTAAGAAAAAAGGGCGATCTCCCTTTATTATGAAAAAGACTTCAATTGTATATCAAGAAGGCTTAATTGTGTAGTGTGTGTGTATGAAACTCCACTTAATTTTCACAAAACTGTTTCTCTACCATTTATACATGATTACAGCCGAAATTACATCAAATCAATCAAATCAAGAATAGGACCGATCTCGGAGGTTGGGTCGAAGAATTCTCCTGTGATTGGTTGGTGAGGCCGATGGCTATGTGCCAATGTTATTCTCAAGTAATGATGACCTGCATATGATTTGAAGGTTTGAGGCCTCGGATTGGTGCTTTTGGGCGGTAATCACATCACTTCCTACAAGTGTAAATGATTGAGAGGGTGATGTAATAGGGAGTAATCATGATGTCTCTTCAGATTACGACAGTAATATGCTGAGTTTAATTCCATTACCGAACTTGCATCTGTCTGAGGTGGGGCATGCGAACAACTTTTTATAAAATTAGAGTTCGACTTATACTTCTGTGGGAAAGATGGGGCTATTTTTTACATTACGGGGGCCCTTTTTCTACTATCAAACTGTTGACGTTAAAATTTGTAAATATTAATCTCGAGTCAAGTTTAAGAAAAAAGGGCGATCTCCCTTTATTATGAAAAAGACTTCAATTGTATATCAAGAAGGCTTAATTGTGTAGTGTGTGTGTATGAAACTCCACTTAACTTTCACAAAACTGTTTCTCTACCATTTATACATGATTACAGCCGAAATTACATCAAATCAATCAAATCAAGAATAAGACCGATCTCGGAGGCTGGGTTGAAGAATTCTCCTGTGATTGGTTGGTGAGGCCGATGGCTATGTGCCAATGTTATTCTCAAGTAATGATGACCTGCATATGATTTGAAGGTTTGAGGCCTCGGATTGGTGCTTTTGGGCGGTAATCACATCACTTCCTACAAGTGTAAATGATTGAGAGGGTGATGTAATAGGGAGTAATCATGATGTCTCTTCAGATTACGACAGTAATATGCTGAGTTTAATTCCATTACCGAACTTGCATCTGTCTGAGGTGGGGCATGCGAACAACTTTTTATAAAATTAGAGTTCGGGTGCCAACAAGTCTTATTCTTGGGCTTTTACTCAAGAATGTTAGCGACAAGCTTTGTTAGACGAACTTTAGGCTCTTCAAGACAATCATATTTGTGATATTATTATTTGTCCTCCTGGGGTCAAGCATCTTTGGTTCAAACAGGTTTACGCCATCAAGTTGCACGCTGGTGAATCTACTAATATGTATAAAGCACAACTGGTGGCACTTGGGAATCGCTAGGAGTATTTCATTGATTATGAGAAAATATTTACTCGTGTGGCCAAGATGACTAGTATTCACACAATTATGGAAATTGTTACTTTGAAAGGATGGTGGCTTGGCTAGATGGATTAAAGAATGCATGATTGCATAAAGATCTAAAGGAAGAAATATTTATGAATCTTCCACCCGGCATGTTTTCTTCTCTTTCTACTTAGGTTTGGTCGTTATATGGTTTGAAACAGGCACTGTGGGATTGGTTTGAGAAATTTCGCTCTATTATTCTAGATTTTACTTTTACTCAGAGTCAATATGACTCGTCTCTTATTTCATTCAACTTCCATTGGGATGGTTATACTTCTTGTATATGTAGATGATATTATAACTATATGTTTTGACCTTCAGCTGATCGAGCAACTCCAATAGAGAATCATGTCTTCTTCCGGTCTTCAGAATAGTAATTCGATTTTTACACTTATGGAAGTCAATTTAAAGTTGTGATGATTCTTACACGTATGTCGATCAGTTTAAAGTTGTGCCAAAAGGGTGGCGATTCCTTATTTGATCCCTCAATGTATCAACAGTTTGAATTATTTGATCATTACTAGACCTGATCTTTCCTTTTGCCATCCAATAGATCAGTCAATTTATGCAAGCTCCTTACTAAACCTATTTAGCTGCTGTTCGTCGTCTTCTTCGACTTCTCAATGCTACTTTTGGCTGTGATTTGCTCTTTTCATCTGGGACTTTGTTACAATTGGTGGGGTTTTGTAATGGGATTGGGTTGGTTGTGTTAATAATTTCTGTTATATTACAGGGTGGTGTATGTTTCTTGGTGGTGCCCTGGCTCTTGGAAAAGTATGAAGCAAACTCGTGTTTTTAAGTCTTCTACTAAGTCTAAATATTGAGTCATGTTGTCAACCTATTTTGAAATCATATAGCTTCAGGGCTTGCCGAGGGAAAATTGATATTCTACAACTTTCACATATTCCTTTTCCATGCTAATAATGCCGAGCGCTATTCATATTGTTAGAAATCCGGTCTTTCATGAGTATACCAAGCATATTGAGCTAGATTGTCATTCAATTTGTAAGCGCTTGGTCATTAAGAGATTTCTCTTCCTCGCGTCTGTACTAAAAACCAAACAACTTATGTCTTTATCGAAGTTTTATCTTGCCATTGACATCAGTTATGGTTGACAAATTGATACTTCTCGATCATCTAACATCAATTTGACAAGGATGCCAATGGCTTGTTAGATGATGGGCAACATGTGTTTACTTTCCTAAATAGGAGATGTGATTACATTTCCAAATTTAAGGGATTTGATTGTACATATTATATCATGCCTAATATAGAGGATTTCTTTCTAAATTACCATACTTAGAAGCTATAATTCTATTATTTAAGGGAAGCGAAACTTCAATTGAGACTTTCAAACCAAATCATATTATTAACATGATTTTAACACTTGTTTGATCCACATTTTGTTATAAGAATGAATTTTGGAATAGTTGATTAATAAAGAATGTGTAATTAAAAAAATAAAGAAAAGTTTTGAATTTACGTGTAATATTATTTTATTGAAGATTGTACTGTTGAAAAGAAAAGAGAGAAAAATATATTTTAAAAATAATGGGGATCAAATTATTGCTTAATCTGACAAGGAAAGGCATTGTCTTTGTGGGAGTGTTTGGTGGATCCAATCATCATTACTGTATAATCAAAAGAGTTTTTCCTTCCCCCAAAACTCGAGCCTGCCTTACTATTATGGATTCAGACCAAATCATTTACATTTGAAAATCTGTCTCCATGAATCCACTTCTGCATGCAATGCCCGCACGAATAAAGGACCCATCGTAATTACTTGTATATCATCAAACATCTGCCTCGTGTCATTTATTCTTCGATTACATGATTCATGAAACATTTTGGTTTCGAATAAAGAAAACAAAATATGTTATTATCTTATTTACATTTTTATATTTTTAATAAGTTTTGTTAGGGTAAATATTAAGCCTTAGTTCGTCAAAATTTATAAATTATCTATAAATGATCAAATTATATTTTCAAGTATAAAAATGAACCCAAAAATATTATATGTTTATCTATCGTTCATCATTTCTATCTATTCATAAATGAAGACGTTTTAAAATTAATCTCAAATAGAGGCTAAACTATTAGGTGGTATCCAAACCAATTCATTAGTAACAAGAGATAATTTTATCAGCTTTCAATTGGTTAAACTTCAATCATAAAAACACTTTTCATGAAATTCATGATATTTATCATTTTTTCAATCACACACACGATCGTCAACTTCTGTTAAAATCTAAAACTTCTATCAAAATCTCAGCCGAACAACCAAAATCCAATAACACTCGAGCATCATCCTCAGCAACGGCAATTTAAAACCCATTATTTTTTATACACTGCTATATAATTGTTTTAATGTAATAATTAATATATATATAAAGGGGTCGTTTGATCGTTTAGTTGATTTATTGTAAATTATTGTAAAGGTGTTGAATAAAAGAACATGTATCACCGAATGCATTGCTATTTTAGAGGGCCCCTTTTCTCATCATTTCTGGAATATTGGGAGCACATAGTGACCCACTTTTACTTTTTGTCTAATGAGGTGTTGACTACAATACCATTCGCCTTAGAAAAGCAAAAAAGTTTTGGAGCACCTTTTTTTTTTTTTTTTTTTTTTTTTTTTTAAACGAGGTGTCCCAGCTTGCGCCAGACTGTATATCCTCGTCCCTGAACCTCCGGCCCCTCAGCTGCTCAGGGAGGTAAATCGCAGGATGTGTCCGTATTGGTTCCCAAGTTCCCACATGGCTTTTACTCCTTCCCCAAAGGAAGCCTCCTCCATGGTGATTAATCCACCAATAATTCCTCCTTTATTGGATCAAAGGTTCCCACCAGGAATCGAACTCCCCACGCTTGGTTCCAGAGCCCCCCAACGTGATTGTTCCGCTAATTTGGATGTGCCCTGGGGGGCAAAAAAGTTTTGGAGCACTTGCACTTCAAAAAGAGTTACATATTTTTTTACATAATATACGTTTTAACTTTTTTGTGAGACAGATTGAAAATTAAATTCAAGTAAGATAAAAAATTTATATTGTGGAGACAATAGGAAGAGAGAAAGTGGGAGTAAAAATGGAAGCAATGATTGAACTCGGAATTACATTAACAAAACAAATACAATATATCACAAATTCTTGAGAAAAAGCTATTTATCATTTTGATATTTTCAGTTGAATTAATAATCAATTTTTTTTTTCATTGTTTAAACTTTTGTGAAAGATGGTTTAACATGATATTAAATAAAGTGTACAAAATGTGTTGAAATCTCCGCACACTTAGTTCTTCATATTATCTTGTTAATTGTTCACATTCTACGCTTATATATGCAAAACAGTAGAAAGCTCCATGTACCAAAGACGGGCAACACAAAACGTACCTTGAACCGAGAAAATTAATAAGAGAAAGTACCAACACAATGTAGTCACACAGATCGTGATAAAATGTTACCAAAAATACCTTAAAGGAATGAATTTTTTTATTTTATTATATATATATATATATATATATATATTACAGTTCAAAAATTAATTAATCTACCGTACACAATCTCAATCACAAACTCTAATTATCTATTGCACTACTCTCTCTAACTTCTTACCTCTCTAATCTCTCTTCTCTCACCCTCTCTCTAACATCTTGTCGACGATGAGAGTTGCACACGATGACTGGTGCAACTGAAGATGTTGATAAACCCAAATAGTTGTGCTATACAGGTTGATTAGGGTTCGGGCATTGTCGCTACGATCGACATTGCACGCAGTGAAGTTCCAGTCTTCGTATCAACATTGCAGATCAGGGGTCTTTCCTCCTTTTATCTCTTGTCATAGATGTTTGTGTTTGTGGTGTTGGTTATGGGTAGTGATGGAAAGTAGAATTTTGGTGAGATGGAGGATAAAGTAGAGAATTGGGTTGTGAAAGAGTTCGTTTTTTAGGATTGACGAATCGAGAACAACCTATAGATTTGATATTTGATTCTTTCGATGTCTTTCCACCAAGGCTGTGACATGGAGGTCGTAGTAGTAGTGGTGATGAGTTGGGTTATTTGGTGGTTATGGATTGAGGTATAGTTGGTGGTGATGGTAGTAAAATCAGGTAGAGATGATGTTTATCGAACCGATTGATTTGTGTTGCAAGCAGTGGCGATGGTGGTGCATTGTAGGGTGTGGCGGTGGCGATAACAGTGATGGTGTGGTCATGGTAGCGACGGTGGAGTTGGGACAATGCGATAATTATTTTGATGTTGTGACCAATACACTGGTTAATTTGTGAATATAAGTAATATGTGACGTGTAGATTTTTTGATATGTGAGCGAAAATAATTTGTTACAATAAATAACGCGTGACCTAAAATTTGTTAAATTGTGACCAATAATTTGATAATTTATGATTTAGAAATAATTTGTGAGCAATCAGTTTGATATTTTGTGACCATAAAATAAGTTGTAGTTTATAAAATTTGTGATTTGTGACCAAGAAATAAGTTATAATCTACAATTTTTTTTTTTTATATTTGTGATTGAGGAATAATTTGTGACCTGCAAATTTTTTGAATTGTGATTGAAAAAAAGTTATAATCAATTAATTCGATAATTTGTGACCACATTATAAGGGATTGTGATCTTAATATATTTAATTAACAAAATATATTTTTAATTAATTATTTCATAGATAAAATTTAATAATATCTGACTCTTGAAGTGTTAAACTTTATTTTTTAGTTTTGAAATAGATCATAGTTAAACTTTTAGATATAAAATTTTCTAAAAAAGAAATGGTAAATAATTTCGGAGTGCAAAGCTTTCTCGCAGCTGGATACATGTTACAGAAAAGCTGTCCTGCATGAAGTGAGTGGATGGGCAGATGACTCTGCCCGTCAAATCTATCCAAGCCTCTTTACTGTAAATTAAAAGCAATCTTATTTTGGTTATTATCTCTGACCACCCTCTTCTCCCATTGGTTCTTGACATCTCCACTGGATACACAAAATAATTGTAACGTATCTGTAAAAACTTTATGAGCAACTTAATTAAAGAAATATCAGGTAAAAGTCTTGCACTTATAAGTAACTTAATTTGTCTATTTTTGACAGCAAGCTCACTCAAAACCCAAAAAAGAAAAGAAAGAGCCAAAATAATTGCGACATGTTTGGCTAAACTTACAAGGTGTTGATAAGCAACTTAATTAAGAATATTTGGTAGTCCTAATAAGTAACTTATTTTGGGTTTTTTAGACGGTAAGCTTAGCCAAAACCCAAAAAGAAGAAGAAAGAAAGAGACAAGGAAAGAAAACAAAAGTGAAAAACAATATATATTTTGCATTATTATTCTTAAATGACTAGGGATTAATCAACTTAAAATTCTTGGTTACTTAGATAATAGCAGGTCAGGTTCTTCCTACCATATTTTATATGTACCAATACCATTGCATTTGGGGTACTAGCTTCATTTGATGTTTATGGTTTAAAGTAGGGTTTTTAAGAGTTGGGCAAGGAAAATATACAATAAAAAGGATTAGCAAAAGTCCACTCTCTCCTAGATACTCCAAAAATACAGATGTCCACAGATCCCAATAGAATGCTCCTCACTGCCGAGCATTTTCTTCTAAAAATTCGTTATATTTGTTAATTTAAAGAGAGCTGTTTTGTTCTCTTGAGTGGAGAGAAGAGTTTTCTTGTTAGCCAAATTTTTTTCTTGTTCTCATGAGATTCTGCAACAAAACTACAAAAGAAGTTTTAAGTTTTTTTCAGATGAAGAATCAAAATAGAGAAATGATTACTTTATTTGCTCCCAATGATTGATTTGCCTTGAGAAGCAGGCAACAATAAAGAGAAGAGAGAGAGAGAGAGAGAG
>NC_036243.1:22210817-22231289 GCF_002742605.1 Olea europaea var. sylvestris | reverse complement strand
AAGAATATATTAAGAGACCTCTCCTACTTCTTTCATATACATAATATACTCAAATATCCATCAATTATTATCATCAAATGAGGAAAATTCATAGTTATTATGAGAGAATTGAAGGGGACTTGTAAGAATTCAATCAAGAGAAGATTTAAACTTGATTTTTGGGCAAAGAAAAGAGGGCGCAAGTGGAGATTCATCGAAAAACTATTGAAGACATTCAAGATTTTAAAATTCATATTCATCTTTTCAATTTATCAAAAATTCGAGTTATGTCTTTGCATTTAAATATGAGTTATTGTAATTTTAGGCTAATTTTATACATATTTGAAAAATCCATTAAATACTTTCACATATTTGAAAAATCCATTAAATCGCCTTTTTGTTTAATTAATAAATTAGATATTAGTATAAAAAGATCACGAACCTTGTTTGCTATTCGATTAAAGCCACAATTAATTTGAACTTGTTCGATACTTTATTCACTACTTTATTATTTTTTCACGATTTCATCCACTTGCGAAAAATCAAACAATTAAGTTTTTGGCACCGTTGCTGGAGACTGTTGTTTTTGACTAGTTTTAATTAATTTTAGCTTTAATTTGAATTTTACTTTTTTCTTTAGTTTAGTTTATTATATTAGAAAAATTTTACAGTGTTTCTTGATTCCTTTTTCAGGACATTGAATGCGAAGTTCGAGAACTGATGATCTTGCTCAATTTGACTCGAAGATAAAACAAACATTCAATTTTCGAAGAAGATAACAGCTGAAAACATACAAAAAAGAGAAAGACATGGCAAGGAATATCCGAATCAAATAGCCATTGGGGCTAATCTGGGAGTAGCACAACTATATGAAGTTGTAGCCAATGAAAACACTAGGTTGATGGGAGAATATGGTTCCATAGATCATGGAGAGCTAATCTAGCATCGTATATCCGACATTGGTCAACCAAATTTTCACTTGGGGATGGATGTGATTAACATGTTCTAGAATGCAACACAATTCTTTGGGAGACGTACCGAAAACCCTAATGCTCATATATCAAGATTTTTAAACATGTGTGCTACAATAGAATATTCAAGGGTTTCAAGTGAAGGAATCAGACTAAAGATCTTCCCATACACATTGAAGGACTCAGTAAAGGAATGGTTAGATACTTGTCCACCATAAAGTATTACAACATGGCACCAATTGAGTCAGAAATTCCTTAGCAAATATTTCCTGCAGAAAATTTCCAAAGTTAAGGGATGAGATCATTACATTTCAGCAACTGGACTCAAAATGCTATTTAGAGGCTTGAGAACATACAAAGGTTTACTCCGTCAATACCTACAACACGGATTGCAGAAGTGGCTTCAGGTGTAATACTTCTACATTGGTCTGAATATGATTAATAGGGTTAACGTAGACTCTGCATGCGATGAACCTATCACAAAAAAGAACCACAGACCGGGTCCACCAAATCATGGAAGATTTGACATTCACCAGTGCACTTTGGCCTACAGAAAGGACAAGTGGAAAGAAAGTTGCTAGGGTATTTGAAGTTAACTCTCTAACAACAATTTCAATACAGTCGGCATCATTGGCATAGAAGGTGGATCAGATGAGTGCAACACAAATAGTGGGACTGAAATGTAGAAGTTGTGGAGGGAACCACGAAAGCGTTGATTGTAATATAGGGTCTTATTTTGTTTAAACAGTAGAGGATATGAACTACACTAAGAATTTTCAGAAGTAGCAACACAATCTAAATCTTAATACCTATTACTTAGGCTGGTGATTGGCTTTCAATAGAGTAATAATCATGGGGCTTAAATCGAACCACAGCAGATTGTACTGCCAGGTTTCCAGCAAAATGAGAAGACATCTTCATTAGAAGATCTTAGAACTAAGTTGGCAGAGATCTCCACTCAACACATGCAAAGAATAAACAAGACTTTGCAAGTTCAGAAAGCTGCCATCAAGAATTTAGAAAATCAAATGTGACAAATGGCAAAAGCACTTTCAGAAAGACAGCAAGGAGCACTACCAAGCGATATGTAGACAAATCCTAAACAACAGGTAATGACAGTAAAAATTGTGGAGAGTGAGGAGATTGAGGCAATCAATACACGCAGCGAGACTCAACTTTCAAATATCACGATTGAGAAACAGTTAATAGTAATTGAAAATATACCTTCCACAGATGAGGAGATATTGGATATATCTGAATAGCAAGATGAAGTAGTTCTTTATCAAGATTCAGAAAATCTATAGGTCAAGGCAACCACTCATATCAAACCTTATGTACCTCTTATCCCATTTCCATAGAGATTGTAAAGAACGAAGCTCGATGATCAATTTTAGAAATTCTTGAATATGCTAAAGAAGCTTCACATCAACATATTGTTCATCAATGCAATTAGATGATTCTCGATGTATGCAAAGTTCGTGAAAGACATGATATCTAAGAAAACAAAGCTTCCAGACTTGGAGGAAGTGGATTGACCTAGGAAAGCAGTACGAGACTCCAAAATAAATTGCCACCAAAACTAAAAGACCTAGGGAATTTCACTTTACTCATTTCACTAGGCAAATGATTTCATTTTAATGCTTTATGTGATATATGTGCAAGTGTTAATTTATTGCCTTTGTCTACTTTCAGGAAACTAGGAGTTGGGAAAGTCCAAGGATCGAATATGACACTGCAGCTGGTAGATAGAAGCATCAAATACCCATGGGACAAGGTTAAGGATGTGCTCATCAGGGTTGGAGCGCTAATATTCCCAACAAATTTCCTTATTATGGATCTCAAAGATGATTAAGAGATGCCACTAATCCTAGGTCGACTTTTCTTAGCAAAAAGTCAAACATTGATTGACATAGAGAAAGACGAACCTATAGTAAGGGTGATAAGAAGGTCAACGAGCTTGAACAAAACAGAGTTTAAATACCTATAGAACCTTGGCTGATGGAATAACAAAGAGTTCAAGGTTTGGAAGGCAAAAAGAGGATGTAAAGTTGGAAATTGCAAGGAGTATAAGGTTACACAACTCCATCATAAATTACCATGATCAATTCTTCCGTATAGTCTAGCTAAAGACTATAAATTAAACGCTTAGTGGGAGGCAACCCAACTTCTAACTCTTTTATTTATTTTACTCTTTGCACTGCATTGCATGTGTATTTATTTTGATTATTAGTTTACATTAGACTAAGGCACGTTTAACTTTACAGAATATCACCATCCTATTATGTTTCCACTTAGACTCTTGAATTTATTGTTGGTTATTTCGATTGTTTGGGCTAAATAACACATTTTATTAATGTTTAATTTGACTACTATGTGCAAGAACATGATGTCGTGGAACACTCAAACCAACATAGACTAAAAGAAAAGTAGGACTGTTTAGCATCACCCATAATGTTTTCCACATTCAACATACAAATTCGGGCATTACTTTCTTCCTTTTCATCCCTGTCTCATTATATTCTTACTTTTTCTTTAGGACACTGAGGACAATGTGAGTTTTATTTTTTATTTTTTTTGGTTTTTGTATGTTTTTGTGTATTTATTTTGTGTATTTGTTTTAGTATACATAAAAAATCATTAGACTGTGTGCTCGTGTGGGTTAGACGATCTTGCTGACAATAATAATTTGATTTGAGATTTAATGTTGTTTTATGGATTGTGGATAGGATACATACTAAACTTATTGAAGCTCAACCTTACCGAATGTGATATTATATGTACACAAGAATTGAGTTTTATATCATGATCAAACAAGTTGATTCATACGCTGAATAGGTTGGAAAAAAATTAAACATAGATGCATAACCCAAACTACACTAAATTATTTTCTCTTAGAACAAATTTAGCACATTTTGAGGGTGATTATACTGTTGTAGGAAGATACAGCTATAAATGTAGATTCCTTGAGTGAAAAAAAAATATGTGTAGATTGTCTTAAACTAACAAGATTAAATTGGATGAAAATCTTAAGTTGGAGGTTGATTTTCTTGAATAAGTGTGATAAGAGGCATTGCACTAATCAATGTATATAATTTTTAAAACTTCTCTTTGAAACTTTTATGACTCGAGTAATTAAGTTTGCAAGGGTATCTTAAAACTTGGTGCCTTAAAGCTGATTTGAGAGTCATGGACCTCAAGCTCGATACAAGGGTCATTTAGAAAGCAACCAGAGAGTAATTGTACAAATTCTTTTTGAAGCCTTTTTTACTTGGGTTGGTTATTAAACCTACAAGAATATCTCAAAACCTAATGCCCTAAAGTCATCTAACTTAGGAGTCATCGGTCTAAAGCCTACTACATAGGTTATCTAAAAAACTTAAGTGAGAGAATGCAATAAAAATAAAAATAAAATACTTTTGAAAATCATAAAAAGCAAGTGCATAAGAAAAGTCGAAGCACTAAATGCTTTGTTAATCCCTAACACTTGTTTAAGCGAATTTGACTTTTTATGAAAGACAATTAGCCTTATCAAGCCTTGGCAGTCAAAGTAATCAAATAATTGGAGAATTCTTGCTCATTGATGTGTTGACTTACAACTAGTGACGTATGCCTGAACTAAAGAGGGTAAGGATAGTAACGAATAATTCAACCTTAACTACACATTAAGAATGAGTGAAAAGAAAAATAATTGATGGTGTGTGAATCATATGAGAGATGAAATGATATATTTGAACACTGAGGGTTGGGAATTGAAACAACTTGTATATTCATGATTAATTACTCAATTCTTCAGACGCTTACGTCTATTTTACATTGGAAAAGTGGACATTGACGTTGGTATTGTAACCTTAAAACTGTTCGTAGATTTAATATCACAATTTTAATCCTGAGGTATAAATCCAGATTATTTAACCAAAATATTTTGCAAGTTTGTGTATTTGTTAAGTTAGGCTATGGTTTTGTTTGAAGATAAACAAATATTTAAGTTTGGAGGTGTTTGATAAGTGTATTTCATACACTTATTAGGAATTAAATATATTAAATTTTAATTTTTTTTAAGAAATTATAAATTAATTTATTGTATATATTGTTTATTAGGTAAAACTCAATGCCTGGAAGTTGAATTGAAAGAAAGAAGCAAAAAGGGCTAAAAATGGCAAAGTACAAGATTTGAGAATCAAATTGCAAATATCCAATGGTTGATTTGGACCAGAATGGATATTTTGAAGATTGATAGGAGTAATTGAATGCAATTAGAAGTCAACAAGGAATGGAATATGATCAAAATATTACCATAAATCGATTTCTAATCACATAAGATATCTTCTAGATTTTTACTCAAAGATTGATACCCATTTTTGACATAGAAAACGTCCAAATTGGAAAAATTCTTCCTCTAACAAAATTGTATCTCTTTGAGTTATCTTTCCAATCCATTTGAATCAACTCAATTGGATATTGAGAAAAAAATTATGATCAAATTCTGACTATTGTATAGAGACAAAAAAACCGCGCGCAAAGGTAACTTTCCATATTTGATTAGAATTCTTTTGGAACCCAATTTGAACATATTTTTAACCAATTTTCAAATCCTACAAATACCAAACAGCAGAATATATTGAGGGGACCTCTCCTACATCTCTAATATGCATAATATGCTCCAATATTCATCAATTATTATCATCAAATGAGTAAAATTTATAGTTTTGTGTGAGAATTGAAGGCGTTTTGCAAGAATTCAATCAAGTGAAGATTTAAACATGGTTTTTGGGCAACGAGGAGAAGATGCAAGTGGAGATTCATAGGGAAATCATTAAAGAGATTCAAGATTTCAATATTCATCTTCATCATATCAATTTATCAAAAATTCGGGTTATGTCTTTCCATTTAAATATGATTTCTTGTAATTTCAATATGTTTCACTAATTTTGTACGTTGATAGGATGAGATGAACCTTGTTATGATATTTTTAGTTTTTAATTAATTATTTTGACTTTAATTTGGTTTAATTTGTGGATGTTTATTATCGTTTTTATCATTCTTTTCAATTATTTGATCACCAATTGAATTCTCAGTGGATTTTATTTTTATATAGAGACAATAGGATTTAAGCACAATATACTAAACATTGTAAGGTTTGATAGAGTATAGAGATATAATTCTATGCTTTATATGCCTTCAATAGGTGTTCTAGCACGTGTTAATACATTTATCAATTTGTATCTTTCAGCGAGAGACAGAAGGGTCATATGAGGGGAATAGATATTATCGCTATCGAGAGAGGCTTTTGATTAAATTGGGAACATTGACAAACATGAATGATTTGAAATTGTTAATTTAATTGTTACACTACAAATGGAATAACAAGGGGAATTCGACATCTTAGCAATACTTTCACATATTTGAAAAAATCCATTAAACCACTTTCTAGTTTAATTAACATATTAGATATTAGTATACAAAGATCACAAAACTTGTTTGTTATTCCATTAAAGTTGCATTTAATTTGAACTCAATCAAATATATAGTTTTCGTGGGTTCGACATTCTATTCACTACTTTGTTACTTGTTCACGATTCCGTCCACTTGTAGGAAATGAAATGGTTAAGTTTTTTAATAGGCTTTACTTCAATTGCAACTTGCTAGTCAAACTTTTGGTCATGCAATGTTGCTTCAACGTTAACTACAATGCAGCAACTGTCTTTTCATTCAAAACATCCTAAAGAATGTTGTTAGATAAATGAAGATAAAATTGTAGAAGTACCTTTCGAGCCTTTGGTTGCTTCTTCTTTGTTGTCCAAGTTATGTGCATCTTATCAAATCCTAACAATGCATCATCCAATTCCATCTGCGCCAATATGGCTCGCATCTTCACTTGCCACAACGAAAGTATTATATTACAATTCGAAAGTAGAATTTCATACTTTATGGTTGTCATCAATAATAGAAAACCTCAAACAAAATCACAACCTATAGCTTTGATACCATTTGTTGGAAAACAGAGAGGTTATATGATACAATATAAAGTATTGATTGTACAAGTAAGAACAAAATTAAAGTAAGAAGAGATTGGCAAAAGAATCGATTAATTTTATTAATTGACACCCAATGGAGATAAAAATACAATATCAACAAATATATAAATTGGAAGAAGGGTCAAATATATAGGGACAATCCAAGCCTAGAAGCAAAGTTGTAGATGAAGCAGATTGTCCAAAATTTTCCTTATCTTGATCTCTTTAAGCTCAACATAAATTCCAACTCTCTAATAGGTTTCCAAATAGAACTTCAACTACAATTTACCAATAGATTTCGAATATGATTTCAAAAGCAATCCAAATAAAATTCTTTTTAATTTGTACTTTAATTATAAAAGTTACGTAGTTCGACCCAAATAACACCTAGGGGGTGAATAAGTGTTTGCGTGAAATTTAAGTAAATTAATTAACAATTGCAACAAGTTACAGTTATTAATTAATCCAGAGAAATTCACATATAAACTACCCTATGTTAAATTGCCATAGTATAATAAATTGTTGGAAAGTAAATAACACATAATATTTGATGACGGAGAAAACCTCTCGCGGGATTAACAACTTCGGACCCAAGCCAATATGAATCCACTATAAATGAACAAACTTACCGTACTACCAGACTCGACTAACTTAATTATTTTCTTTCCTTGTTTCGAGCTTTAACCCTAACTTACCAACACTATTATACAAAATCGTACCTAACTCTTTGACTTTTATACTTTTTCGGATTGACCCTTTTTGCTCATAGAATTACCTATTGTAAAAGCATCAAAAAACTTAATTTAGCTATGTGTCAACTAATCTACCAAATATACATTAAAAAATATATCAAGGTATGTCCATAGTCAACCGTCTACAACTATTCACCCCTTTGTGTTACAAATAACAAGAGTACCTTTATCAACTACCAGCAAAAGCATCGTTGTCGTCATCACCATCATCAGACTCATCGTCATTGTCATAGTCCCAATGCTCGGCATCCATCAAATACTTTACCGAACATAGGAAATTACTTCACGAAGGATAGCAAACTCAACAGTATAACGCTCAGAGACATCTCTTAGCAGTGAGATCTTGACTATCATGTGAGCTTGCTGCTCGATGAACACACACATCTGACGCATAAGCGCAATCAAAGGATCAATAGGAACCGAGGCAGACTTGAGAATAGACTCATCTAGAGGAGGTGGAGCTGATGTAGATGACGAAGGAATATCAGAAAGGATAGTGGACTGAGATGGAGGGACATGGACATCTGGAGGACCCCCAAAAGGAAGATCACCAATGGGATAAGCAAGCAATACCGGGTTAACATGCACTGCCAACTCAATAGGAGCAGAAAATAAAGCATGTGATCGACTCTGGATATGGTGACCTGACCTAGAGGACTACTAATGCGTCCCGAGAGGCCTTCAAGGGATGAGTCAAGCAAATATAAAGAAGACCTTCTTGTGACCTAGGACCTTGAAGTTGTGCAAAATGTGGTGACAGATAAATATGGGCAGATAAATCGAGTCATCGTGCAACAAAGCATACAGAAACCTTACCTTCTCCATAGGCAAGAAAGATATATAAGAGATTGACCATAGATTCATGCACATAATACGCAACAGAATCTGGCGATTAGTAGGAAGAGATCCGTACAGATCGCAATAGGACCACCTCCCATTGGGCTGTTAAACAACTTCTACTGGACAATAGAATCGACCGAGAGGATATCAGCAGATAAATAGAAAAAGATGGGATGAACAACATGCGTAATATGTAAAGTGCTAGAAATAACATCAAATCCTAATGGTCGCACCCCTAAGGAAAATCCTAAACGACGACCCACGAACCTCATGAATGTTCGTGTAGAACTTCTGAACTAGGAGAATCATCTCTAGAAAGTGAAGATAGCTGCTAGATTGGGAGAGAGGTCGGAGAGAATTAACTCACGTTCTATAAGAGTAGGGCTGAGGAAGAATTGAAACCCAAAGACTTGGTGAGAAGTGGAAGAGATGAACCTAGACCTACTGTAAGATTTCGATCCACTAGATGGCCGTGCTGAAGTCTAACCTCACTCAGGTGCCACCTAACATAAAAAAGACAAGTGGAAGTGATTAGGATTAGAAATCAGTATAATATAGCCCTAGTAGACTACCTAAAACATGATATGCATGAATGTATGTGAAACGAGGCAAAATGCATGCAACAGTGATGAAAGGCATGTAGAACGGTGCAAAATCATGAAATACACGTAAAATATTGCATAAATGTGTAAAACATGCAAAACGAGGCAAAAATGTGCAAAAACACGTAAAACGATGCAAAAATGCGAAAAACACGTAAAACGATGAAGAAATGCGCAGTAACATGGACTAAGGTCATGTAGTGATTAGAGGTTGAAGGCAAAGTAATGCGGTGCCTAAACGAAAGTGATGCGATGTCCAGGCGGAGACGACATGGTGTCAAGATGAAAGTGCCAATCACTTGTGACATGTTCTTGACGTGACATCTAATGATATGTGAGAAACAATGAGACAACAAGGACTCAAATAGGATCGTAACTGAGTTCGTGAATGGCTTGTGGTAATGCGAGGTACATAATAATCAACTTAAGGTATTCGACATTCCGTCGAACACATTGTCAACAAGTAAAAAATAAAAAATCCACCAAACACTAACATACTTGACACCTCCTTTGCACACTGATTGAGTTTCGTCAACAATGTGAAGAATATATTCACCCTATCATCAAGCCAACCAAGACAAAAATATCTAAATTGAAATAGACTCCATGAGGCATGACACCCAAAAAAAATGTGGACAAATTCCAAAGTTTGTGATGCAATTCAAGCAAAATGTGCTATATAGAAATGCAAATTAATACAAGGTACGATGAGTGAATTTATGCAAGAACCACAAGGAATTCGAAAAAGCCCAAACAAAGTAGAAACCGACAAAATGTACGATTTTAAGCAAATACCTTCGAATTTAGATGCAAATGCGAGATGCAATGTTGTTAAAGATTGTAAATAGAGATGAAAACCTATCCAATTTATCAATTTGTGCAAAAAAAAAAAAAAAAGATTGGGCAAGAAGCAGAAGAGTGTGAATGTAGGAAAAAGTGGAAAAAATAAGCAGCATATTTCTCTTAAAAAACAATCGTCCCTCGAATAAACAGCGAGTGAGATTGAATACGCTCCTGTCGCTTGAGGAAATGTCAAATGTGAAGATGGCGAAATACAATTGACAAAAATAGCACTAAGTTTTTGTATTTTTAGAAATTAGCACATTTTTGAGTTTTTTGAAATTTAGAACTATTTTTTTCTTGGAAAAAATATGTCATGCACTTCAACATGTATGTTATCTGAAAAAAGACACTTGATCACAAATATGTCACACTCAATGAATAGACACACTGTCGCACACACAGATCAAGTTCAGTGATAGTAAGTTGTATATGTGACCCATAGTGAAAAATGCCACTAATTCCAAGTAAACAAAATTGAAAACCTTAAATTTGTGAAAGGGACACACTAGAATCAATGTTGAAAGAGGATATTCCTTTCACGATGAAAGTCAAATCCAGCACCACTAGGGCCTATAGATATTGGTATTTCGTGTTTATGTTTATTTCTCCCTCTAACTGTAATCACCCACATTTTTCTTATGTGCAATCCCATTTTAATTAAGTGACTGAGACGACCCCTATATGAACTTTAGGCCGGTGATTCTAAGTCAGTTGACCATAGGGCACCAACTTATGAGAAACCCCTCAGGCTTAATTGCTCGAGTCAAATAGGCTTCAAAAAGGGGAATAAAATAAATTATTATTAGAAATTTTTGTCAATTTTTGCTAGGGAAAACACACACAATGTGGTTACGCTAGTTATAGATCAATTCATGGTCAAAGTCACCCCGTTAACAGAGATTAGCCATCCCAAGTCTCACACATACGGTCAAGACTCACTTACAAGGTTTTAGTGTGTGCTGTGCAAATAGGATATATGGAAAACATCTGCCACAAATTTCACATAGACTTAAATCACGTGATGGAACTATGGAACTATTCATATTCGACCACAAAATGCAATTTTAAGGAAACAAACATGATGCTTCACAACACTAGCTCATATTTTTCTTTTTTGTTTAAATACACAACAAAAGGAAGAATACAAACAAAAAAAAAGAAAAAAAAAACACACACACATGCATGCATAGTATACAATAAATGCAAGAATGGATTAATGTAATGAACTTACCCACGTATGTTCCTATGGACGTAGTCATGGAGGTACATAGACACCAACCACTTTCCTAAGTGATTCAAATCTCAAGCCATCTAAGGGTTTGGTAAACAGGTTGGCTAGTTGGTTTGTAGTGGAAACATATTCAAGGAATACTGCAACAGTCTCATAATCTCATGAATGAAGTGATGTCTGATGTCAATATGTTTAGTTTGAGAGTGTTGAACAGGATTTTTGAAAATATTGATAGCACTTGTGTTGTCACAAAATACTATCATGGTTTCCTGACTAATGCCATAATCACTCAGCATCTGCTTTATCTAAATTAGCGAGTGTAGCATTTACTTGCAACAATGTATTCGGCCTCGACCATGGATAGTGAGATGGAATTTTACTTTTTACTTATCCATACTACAAGATTACAATTGATATCGAAACAGTCTTCTTAAGTACTCTTCTTATTATAGGCATTTCCAGCCTAATTAGAATTGGAGTAGCCGACGAGATCAAGATTAGAGTGTCTTGAGTACAGGATTTCATGATCTACTGTCCCATTTACATACCTAATGATTCGCCTAACAACACTTAAGTAGGATTCCTTAGGATCGGCCTGAAACCTCGCACACACTCAAACACTAAAGGTTATGTTAGGTCTACTAGCTATAAGATAAAGCAAGCTACGTATCATAATCCTATATAGTGTCAGGATAACATCTTACCTGATGGATCATGACCTAACTTCACACTTATGCTCATGGGTATCCTAGCATATTTTTTATTGTTTAACCTAACTCTCTTAACTAGATCTTTACCATACTTTGATTGAGATATGAACAACCCATCATCTGTTTACTTTATTTGTAGACCAAGAAAGTAACTTAGCTTCAAGACCATGCTCATCTCAAATTCTTCTTTCATGCATTCACCGAATTCATGAGCAAAAGAGCCAATAAGAGAGTCAAAGATGATGTCATCGACGTATATTTGTACAATGGTTATGATTTCTTCATTATGTTTGATAAATATTGTTCTATCGACACCACTTCTAAGAAAGACACATTCCACGAGGTAATGCGTAAGTCTGTCAAACCAAGCTCTAGGAGTTGTTTCAGACCATATAGAGCTTTATTTAGTTTAAAGGCATAGTGAAGAAACTTAGGGTCGATGAATCCTTTGGGTGCTCAACCTAAGCTTCTTCTTGAAGTATTCCACTCAAGAAGGTACTCTTGACATCCATTTGATGAAACTTGAAACCTAAGATACAAGCAACAACAAAGAGAGTTCAAATGGATTCAAATTGTGCAATCAGAGCAAACGTCTCATCAAAGTCAACACCTTCAACTTGAGTGTATCTTGGGCAACTAACCTAGCCTCATTTCTAGTTATGGTACCTTGGTCATCGGTTTTATTCTTAAATATCTACTTGGTACCTATCACATTGCAATATTCAGGCCTACGAATTAAGGACAACACATTGTTTCCTACATACCGATTTAATTTTTCATGCATTGCATTCACCCAACATTTATTTCTAAGGGTTTCTTCAACTTTTTTAAGCTCAATTTGAGAAACGTAGTTGTATACATCAGGTTGTTTAGAACTCTTTTTCGTAGCCTCATGTCTTCTTCTAGATCCCAAATAATATTGTCTTTAGGATGATTAGACTTGACTCTAGACGATGGTTCCTTAGGGGTTCGAATTTTTCACTAGGTGATTTCTCCTTGTTAAGAGTGTCTAGGCCTTTAGGAGAAGGTGAAGCATCTAAAATTGGTTGTTCTTTGGGTTCACTAGATATTATCGGATCATCACTTAAGTTCTCCATCTCACTCCAATTTAATGCACCCACACTGATAGCATCATCAATCACAATATTTATTGACTCCGTAACCACTCGAATGCATGAATTGTATACTAGATAAGATCTACTATTCCTAGAGTACCCTAGGAAGATCCCCTCATCACTCATTGAGTCAAACTTACCCAAGTTCTCTCTATCCCTTAGAATGTAGCATTTGTTTTTGAACACTCGAAAGTATTAGATAGTTTGCTTTTTACCCTTCAAAATCTCTTAAGGGGTTATATCAGTTTTAAGTCGAAGGTATACTTTGTTAACTATGTGACATGTAGTGTTAATGGCTTCTCCCAAAAATGAAGTGCCAGCCCCTTGCCATAAAGCATGGTTCTAGCCATTTCTTGAAGTACGTGATTTTTCCTCTTGACTATACCATTCTATTGTGGAGTGATTTGGGAAGAAAACTCATACAGAATTCCCTCCTCCATACAAAAGTTTTCAAGGTTTGAGTTTTCAAACTCCCTTCCATGATCACTTTCAACTCTAGCTATGGTGAGAATTTGTTCATTACTAAGTCTCTTGCACAAAGACTTGACCAAACTAGTTGTTTCAGATTTTTCTCTCAATAATTTGATCCATGTATGATGTAAACCTGGACGAACAATGTCACGAGACCTGATAACAGTAACTTGGAGTACAAACCTGAATTGTCCATAGACAAGGAATTCAAAGGTAAAGAAAGAATATTGATCCCGTGGCTATAAAGAACCAGAAACCAATATTATAAAGCTTTGGAAATCACAAATTAGCACTTGGAATTCCCGAAAAGTTGCTGAAGAATAAATTAGGAAGAAAAAAATCGTCTCAATTGTATATCATCCTAAACCGTCCTCATAATGAGAATTTCGAAGCCTATTTATAATGTTAAGTTGACTTGGAAACCTAATATAAAACCTTAATTCTTAGATTTTCCCTACATGAGTTTGGTCAAAATAGGCCCAAAACAACTAAAATAATTAAAACAAAGACCTAACATAATATTATAAGAGTCAAGGCCCAAAATCAAATAACTAAGGTCCAAATAACTTATTAAGAAAGAAAATAACTAAATGACTTAACCCAATGTAATTGTGCATTCACTAATTGGAATTGAATAAGATTGATGATCTTGGTCTCCTCTTGTAAGCCTAACACGTTGGAGTTAGCCTTGGACTTGGTCTCTTCTTCAAGTGCACGTCCTACCAAGAATTGTAAGGCTTCTTGTAGCTTCTTGGATCGAGCTCTTGTTATTGGGCCAGTTGGTGTTTGAAATCCACGCCTCGTGCATCATCTTCAAGTTCATCTTGAGTTCTTATCTCAAGCTTATGTGTTTTCTCTTCTTCATGTTCTAATTCTCCTAGCTGTCCCATAACAACGTATACCTAGGGAAATCATTTACCACAACCAAGATATAGCGCTTATCTCCTAGACTCTCAGTCCTAGATTGTCCCATCAAGTCTATATGGAGTAGTTCGAAAGGCTTGTTTGTCAAGATATCAGTGGTTAGTTTATGGTGTACCCTTAGTTGCTTGCCTAGTTGACATGGTCCACGTACGGTATTGTCTATTGATTCAAGTTTGGGTAGACCATCAATACGTTTCTTTTTGTCCAAATTTGATAAATTTTTATAATTTAGATGACCGAGTCTTTGATGGCACAATTCAGTCACATAAATCTTAGCATGCTATACACATAGTTGGAATTCGGAAGAACTCTATAACAGTTATCAGAAGTCTTGACACCTTCAAAAACCACACTTCCTAAAAGTCATAGACAGTACAACTCTTCTGGGCGAAACTAGCCTTGTAATCAGCATTATAGATTTGAATTATGCTTAACAGATTAGACCTTCCACATAAAGTACATTGGAAATAGCAGGCAACCTAAATATATGGACAGTGCCTTTAACAAGGATAGATGTTATAGCCTCGTCTCCAAAAGTAACCATGCTAACATTACACTCGTTAAAACTAGAGAATGATGCCTTAGTTTCGTGCATATACCTAGAGCAAGCACTATTTAGGGATATATAGAATTGTTTTGAGCCTTAGAAGTAACATGGGAAGCGAAGCAATTCATGTTCGCATTACTCCTAGCATGGTCACTTTTCTTGACCCCAGACTTTCCTAGAAGTTGAGGTAACCGTGGTCAATTTAGTCAGCATCTCTGTCAAGTGACTAACTTGATTCTTTATGAAGTTTACCTGGCTAGAAATGTCATGATCTCTACTTGTATTCTTAAGTTTACAACATTTGGGTCTCCTGTGTCCCAAAGCACCACAGTTATGATAGGTAGGGATAAACCTAGGTTCAAAACCACATGGTTGCTGATTATGATTATTAGGCTAGGCAGTCCTATGTGTTTTCATAAGTAAACAGGCCTCCGCTTGAGCCTCCAAGATAAAGGTAGAGGTCTTCTTTCCTAAGACTCCATTCTTAGAGATTTCACCTTATCTTCTAACTTCTCATTGATAGATCTCAACTCACTTAAGGTTTTAGATGAATCCTGAAGATCACTTGCAAGTCTCTCTTTTTCTTTCTCTAGTTCATCTACCTCTTTCAGCAAGGCTTTGTTGACCTTCTTAATGTTGAGACTCTCTTTTAAAAACAATTGATAGGCTCATGAATATCCGTCTCTTCCTCAGAGTCTTCCTTAGAATTCTCACTTTGCTCTACTTCCTCAACTTTCTCCTTGTCTTATTTACAATTAACACTAGACATAAAGGCCATTTAGTTCTTTTTATTCTCATTGCTAGACCTCTCACTCGGTTCAATGGAGTTTGTTTCATCATTGGTCAGTGACACTACCAATGGCTTGCCCTTTCCTTTCTTCAAGTTCTTCATATAACTTGGACATTCATTCCTATAGTGACCAAACTCCTGAGACTCATGACATCTAACCGATCGGGTTTTGTCACTAAAATTCTTATTTCCAACTTGTCTCTTAGAACTCTACTAGGAACTCCCTTTTTCCTTTCCTGAGGCTTTCTCTTGTTCTTGAGGACTTTTTGAAACTTCTTAACAAAGTAAGCTATCGTTTTATCCTTAAGAGACTCTATATCAGTAGAATCAGACTCTTCTTCCTTCAAGGTGTTTAACGCAATGGACTTGTTTTTCCTAGGCTGTGATATAGGGAGTTTATATATTTAAAGAGATCCTACAAGCTCCTCAATCTTGGCTGTATCTAAATCCTTACTTTCTTCAATGGCAATGACCTTGGGTCTAAACCTCTCTGGCAGGGATCTAAGACTTTTTGAACAGTCTCAAACTCAAGTATCTTTTCTCCGTGGTTGAAGCTAGAGTTTACTATATCATTCAACTTAGCATAAAACTCATCAAAGGAATCATCTTTCTTTATTTGATTTTGTCAAACCTGGAAGGCAACATTTGTAGTTTAGAGTTTTTAACAATTTTGGTTCCCTTGCGTGTGGTCTTGAAAATGTCCCATGCCTCTTTAGCGGTCTCACAAATTGATATGGTCCTAAACTCTTTAGGAAATACAGCCATAAACAGTGCATGAAATCCTTTACTATTCCAATTGCAGTCTACTAGTTCATCCTTAGTCCAGAGTGAAATATCCGTAGAGGTAATTATACCTGACACAATAGTTGTGGGGTGGGCCAACTATTTTACACACTAACCCAAATATGCTCATCTAAGGCTTTAAAAAACCATGTCATTCTCACTTTTCAGTACGCATAGTTGCTTTCATCAAAGAATGAAGGCACGGACAAAGACTGACTCGTCTAAATCAAATTTAGGTCAAGATTCAAGAATATGCTCTAATACTACTTGAAAGTTACGTAGGTCAACCCAAATAATACCTGAAGGGGGTGAATACGTGCTTGTCTAAAATTTAAATAAATTAATTAACAATTGAAACAAGTTATAGTTATTAATTAGTTCAAACAAATTCACATGCAATCTACCCTATGTTGAATTGTCATAGTATAATAAATTGCTAAAAAGTAAATAGAATAGAGTATTTGATGATGGAGAATATCCCTTGTGAGATTAAAAACTCCGGGTCCAAGCCAATATGAATCCACTATAAATGAACAAACTTACAATACCATCAGACTCGACCAACACAAGTACTTTTTGACCTCCTGTACTGTAATTCTCAAAGTCCTCCTGGATTGTGTGCTCCTGCACCAACTCCTAGCTTTCTAATCTCATCTATCTCGTGTGCACTCTCGAGAACTCCTTGTTTTCCAGCAATCAAAACTCCAGTCACCTTCCTCAATCTTTAATTTCTGACAAATACTTTGGAAGTTTTGGTTTTGTTGTTCAATGTATGTTATATTGGGCATGACTGTTTGGAGTCTCCATATATCGAAGAAACTTTGGACAAGAAGGAAAATTATGTTGTGGAAATGTGACGTATGAGGTTGTATAAGTGTGATCTAAAATATTTGTAATAAGTTTTGTGACTGTGACATGCCATTTTTGTGTAATTGTGAAGTATAAGGTTGTGGCTTTACAATCATTCATAAATATGTGCACTATTTTGTAGCTTCATGTTTTTTGAATTTGGTTTAAAACATGTCTCTTTGAAAATTGTGACATTATGCGAAGAATTGAAACATGATTTCAAAGTTGAAGGCTTCATTTAGAAGATGCAAATGAAAACATTGAATCTGATACTTAATAATATGATATTCTCTCTCCAGATTTCGTAATTTGAAATCCGTTAAAGATGGTACTTAACATTTAAATTCATGATTATTTACTAATTATATATTATTTGATAATATAGTTTTGAAAATATTAAGAAATACAATTATAAAATTAGTATCTGATTTTATTTTTTCAAAAGAAAAAAGTCTTAATTATGTGATTGATGATAATCAAGTCTTAAGATCATAATTTGTTACTTAATTTTCTATTCTTTTTTTTTCTGCAATTATTTTACTTTTTAAAAAAATTTGTATTTTACAATTAATCAGTTTTATTCATATAAATATTGCAATATTTTATAATTGAATTCTAAAATATAACTTCACTCACAAAATTAATAATTATTACAGCTATTTTTATGTCTCCATGTCAATCCCCTATTCTTTGCTCAAAACCCGCCAAAATCACGTTTTACTCACTGGAAGGGGAAGATCATCTCCAACATTATACGTATCCTAAGAATCAACAATACAAACCGTAGAATCGTAGTCTTCATTGCTGAAGATTTAATTAATTCCTCTAGGCAATTTCCAATAGAAAACTTGATCTGGTTATAAAACTAGTCTAAAGGGTAGTGAAATTATATCGATTACTTATTGTAATCTCATCTTGATATCTCATCATGGTAACTAGATATGTACACAACATGATCATTGTATCTCGTCTCAGGACATTCCAAAATGTACACAGCATGATTATTGTATCTCATCTCAGCACATTCCAAAATGTCCGAGGCAATTGCTTGTGTAAGTGAGACAATCTCAACCTGTTCGACATACTTTATATGTGTATACAATTCATTATCTCATAATCTCATCAATAGATTACCCATGAACTCAAAATTGTTCGTCTATGGACATACAAAAAATTCAATCAAGAGTTCTCTCATATACTAAGTACCATATATTCTACGCAATTCTAAAGATTCATTGTTACCAACAAGTATATTTCTAGACATTTTCAGAGTATGATGATTACATATCATCATTTATGTAAATATCTCTCAAAGACACTTCTTTGCTAATATCTCTCATAGAAATACTATCAAGTGTTTAGTTTCATCCTAATACTTGAGATCCTCAACGCATAAGATAACTACATAAATATCATGGATCATATATTCTCAAGATATGCAATACATTTATACCAAATAATTTCTTCAACTACCAAGAAATACACTACAATATATGCTTTTTGCTATTCTAATTAGCAAGCGTAAACTAGTCTAATGATTATTTGTCCTTGACTAACTCTCATTCTAAGTTGGTATTTGCATACATATTCCAATTAAAAGTTATTTTCTCAACCACAAAATATAATAACTAACAGCAGTACACTTGAAGTATCACAATACCCTTTCTAAGGCTAACATCGATACCTACTGATAAGATCCACATAATGACAAACGTTAGGATAAGTATACATCATAGCATACTTATAACTCCTAATTTTACTAGATATGATTCTCTAGATATTTCTTTGTGTACTTATGGAGTACTTGAACATATATGAAGACTGATATGGTCAACTTCCAATATAGAAATATCAAGAGGAAAGCAATTCTAGAATTTTCAAATGCCATAACACGCACATTATATACATCACAATAAAATATTTTTTCATGTGGGGTTAAAACACTCAAAACATGTAAATTACCAAAAATCCTATATTTCACTAACCAATATATAATAAAAGAGTAATGTAATTGTATGCTTGATTGAGATAAAATATGGACAAAGATAACCTACGAGTGGATTTAGACAAACAGATTGATCAAGACAAATGGGTTGAAGGTTCAAATATATATATATATATATATAGTATTAACAATGATATAAGAAGTATATGAGTTTGATCACAAAAGGCTTATGGTTGAGGAAATTTAGAAGAGAATCTCTAGATTTAACTTGACTTCTAAATAAGGTTTCCAAATTCTCTTCAAGTTCCTAAAAGATCATTTCGGATTTTTTTTAACTGCTTCGTGACATTTTGGTGCAGAATCAATGGATGTATGGGATAGTTAATTAGAAGCGGCTGTTAATCAAGGAAAATAAGAGAGAATTGTAGCAAGCAGAAAAATCATAGAAAGAATTGGAAGAAGAAGAGTATAAACAAGAAAGGGGGAAGAAACCTAAGAATAAGGGGGAGAATCGGAGAAGGAACAGAGGAGGGAAGAGAATAAGGGAAAGAGGAGATTTCGTTGGCTACAAGCCAAAACCATTTTCATTTTTTATATCATTGTCTCCAAAATTGGTTCACTTAGTGCCATATAAAAGCAAACAAGCTGAAAGTCAAGGGCTTGGGCCAGCCCATTAGTGCATACCCAATTAAAGATAATGAAACATAAATAACAATAGTCCAAAAGCAGGAGCCCAAAAGTAGAACCAATAATAACAAGAAGGCATGTCTGCATCAACTCTTCTAAGGTGGAAGAAACACTTACTCTATTGAGTGGATAAATCACAAATGGCTACAATCAAGCTCCCAATCATAAGCAAAGTAATTGAACCTATGCCATTATGGACAACATTTTGTAAGAATTAAATATCAAAACTTGAAGAAAACTATAGCTTATCCCCAAAAATATCATCCGACCAAGGTAGACTATCTCTCCTTTTAATCAGGTACCGATAAAACTCTTAATAGCAAACACTCATGCAATCCATCTTCAAAATCTTCATTTGGTTGTGTATAATGAGGAATACAAGAAGCTAGCACTAGAGATTGGCCTGTAGATAAAAATGA
>NC_036243.1:22171622-22208181 GCF_002742605.1 Olea europaea var. sylvestris | reverse complement strand
GAGACCATGGCTATGAGATTTGGCTATTCCCTAGAGACTCTTCCTAGAATCAAGATTAGAGTGCATGGCCATTAACAGCGCTATCCGCTATGAACTAGAGCCTAAATCGATACTATGTGTGGAACAATTGAAGTTTCACCAAAGGGACCTAATTCAAGACTTAGTCCATTACGGCTCCCTCAAATTAAAATTATTATCATTAAGCAATACTTGTATGCACTAGTTGAGCACGTTTGGCCTCCATTTTTTAATCTCTATTTTCATTTTTAAATACACAATTTATAAGATTCACAATTAAAATTTTCAACCATACATTTCATTAACTTTTATTATAGTCTAAAAATTTGATTGTCAGCTAAATGGTTAAGTCTAGTGCAATTAGGAATGCAAACTATTGTAACTTAAAAGAAGTTTCAACCTTTCAAAATATTAAAGCACTTTAATTTTAAGTTTAATATAAAATTAAAACATATGGTAACCTATATTTTAATGGTGTAATTGTGGGTTAAATTTATCCCTATAAAAGGGAGTTCTTTCATTTGAGAAAAACAACTTGAGATACAAGGAAAAATAAAATACTATATCTATATTTTATATTATATTTCTATAGTTTGTGACAACTTGATGGAAAGACTCATTTTTTTTATCTCCCTATGGTCATGCCCATAGAAGGAAAGTCACATGGATTTTATCTTGGAGCCGCGTAGTGTCGAAAGAATCTACACGAAAGGGAAGCAACATGATTTTTGGGCAGCGTCCTCGACGTGACTCCCAAGGCTTGCCATTTCTAACTCTCCTCTTATATTTGTATTCTTATTGAATTATATTGCTTATATGTTTATGTTTAAAATAGTTGTGTTAAATAATATTTTATTTACACACAAATCATCAATTTTCCCAACAATCTAAAGTCGTGTTATGTGATTTGTGTGATAAATTATACAATTTTAGCTGCATTGTTCCTTTTGTTATGTTATGTGGAGTAGCAGAACTGATAACTTAGTTATAAAAACTCCCAAGTCAATGACCAGAGTCTAATGAGAAGAGCATACTTTAGGATCTTCCCATTTTCTAGGCCTCAAGGAGAATTTGGTACAAAGATCAATGTCATTAGCTTGTGCAATTGGCTGGTGTTCACCATGCACATGCACATGCACATGCACATGCACATGCACAAAATACATTATGCATATATAAAAACAATAATGGTATTTATATTTTGAATTTAGTGAAGCTCTCAGGAAATCTTAACTTTTTCCCCAACACCTTGACAATTTCAAAGTTGATGAACCCGTGTTCAGGGATATTTGAAAGATTTAAACTGATAAATTAAATTTGGTTTATTTCCTTTTCAGTTTTAATCATAAAATTCAATTTCAAAATTAATACACATTAAACATTTTATAAATAAATAATGAAGAGATTGAAATTTAATATTATCACCAAATACTTATTAACAAGTTTCACACTGATGAGAGTAAAAGAAATTTTAAGTTGCTTAAGTGCGTAGTATCAATTCATTATTAAAAAAATATATATATATTTTAACAGGCGGATAGATCTGACCTTAACTACATACCATCTAAATCATAGAATCTCTTCTACTAAACTTGTTCAAATTTTAGGAAGTTGTTACATATTTATGATTTTAAAATTTTAAATCATATCATGATTATATGAATTCATTAATAGTCTATAATCAATTTCGGGACTACTTAGTCAAAATTTTCCTAAGTCTGATTCTTTGTTCTAGTTGAAGGAGCCTTTAGATTACTAGATTTTTTTTTTGTAAGCTTATGTAGGACTTCTCATAGTCCACAACTTCATATTTTAAAAATCCATACTTGATTCCAATATTGAAATTGGATGTTACCTAACTACTAGCAAATTTTCCAAACTTGTTAGGCGACATATAAATTATTCAAATGCTTTTCAGTAGAGATCCAATACTTTACCAATCTTTATTAATTAGAATTAGAATGATGACGAGAATATTCTTACTAGAGATCATAAAAATGCATGGTAAACATCTCATTAGAAAATGACTTGAGACAAGTAATCTAGGTTGCATAATTTTATAGTTAAAGTGTAACTCCTATGAGTAATAGTGATTTATCCTAGATTTTGTAACTTTTATATCGGTATTATTGTGTTATAAAAAAAATTATTTTTGGGCGTATCGCAACTTTATATGTTCTTTGGGTCATATTCTATATTAGTTAGAATTCAACATTATTTTTTATTCAATTGAAAATTTTTTACTTTTGAGGTATATTTGAAAATTAATTTATGGTCAAATTAAATTTTGACGAAATGTTTTGCTAATTTAGAGTACAAAATTGCAAATATTTTGTATCTAAAATCTCTTTTATGACTATGAAGGCATGTTTGTTTAGATCAATATTGTTAAACCATATTTAACATTTTATGGTTATGTTAATTCTTATTATCTAAAGTTTTGTGATACGTAAACATCATTGTGCTCAATTATGTTGTCCAAGTGGAAGTATTTAAAATCCTTGGAATGTGGGGGTATTAATAAAAATAAAAATAAAATAAAATTCAGAATGTGTTTTATCCATGGTTGTTCATAATTATCATGAAATTGACATTTTGAGGTATTTGAAGATCTGCAAGTATTCACAAGAGCTGAATGGATGCATCTGTTCAAAATTTCATATGTTTAGCTTATTATAATTGAATACGTGTTATTAATAGTTTAGAAAGGTTCTTCGGTGGCTTTGCAGATATGCAAGCAAAGAATAAGAATTGTACAAATTGATGGTATCAAGTTTTTGTCCAAAAGGGACATGAATATATTGAAATCCATGGACATATAAATAAATCATCGAGGAGGATGAGTTTAAGCCCATAAGGGAGTCACCTCCCAGAGTAACCCAACCTTTGTGATTGGAGATCTCATGAATAAGGTTCAATGTGGTAGAAACAGCCCATACTGCGTGACTCGTAATAGCACTATATTATTTGTGCTTATCCCTATAGTGATATAGTGCTAATAAATGTGATGTTAGAAAGGGTTTAACCTTGAATGAGTATCAAGGCGAAAACGCTCGCGAGGTGTGGGTTACATGCACCTTTGGAGGACTCACCTATATAAGAGCCATGAGTCGTGGCTATGGGATCGGGCTATTCCTTAGAGACTCTTACTAGAATCAAGATTAGAGTGCATAGCCGTTAACAGCACTACCCGTTATGAACTAAGCCTAGATCGATACTGTGTGGAACAATTGAAATTTGACCAAATGAACCTAATTTAAGGCTTAGTCCATTATGGCTCCCTCAAATGGAAATTGTTATTACTAAGTGAGGTTCAAGTCCAAAAGATATTTATACCTATTGCAGAGTATTATGTTGCCACTATTATATATTTTAATTATTTTAAAGCTTAAAAATTGTGGGGGATTGTTATAACTTGAAAGAAGTTTCAACCTTTCAAAATATTAAAGCACTTTAATTTTAAGTTTAATATAAAATTAAAACATATGGTAACCTATATTTTAATGAGGTAATTGTGGTTAAAATTTATCCCTATAAAAGGGAGTTCGTTCATTTGAGAAAAAGAACTTGAGATACAAGGAAAAACAAAATACTATATCTATATTTTATACTATATTTCTATAATTTGTGGCAACTTGATGAAAGTAGGTTGGCAATAGGCCGAGCCGAGCCGGCTCGACCCTTAATGCCACGAGCTCGGCTCGTGCTCGTGGTGAGCTGGCTCGGGCTCGGCTCGTTGAAATTGGGCGAGCTCGGCTTGTGGGCTCGCCTATTTTTTTTATTTTTTTATATAAAATAAAGAATAGAGTTTTAAAAATAAAAAGTGTTAAAAAATACAAATAATTTAACGAAAACAAGTTTTTATTATTTTTTATTTATATCATATTGTAATTTGTAATGCTTTTTATAAAGTATAAAATATTTATATAATGAAAACGAATTATTTTTTGAAATACATTTACAAAAAATATTTTTTTAAATTTCTTTTTAAAGTTAATAAAGAATAGAGTTTTAAAAATAAAAAGTGTTAAAAAAATACAAATAATTTAAGGAGAACAAGTTTTTATTTTTTTTATTTATATCATATTGTAATTTGTAATACTCTTTATAAAGTATAAAATATTTATATAATGAAAACGAATTATTTTTTGAAATACATTTACAAAAAATATATTTTTTTGATTTCTTTTTAAAGTTAATAAAATGTAAACCCTCCTCTTTTATCCGGACTTGGGACCGGCTACATCAATTTTAAGTAGGTGGAGTTAAAAATTGTATACGAACAATTTGTTGTAACATGTACAATTTTTAAAAAAAAATCAAATTTAACAATTAAAAAATAAAAAAATTTTGATTAATATAATTAAATCAAATATCACTTACCTGACGACATGCAATTTCAGCGTATTTATCTTGTAGTTGAAAATGAGCGTCCTGCCAATCCTTCACACACATTAACGTTTCCAAAACATCTTCTTTCAATCGACTCCTGACATCAGTCAAAACCCTTTTACCTGCACTAAAAGCAGATTCCGAAGCAATAGTGCTAACCGAAAGTGTCAATAGATCTTTCGCAATTGCAGAAACAATTAGACAACGTCTTTCATACTTTCGCCAAAATTCAATTACTTCTTCTAAAGTTTTTTTAATTGTTCTGTCTGTTGGCATATTATGATTAAAATAATCAATTAATTTGGCAGGCATCGCATTTTGAGTTTCGACCGATGTTTGATGAGATGTAAACGACATGGCACTAGATGAACACATTGCAGTTGCATCATATCTAAATGTATTAATGCCCTAAAATAAATTCATTATTTCTGCAGCATCTTCTTCAGTTTCAGCAGAAGGAGTAAGTGCAGCAGAGGGTACCCGACTAACATTTGCACCCATTCTTTCTGCATATAAATCATACATTCCACATAATGTTTGCTCTAAATTCTTATAGGTGATAGGTGTATCAAGTATTAAAACTTTATTGATTTGATCAATTACGTATTTAGTTCCCGAAATATTATATCGGGGGGTCCATTGCACATGCTAAAGGAAATAACATAGACAGTTCTTTCCAATATTTTATAAACTTTAATTCCATAGCAGTTAAAATTTCACTAAAAGCATGATCATTTTTATATTTATGGAATATTTTTGCAATTATATAAAGGCTTTCAAACATCATACAACTTGTGGGATAATAAACGCCAGATAAAATCTTTGTGGTCTCATAAAAAGATGTCAAAAATCGTTTAACTTTCAAAGCTAAAATCCAATCGGATTCATTTAACATACCATTATCATCACTTCTAACATATCTATTATTATAAAAGTCAGTTATTAAATTTTCGAAACCTTCACATGATTTTAATAGCAAATATGTAGAGTTCCATCTATGACCTTCGTCGCTAACAAATGTTTTAGCAGTCATCACCCCTAGTTCGGCACAAAAATTTTCAAATACTTGTTTTCTATTAAGAGAGATCGTAATATAAACTAATACATTCCTAATCCTTTGAAATTCATCCTTTATATGTTTTAAACCATCTTGCACAATTAAATTCAAGATATGACACACACAACGAATATGAAACAAATACCCACCAAAATCAGGTTGAAGTGTTCTACACAATTTACCGACAACTACCTTATTAACGCTAGCATTATCAAAAGTAAAAGATCGAATTTTACTCTCACAATGATATTCTCTAACAATACTGATAATAGCATTATATATATTATTAGCATTGTGAGGAAATTCAATAATTTTAAAAACAATAATTTTCTTATGTATACACCAAAGTGGGTCTATATAATGTGCGGTTGCAGCTATATATACTCTTCTATTAACTCCTTCCCATATATCAGAAGTTAATGATATAACACCCACATATTGTTGCAAATTCATAATTAATTATTGTTTTGAATTATTGAAATAATTTATTGTATCGGTACGAAGAGCGTTTCGACTTATCCCAACGTACCTCGTTGTAGATATTCTTTCACGAACGAGACGAAGTGTTGGTTGTCTGCAATAGCCAGAGGCAACTCAGTGGCGGCAACAAATTTTACCATTCTAGTTCGAGTCTCGTCCTCCGAATACACCCACGTGGATAGGGGTGAAGTTGTAGAACCGACGCCTGGCTGCCAAATTGTAATTGTGTTTGACCAGCTGGAAGAAATCCATGTCTGGCTGCACATGATTTGTAGTGGCGGTTGAGATGAGTGTACCAATTCCTTTTTGCCATGTCAATCTTTGTTGGCAATATTGACATACTATTTTAAATTCTGCAAGGCCATCAACGACTTTTCCCGTTGAAATCAACTTAAAGTGATCCCAACATTTTGCTTGTTTTTTGGCCTTTCGCTTTCCCCTCGCATTTGGGATATTTAATTGCTGATCTTCATCTTCATGCTCCACTTCGAGAACGTTAATATTATCCAAATCAATTGGAGTGTGACTTCCTTGACCGTGAACATCTTCAGGTATCGGTATGTCATTTAGACCGGCAAATTCATTTGGAAATTGACTTTGCAGTGTACTAGACGATTCTCCATGATGTGGCAATGGCTTACATCCTGTATCAAACAAGCCCTCAACAAATGAATGTTGATCAATTTCTATGATTGTTTATGATGAAATCTTGACTAGATGAATATAAATGTAGTGAGATTGTGAGAATTGAGAATTGGATAAATTGAAATTGTAACTAATAAATTGGAAAAATTGAATTGATATTGTATATTTTGCAGCACAAGAGAGTAAAAACTCGATAATTGATATAATAAAAGAGAGTTGAGAGAGTTGTAATCTTGGAAGAGCAATTGATATGAAAAAAATTTTTGGAGGAAGGGAGTATTTATAGTAAAAAATGAGGGTGGGGGTAGGGGGGGAAGAAAAAAAAAGTTCATTGACCAAACGGTCACTGAACAGGCTCACGAGCCACAAGTCGGGCTCGTGGCTCGTCCAAACGAGCCGCCCACGAGCGGCTCGTCTACACGGCGAGCCGAGCGGGCTTCGCTCACCTACAGGCGAGGCCAAGCGTGCTCGGGCTCGTGATTTCATGAGCCCAAGCCGCGAGCCGACTTGGCCCAATTGACATCCCTAGATGAAAGGCTCGTTTTTTTATCTTCCTATGGTCATGTCCATAGAAAGAGAATCACATGGGTCTTATCTTGAAGTCGTATAGTGTTGAAAGAACTCGCACGAAAAGGAGGCAACACAACTTTAGGACAGCATCCTCGACGTGACTCCTAAGACTTGTCATTTCTAACTCTCCTCTTATATTTGTATTCTTATTAAATTATATTATTTATATATTTATGTTTAAAATAGTTGTGTTAAATAATATTTTATCTACACAGGAATCACCAATTTTCCCAACACAAACAAGTCAAGCCACTCGCAAGCTGGTCCCATCTCGAACTCATTTGGAGACGAATCATGTGCCAAGTTGAACACCTATTTTTCATGAGCTGACTTGTTTTTAGGTTTTTGTTAAGGCTCATTTTGGGCTTTTCCTATTTTAAAAAAATGAGCCAGCTCGTGGACGGTTCATTAGCTTGGCCCAAGAGTCCACGAGCCAAAGGATCAAACCGAGTTTAGCTTGTGAACATAAGCCGAGTTCGAGTGTCTAAGGGCTGACCCCGCTCAACTTGATCCACTGCCACCCCAAGTGCAGTCCTATATGCCTACACCTGTCAATTGACTAAATTAAGCTGGGCGTGCTTTGAAATAAGATGATTTTCAACCGTTTTTATAGTTGGGAAATAGAGTTCAAATATGTCAAGTGTTCCAAGTTTTAATAGTATGGTTCTATAAAGCAAAAGCCTGAAACAAGTATGGGTTATACTGTTAAAGACCCATTTTTAAAAGTCGAATCGTGTAGGGTCTTAATGAAGGTTCATTATCCTACGTGAATTAACTCACATTGGTCTGTATTCAGAGAGGAAAAATGAAGGGATTTCATATGTTTGGTATAACTGAACAATTGGACACTTTTAGGTATAAATTTGCATTGATAGGCCGTAATGTCAAAGGGTATAAAGACATTAGTATGAGTTCGAAGCAAGCGGCTAATTCACAATGTCACCCAATTTTGCTTCGGTACTAGCCCTTGTAAATGTATTTGTCGAGTATAAATGCAAATTTCATGAGCTTCGCCGATTGTGCATATGAAAGAGATATGGCGCTTTGTCCCGCTGGAGCATGGATTCTCAATGAATTGTACTTTTACCATGAAAAAGAGAGACTCAAGATTATGCCCATGATGCCCAAATTCAATGCACTTCTAGTGTAGATAAAATGATGAAAGATAATGTTACACGTAACGAATTTTTTTTATCGAATCTTTTACCTACTACTCACAACGTGGGTGGAAACCACATGTTGGCGTTATTAAATTCACGCTATACAGTGAGAGAGTGTAAAACACTCGATAAGAAATTGGGTGTACAAATATCTTTTTCCAATGATTAATGGGACAACTAATATGCATATGCATCAAAATCTGTCATTGTTTTAAAAATATATTATTTTAGTCCTTGGTTTTTTAACTATTCAACATTTTAGTTGGTAAGGCATCTTCAATTGCCAGACAAAAACACCAAATATAATGTGAAGTCTCCCCGAATGGTATCTCAAATATAGTTACACCAAATAGAAGAATTTTGATTTAACCCCATTTTGTCCTTGTTCACATTTTATAAAAATTGTTCATTCCATCTATGTCCCTGTTTAATAGTTTAACATTAATAGTTTTTAACTGATTTCTTATTATTTTAATATGATTGTTACTTATATTTAATTCTAATCAATTAATAAGTAATAATTATTTCAACAATAAATTAAAATTGTTTGTTACAAATCCAAAAGTTACAAAATTTGTAATTAATAAATTAGCACTATAACAACATACATATATTAAAAAATATATAAATTAAAGTATAATACAACAGTTAACTAAAAAAACAATTTAGTACTCTGGAAGATCTTTTCCAATTCCGCCAAAATAGTCAAAATATTCATCAAAAAAAAAAAGAAAAAAAAAAGAAAAGAGGTATTTTGATATCTTTCTCCTTATTTTAAACCTCTTTTTTTAGAAAAATTCTTGTTTGTTCTTTTTGAAAAAATAAAAAAATAAAAAAAAAATCATGTAGAGTTGGATTCGGTATATGTTTAATGTTTTTTTTCAATTTATTAATAAATGCAATTTAGTTCATTAAATATAATTTCTAAATTAACAATTTTTGTAATAATATAATTTGTAAAATGAAATTTGGTATAAAATATTTCTAAATAAAATTTGGTGTGAAATCATATATTTGTAATTTATGTACTGGAAATGGGACTACAAATTTTTGTGCCTCAAATTTTTTGACAATAAAATCTTAAGGAAGCCGGCAAGTGTATGCAAATACATATACGTACGTTCTAAAAACAAAATCATGAAATCTATTGATCCCAAAAAGTGTTGTCAACAGATTCTCGGCCTCAACCCCTCCAATCGTGCACACGGAACACCCCATTAAAAGGCAAAGACCGTCGATCGAGAAAAATGTCCATCAACCGTTTACATTCCGACGATCAAGTCAACGATCGAACGAAAAGCAAATAAAGAGTGCAAGAGTCGGATGGCGGATTGGCTCGAGTTTAGAAAACATACCTAGAAATGAAATGGATTTTCATATATATAGAAAATGAAGGCGGGCTTGGTGAGCTAATGGATTTCGTCCAAGCCACGTCCAATAGATAAGCCCAATATGAAATGATTTATGGATATAACAATAGTCCCCCAGGTCTGAGTCATTCATTTATGTGCAGGTTGGATTTCGAAATATAAGTAGTCAAGTAGATGAAATTCTACGAATTGCGTCAAAAAATATGAGTAGCTCTAATATGTGAGGAATTATGAACTGTTTCAGAAAATATGCGTGCCAACCTGAATAAGTGAGGACTTACAAATTGCCTCGAAAGATGTCGAATCTAATTTTTCGAAATTTCTGCAGCATCTCCTCAATAATATGGACTAAAACAAAATAATATCTCCACCGCATTATATAAAATAAATTTGGAGTCCATCTGCCCCTCCAAATACTCATAACTATAAATGAATAATGACAACACATGTTTCAAAGATATAATATGCAGAAAACCTATTGTATATCATAACAAGTCATATGCTTGATGATAGTGTAAATAATGTGACATGAACTAGACCAACCTGTAATACAACATAATATCTTTACCGCACATATATAAAATAAATTTGGGGTCTATCTACTCCTCTAAATACTCATGGAGGATGTAGAGTATTACTCAATGCTACTGAGGAAATGCATATTGCTAGGTTTTGAGAAAATATAGTCAGAGAGAAATAATTTTGGCCACCATTGTGCAGACACGTTGCACTTGAAAAAATGTAAGTAGTCCAAGAAAGTGGTAGTGACTAGAAACTGAAAATAGATAAAGTCCCAAGCTATGCCGACGACACAAAATGACATGAAATAAAGAAAAATGGGATTTAAGTGATAAAAGCCCAATTATGGACAACACAACTTTCAAAAAAAAGCCCAAGTTATGCCCCAGATAAAAGTCAGACTTTACAATTGCAAAACTTACTGCCCATATTTGGACAAATCCAAAAGCATTATAAGCCCAAGCATATTACAAAAAATGCAGTCCATTAAGTGGGTCCCAATGAAAATGATTCCAAGATTGACAAAACGGGTTGATTGGCCAAATACCCATCAACTAACCTTTTTAAAATTGGTTGAATCTGGACTATCGTAGCATCTTCCTGTCCAAATGCAAGTTTACTTCTAGAAATGGACTAAGTCCATAGTCTCCATCAAAGTTAACATCTGACAAATTGGAGGTGGAAAAGACATTACACGGCTCTGCAAGAAGAAACGTGGGCACTACCAAGGCTATATTGTGGCAGCAATAACAGGGCAGTTTTTTATCCAATATTCCAAAAGCCGGAGCTGAGATATGGACCCATTTATGGGGATATAAACAGAAAGAGTTTCCCACATGTTTTAATATTTCGAATTTTTTGGCTTACAAGTTAAAATTCAATAATTTAATGGTAAAAAATTATTTATAACTCAAAATTTATTAATAAGTAAGAAACTCACTTAAACGTCAAAAAAATACTTATAACTAAAAAACTTGCATTTAAGTGAAAAATTGTTTGTAAGTCAAAAATTTACTTGTAGCGCATTTTTCTAATTTAATGTAACACAAAACATCGAATTAGAAAAATATAAATTTTCAAAAATGTCACGAAAAATGAAAGTCCCAAAAAAGTTGTCATTTGCACTTTATGTGAGTGAAAATGCCACTATTTTGGGGTGAAAAATCCAAATTACCCTTAATGACACATTTTTAGTCGCATTTAATGCTTGATTTGAAGGAAATGATTGTCTTGATGTGTTGAGTTAATTTCTATATACAAAACATGGATAAACATTAGCACAAACGGGATGAATACGTCATTCTTATTAAAAACTTAGCCGATCATTATGGTCTATTAGCTTCGACTGACAGTTTATCAAAATGGAAAATTTATTTTCATGACACGACAATTCACAAGCAAAACACCAAAATTACGTCCCGACAATTCATATGTCGTTCCCGACAGATAGTCTCTGTAATTCTCGACAGTTGGGAACAATAACGGTTTCCAAAAATACACTACTGCAGTTACTCATTATGGACATGCTAGTGTTGCATGTATGCAGAGGACATGACCAAAATCATCCATACCACAAAATATTATACATAATTTTCCTACAAAAGGATCATTTATTACACACTTGCATTGCTATCGACATTTTAAGCTTCTCTCATGAACATGAAGTCATACACTGCTATTTATAATGAACTTGTTGGAGGATGGTTAATTAAGGTCAATTAATTCCCAACTACCAACTTATTTTCATCATATCTCAAATTTAATTTGATAGACAATTGGAGTAATGCCTTGAAGATCTAAGTGTACTTATATTGGTCAAACTTTGTGTATCATTTCCTCATTCCCATATTAAAGGAGAAACTTATAAAATGTACAAATTACTATTTTTTTGAAAGCGAGAAACTTATAATTTCTATAATTTCCATTTATAAACTAAGAAACTTGTATTGATCAAATTTATAATTTCCATTTTTCCGAAATTGAGAAACTTATAAAATGCACCAATTTCCTCATTTTCTGAAAGCGACAAACTTATAAAATGCACCAATTTCCATTTTTCAATTGGATACTAGTTTTAATCTCTAAATTGAACGAGTTCAAAAAGCAATAAACTTACAAAGTACACCAAAAATAGTTTCCGTACCAACATTTTCCATATTAAATTCGCACAGTTTCTTTAATAGTGAATGTCACTTGAACATAATCAACATTTCCCAAAAAATAAATATACAATAATGTAAAACAAAATGTTCTTTTGTGCATTTACCGCAGACACCCAAAGTGGAACATTCTCAAGGTCACTCTTTCTTTGACAGGGACATCGATTGGTTCCACCTTTCATTGCAATAGGACCGTGTCGACCAATACTTTATACTCGTTCAAGTCATGAGTACGAATCTGCACATAGGGACATCAGTAAAATAAGTATTCAGAAACAAAGCACGTAGAAAGCAAGGCGAAGAAATGCAATACCGTTCAGGTCTATGCTATCTTTATCAATCACCTCACCAAATAACAACACGTTTGCTAGAATTTCAGAAATGTTTGTAGAGTTTGTGATTCAATCCACTTGCATTATAAACTGTATTGGAGTAGAGTTTTATTGCATCTAGTACGAATTGAAATTCAATTATACATCAGGTTCCCAAATTCACGGCATTTAAGTTTTAGAATGCAATTCTAATACCAAAGTGTGCCAACACAAAAATGAACTCCTCACTTATTTTTTCGCTCTCTTTGCAGTCTCCTTCGTATACGGAGTCCTAGTAGACAGTGTAGGACATTGTAGGCGCGCAGATCACTTTTTATCTTTGTGATAGGTGGCTTATCCCTGGGCACAACTGTGGTGCCTCCACCGACATTTCAGTCGTACCGCCTACAAAATATTGTAGAGGGCCCCAAATATTTAACCAAAACTTGTAAAACTGACCGTAACCAATCAGATCAAAGTTTTCCCACAAGAAACTTACCATCTCCCTCCACCATGCCGCTAACGGAAGCAACTGGGTCCTACTCAATGTTTCCCACACTAACGTGGGGAACTTCCTCGTCGTCACCATCTCCCGAATTAACACAAGCTTCTTCGTTGTCATGTACGGGTGGTTCGGGGTCCATGCCATCCCCGCTTACTACTACAAAACAATATATTCAATATTAAACCCTAGCGTGTAGTTCAGTAGGTTTAGCATGCATACTTGGAAATGATGAGGCTCTTTACTATGAAACAAAATTGAATGAGGTAAATAATACACATACCATTCCCCTCTTGCATGTCAATGCCCATCTCTTCATCATGGTTGTCAGGCGATGGGTGGTGGCCTCTTCCAACTACAATAAATGAACAATTGCACAAACATGAACAAGCTCAATATTTGATGCCAATAAGTGTACAATAAATCAACGTTGCAATATTTGGCATGAACAAGCTCAATAAGTGTACAATAAATCATACTTAAAGCACATACCTTGCGGTTCCGCACAAAATGGGTCAAAGTCGGTGTCACCTCCCCGTACATCTAAGTCACAAATCCATTCTTTATGAACATGTCAGTGACCGGGGGTAAAGTCAACATTGTCATAAAGAAATGTAGTATGCATACTGTAAATTACCTGATTCTCTGGGCTCAAGGTTTATATCAACTATAGGTGCAGTGGTTATAGAGCTGGATGCGAAGACGACGATAGATATGAACTCCCTCAGATTTTTAAATTCATCGGACACGTGCTACACGATTTTGAACTTCACGGTGCGGAGCTGCATTTCTATGAGGATTCTTTTAATCCAATAGCATGCCTTGAACTTTGTCTATCGTGAGGCTTGATCTGGCCGTTGTAGCTGGTCGTGCATAAGAGGTGGACGGTGCATTCATGAGAGAAGTAGCTCTATGCACGTAGGGGATAGAAAGTGTCCCCATCTACCCCACTTCGTCGAACTCGGTCACCGTCACTATCCCCACTGTTGTGGTCCTCCGAATCCTCACATTCACGCTCTCCGCTTTTATCAGCTCCTGACTCCTCGCCATTGCCACTGTCCCCCGAACCCTCATGGTCCTCATTAGAAGTCTCATCCTCAAAACCACCTACAATGTAATTGCCTAATGGCTCTACATGGAACTGTAGAGCAACACTGTCCCTGGCAAGGTCGTCCAACGCAGGCATAGGAACCTCATCGAACAGCATAAGAATGGCGATATGAGGTTGTCCACGCTCGGCTTTGGTAGGACACAACATCGCATACATGTTTAGCTGCAAAATAAACGTATTCATTTAGTATCACCACATATGTATGCTGACGAATGAAACGAATGAGTACATAGAACTTCAAAAATTTACTTGTACATTCTTGAAAAAAGCGTTGTACGTATGCTGTTATGGCTGTTTTGTTGATGTCCAGTGAGAAATCGTAGGGAATGTTAATCAACTGAACTAATCACCGATTTTGGGCACTGCCTCAAATGCCCATATTTGTTATAGTAGAAAATGAATGTGAGTTGACAACGAAAGCAACCACTAAATACATTTGTATTGAAACAATGAATACGTTATATAAAAGTACCTGCATGGCAATGGAAAAGTCGTAAACCATGTAACTAACCATATTTTCCTTCTTTTTCTTGGCATCCAAAAATTTCCATGCCGTACAAACGTATGTATGAGATTCTACCCCAATGATAGGAAAAAAATGTTTAAATCGTCGACGATAGACAGCATCTCCATATCGTTACCAACATTGTTATCCGACGCATTGAAGACTCATTCAATGATCAAAGCGAGGCCGAGCTTGTACCGATCAGCCTGAGGCATTGACGATCGGAGAAATGTCTACTCGAGTTGGGCACACAAAATATTGTCCATATTTTTAAGTATTTGTCCTTCATCTTATCTTCTCACAAACTCGGTCCATCGCGTTGTCATCCGGAAGAAGACCACACCTTAATTCAGTGACAAGGGCATACTCTTGCATGCCGAACCTGGACGAGGTGGCCTTGCAAGTTGAACCATAGTTCGTACTGCTTATCCATTCGTATGTAGCAGAACACGAGCTATTAAATTAATTAAGCAAAGAACTGAAGATCGGAAACCTCGGCCAAGAACCTGAGGCATGAGTTGAGAATGTCGGCTTGCTGTCGTTCGTCAAAATGCTCGATGACTATTTTTACGTACTGCATATTACTTCTCTGCTATATGTAGCCCCACAGCCATGCATTCTCCAAAACAAGAGGCTCGAAATCCATGTCTACAAAGACAAAAGAAGAAATGCATGCAGACCATAATATAATATTTCTAGCCACATATGGACCAAAAATCACAAGTATGCTATGAAGTGTCTAACAAGAGTTCCATTCGAAGAGTTCCACTTGCAATCCACAATAATTGGATTGCAAGTGAAAGTAAGGTTATGACACACGTAACATAAACATTGAAACGAAAGATATGTCAAGTATCAATCAAGATTTCCACCAAATGCATACAACGAGTATCACCCATATTACTTCAAGGCACCCATTACGAATTTACTTATGTAAGATCAAAATTAATGCGAAACAAACTGAGTTGAGGCAAGGACTAAGCTGTTGTTCCCGATATTTTATCTATCGATAGTTTATTTGTTGAGAATTATTGAGGTTAACTGTCGGGAACGACATTTCAGCAACAACTGTCGACAGATGAATGATAAATATGGTTTCTACACTTATTGGGGATCCTAAATGACGATATTTTGTTATTCTTTGAATGAATTAGTACCTAATTTGTTATTTATTATTTTTAGTAGAAAAAAAATCATATTTTAAAGAAAAATTGGAAGAAATGAAAGAAAAATGAGCAAAAATGAAAGAAATCAAAGCATGGGGACCAAAGTGTAAATATTCAATGGTTGATTCGGACCACAAAGGATACCTTGAAGATTGATAGGAGTCAATTGAATACAAATTGGAGTAAAAAAGGGAAAGGATATAATCAGAATATTACCATAAATTAACTTTCAATTATATAAGATATCTTCAAGATATTTGGTCAATTTGAGACCCATTTTTTGGATAGAAAACTTTCGAATTGGAAAGATTGTATATCTAGAAGAATTTTAGCTCTTTAAATTAACTTTTCAACGCACTTTGAATCACTTCAATTGAACACCGAAAGAAAAATTTATAAGCAAAATACTGAAAGTTGTGCTGAGATAAAATCATGAGCTCGTGAAGGCAACTTTTCTTATTTGATTAAAACTCTTTTAGAAGGCAATTTGGACGTGAATTTTAACCTAATTTCATCATATAAATACAAGATATGGGTAGCGATGAAAGATCTCTCTCTTGCCTTTTCATAAACAATAGTTTCATCAAATTCATCAAGCCATAGTAAAGAATTGAAGTTCAATTATATCAAGATTTTGAAGAATTCAATTTTGGACTTGAAGATCAACATCTTTTGTATTCTTTCATGATCCTTGTGATATTTTTCTATTATTCTTCTTTTAATTTATATATTAATATGTTAGGCTAATTTTTCATTTTATTGGATGAATAATAAACCCTATTTTTTTATTTATTTTAATTTAAAACAATTAATTTAGTATTTCATGAATCTTTCTTGATTGGTCTTTGCATTTCCATTGAACTATTTAATTGCTTGATCACCAATCAGGTAGTAAGTTGCTTGTTGTAGCGTAAGAATACTCACAATAAGTGTAGAACGCGATAAAATCAACACATGAACAATAAATATTAAGAATAATATATATGGCATGTGCAATCATGTGTAATACATCCAGTGAATTAATGGATATTTTTCATATGAATTCACATATTTTTCATATGAATTGGGACTAGAAATAGGATCGGGTCATGTTAAACATATGTTTAATATATCTTGGCAAAGAATATTGAATAAAAGTGGATTATCGCGTCTTGAATGCATGAATTTACTAAATTATGAATTAAGATTTGAATTAAATGGCAATATGGGGATTCACAATTCAAATAAAAACATTCACATATTAAATAAATAGGTTATTTGCTTTGTTAGTTTAGGATTAGTATAAAAAACATACAAATCACAACTCTTTGATTTTATGTTACTTCGAATTTAATAAAAGTTACTGAACTAGATATTAGACCTTATTCTTTGTGGGAACAATACTTTTAACTCACAAATATTATTACTTTTATAACGATCCCATATGCTTGTGGGTTTCACGCGAACAAGTTTTTGGTACCGTTGTCGAGGAATAACGAATTTAATTTTAGTTTAATAGTTTATATTATATTTGATTTTTTTCACTTTATTTTTCTGTTGATTTTCGCTGCTCACCTGATCTCTCTTATTTGGTACTCTTTCCAGGTGCTATTCAGCAGTGTATGCAAGATTCTGATGCTGGCATAATAGAATTATTTTTATAATAATTAATCTTGACATGGATAATGAAGAAGAAGATATATACTGTGAGTTCTACTATGGTTTGCATTATACTGGCTACAGTTTGTATACATGCACTGGCCCGGAAAGGCTTAAGCTCCTACGGTTTCAACAATATTTGTGATGTCGAAGATTAGCATTTGACAATGACAATGAACACTACATGCTTGTGCGCGCGAGTGTCCCTTCAGACACGTTTGTGGGAGTTGATCCTTCCATGTTGAATGAGGAGGTACTTGCAAAATACTATACTGGCAAGTTAGATGAAAGAAAAATGTGCATGGAAGATGGCATTTACTAGATCGAATTTAAAAAGTGGAGGTATAATACACTCGAGATGTTTGAGCAAAAAGAGTTTCCATTTCCCGTGGATTTAAATTGTAAACCGATCATTCCACCTGAGGAGATATCAATTATGGAAAATGAGCACAAAGAAGATGAAAGATTAGTTACAAAGGAACAAAGTGAAGAAGATGCAATTAATGAAAAAGAAATTAACAATTCGACTTCATTGATTGTCCAACCATTGGATTTGTTATCAAGGCTGAAGATGAGGAAGAAATATGCCTAGTTGATTTTGAATCGGACAAAATAAGTAAGTCAGATCACGTTGGAGGAGGTTACGTCAAAATTTATAGAATCAATGAAGAGTGGAGCAAAGTTGAAAGAAGCAAAATGAACAAGACATCAAAACCACTATTTAGAATTCCATGATACTAATTGTCAAAGTCAAGCTAAAGCTATAAATAAGCACTTGTTGGGAGGCAACCCAATCTCTCTATCCCTTTTATTTATTTTGCTTTCTAGTTATAGGATAATTTAGTTCATTTTTATAGTTTTAATTAGGGAATTATCATCCATGTCCCATTTTTCCTTAGGTTACTTGTTGGTTTATTGATGTTTGAGCCATGTAACACTTGTTCCAGATCTTTTGTGCCTTAATACTTTATTTATCCGCATTGTACAGGAACATGATGTTTTGAAACACTTGAACCAACCATTACCAAGGAAGCAATGAGAGACATTGAAAAGTTAGCCATTGAATTTTACGCCATATCAAGGGAGTCGTCCTTCCTTTTCTTCCCAGCCCTCATATACAGACATAGAATTTTAAGACATTGAAAACAATATCTAATTTAAGTTTGGAGGTGAAAAATGTGAGTTTTCATTTGTTTAGTGTGTTTTTGTGTATGTTTTATTCCTTCAGATATTAAACAAAATTTTCTTTTAAAAAAAAAAAACTCCAAAAAAATATTTTCTTTGTGTGTACTTGCATGAGTTAGTTAGCATGGCTGGCAATAATTTATATGTATTGAATTATGAATTGATCTATAAATGGTGAATAGGTTGCATGCTTAAGTTTATTTTTGTTTTCCATGTGAAGTTTATATATATTGAGCACATGAATTAAGTTAAGCATTGTGTAAGAATGCGTTGATTTCATAATTGGATAGGTTGAAATGGTAGACCATAGATGCTAAATCCAATATGACTATATTTTTACATTCTTAGGCCAAAATTAGAATAGTTTGGAGGATTTCAGTGTTATAGGAAGATTTTGAGATAAATGAGGATTCCATGTACGAAAAAAAAAATCTTGTGTGGATTGTCTAAGGTCAATAAGATGAAATTGAGTGAAAGTCTTAAATTACAAGTCGATTTACTTGGATAGGTATTTAATGAGGGATATTGCACTAATCAAGGTATAAGAAATAAAAAATATTTTTTTTATTTGAAAATTTCGCTTCTTAGTCTTTATGACTCGAGTTATTAAGCCTGTAAGGATGTTAAAACCTGTTGCCCTAAAGCCAACTGATTTGGGAGTCATCGACATAAAACTCGCGAAAAGGGTCACTAGAAAGCTTAAGGGAGAGAATCCTGCAAATAAAGGGAAAAAATGTGTTGAAATGAAAAGTGAGAAAAATAGAAAAAGCAAGTGCATGAAATAGAAGATGCACGAAATACCTTGATTAAATCCCAAACACTTGTTTAGGAAAATTGACTTTTGATAAGGGATTATTAACTTTGTTGAGCTCTGAAGATTGAAGCAATCAAATTATGGAGAATCCTTGTTTATTGATGTATTGATCCGCAATTAGTGAGATTTACCTAAACTAGAGAGTCAAGGATATGATGAAATTGGGTGAAAGTCTTGAGTTACAAGTCGGTTTACTTGGATAGGTGTTTAATGAGGGATATTACACTAATCGGAGTATAAGAAATAAAAAATATTTTTTTTTTTATTTGAAAATTTCTCTTCTTAGCCTTTATGACTCGAGTTATTAAGCATGTAAGAGTATTAAAACTTGTTGCCCTAAAGCCAACTAACTTGGGAGTTGATGTAGATCTGATCTATAAACTCAAACAAATATTCGCTCTCACGGATTAATGCAAGAAACAATAACTTTTTTATTTCTTCCACAACCAAGGAAATCAAACACACGTTTTTTGGGGTTTAAGTATGACACGAATTAGGTAAACTATTGGGCTAGCAGCCCCTAAATGGGCTGTACTACAACGTAAAAATAAGAAATATTAAAAAAGATGAACTAAAAAATATGAAATGCGATTTTGACCCAACCAACAAACGATCTCAACTGGCCAAAATCCCTTATACGTCACGGTGAAGTGGTGAGTTCAATTCAAAACAGTCGCTACCTTTTCGAAAAATACTTATGGGCCCAAAATGGACACCGTATGCAAAAGTTATACTCAATTTTTCGAACACCGACAATCCAAGGGTTCCAAATATGCGAGTGCTTGTTCTTCTACACGAACCTCATCAGAAGTCATCGACCTAAAACTCGCTAAAAGGTCATTAGAAAGCTTAAGGGAGATAATGCTGCAAATAAAGGAAAAAAATATGTTGAAATGAAAAGTGAGAAAAATAGAAAAAACAAGTGCATGAAATAGAAGATACATTGAATGCCTTGATTAAATCACAAACACATGTTTAAGAAATTTGACTTTTGATAAGGTATTATTAACCCTGTTGACCTCTGGAGATTGAAGCAATTAAATTATGGAGAATCCTTGTTTATTGATATATTGACCTGTAATTAGTGAGATTTACCTAAACTAGAAAAGCAAGGATATTACTAAAATTCAATCTTATGTCACACACTTGAAAAGAGCAAAAGAATAAGTTTGGGAGTGTATGAGTCTTACGAGTGATGAAAGGATATATTTGACCATTGAGGGTCGAGAATTGAAACTACTTGTGAATTTATGATGCTATTCTTGATTCTTCACACAAACACGTTAATTTTACATTGGAAAAGTAGATTTTAATTTCTGTATTGTGATTTTGAAGCTGTGCATAGATTTGATTCTATGATTTCAATCCTGAGATAAAAAGTCGGATTAGCTAACTAAATCCTTTTGCATTGCTTGATTGACTGGCCACCAATTAAGTAATTAGCATTGTGTGTCTGTGTGTTTGTTGGGTTTTAGTTTTGTTTGAGGATAAACAAAGATTCAAGTGTGGGGATTTGATAAGTATAATTTCTACACTTATTTGAGATCCTAAATGATGAGATTTTGTTATTCTTTGAATGAATTAGTATCTAGTTTGTTATTTTTGCTTTTATTAGAAAAAATTCATGTTTCAAAGAAGAATGGGAAGAAATGAACAAAAAATGAGCAAAAATGAAAGAAATCCAAAGTATGGGAACCAAAGTGTAAATATCTAATGGTTGATTCGGACCACAAAAGATACTTTGAATATTGATATGAGTCAATTGAATGCAAATTGGAGTAAAAAAGGAAGGGATATAATCAAAATATTATCATAAATTGACTTTCAATTACATAAGATATTTTCAAGATTTTTGATCAATCTGAGACCCATTTTTCGGATAGAAAACTTTCGAATTGGAAAATTGTATCTCTAGAAGAATTTTAGCTCTGTGAATTAGCTTTTCAATGTACTTTGAATCATCTCAACGGACACCAAAAGAGAAAGTTATGATCAAAATACTGAAAACTGTACAGAGACAAAATCATACGCGCGCAAATGCAACTTTTCTTATTTGATTAAAACTCTTCCAAAAGGCAATTTGGACATAAATTTTAACCTAATTTTATCATATAATACAAGATATGGACAACAATGAAAGGGTCTCTCTCTTGCCTTTTCATACACAATAGTTTCATCAAATTCATTAAGAACAAGGGTCCAATAACTATATTTTGAGAGAAGAGATCAAGCCATAACAAGGAATTGAAGTTCAATTATATCAAAATTTTGAAGAATTCAACTTTGGACTTGAAGATCAACTTTTGTATTCTTTCATGATCCAGGTAATATTTTTCTATTATTCTTTTTGTAGTTTATATATTAATATACTAGGCTAGTTTTTCATTGTATTGGATGAATGATGAACCCTATTGTTGGTTTATTTTAATTCAAGGCAATTAATTTAGTATTTCATGAATTTTAGTTGAATGGTTTTGCATTCCCATTGAACTATTCAATTGCTTGATCATCAATTAGATAGTAAGTTGTTTGTTACACTGTGGGAATACTCACAATAAGTTTAGAACGCGGTAAAATCAACTGATGGACAATAGATATTAAGAATAATATATATGGCATGTGCAATCATGTGTAATAAATCCAGTGGGTCAATGCATTTTTTTCATTTGAATTCGGACTAGGAATACGATCGGGTCGTGTTAAACATAGATTTAATATATCTTGACAAAGAATATTGAATAAAAGTGGATTATCAATATTCTCGAATGCATGAATTTACTAAATTATGAATTAAGAGTTGAATTAAATGGCAATATGGGGATTCACGATTCCAATACAAACATTATCATATTAAATAAATAGTTTATTTGCTTTGTTAATTTAGGATTATTATAGAAAACGTACAAATTATAACTCTTTGATTTTATATTACTTCGAATTTAATAAAAGTTACTGAACTAGATATTAGACCTTATTTCTCGTGAGAACGATACTCTTAACTCACAAATCTTATGACTTGTATAACGATCCCGTACGCTTGCGAGTTTTCGCATGAACAATGAACTGTCGAGAAATCTAGTTTTTTTCCTTCCCACATAGGTATTATACAAAAGCTTTTGACTCCAAATTCGAGCAAGACGAAACATTAAATCCACAAGTATGCTATCAAATGTCTATTGAGAGTTCCACCCGAATGCAGTGAGTACCACCCACAACAGATAGATTGCAAGTGAAAGCAAGGTTTTATCCACATCACACAAGCAACATAAACATTCAAACCAAAGATATGTCAAGTGTCAATCAAGATTTTCACCAAATGCATACAACGAGTACCACACATATAATTTCAAGTCACCCTTTAAGAATGTACTTTTGTGAGATCGAAATTAGAACTAAACTTAAATTTTTCATCTCAAAATTTTCAATTTCTTCGCATAATTGACGTTGAACATCCATAACAATTTATTCCTTTCTTTGGAAATGAAATAAGTTAATTCTACACAAACCACATGTTCAGAAACACAAATTGAGCAGATGAATACAACATATGGATTGCAAGTGAAATCAAGGTTATTCCACATCAGACAATTAACAAAAACCAATGTAACCACTGATATGTCAATCAAGATTTTCACCCAAACGCATAGACTAAGTACCACCACAACGGTAAACTTAGTGAAACAAGGATATTTTCGAAGCAGGAAAGTAACAAAAATACTAAAGCCACAGCGTCGGCAAAGTGTCAATCAAGATATCTTCGGGTATGCATAAGAGACACATTGTGAAATGCACGAGTACCACCACAACGCATGCGCTCATTTCTTGAATGTATTGCAGGAAACTAGCCATGTTAGTGCACATGTCGGAACATGATTTACAACAAATTGCCATATAGATGCAAAAGCTTAGTAATGTGATCGATTCTAGAACACTTTCAAATTTTAAATAATGAACATAATAGTGGATGACAAACATAAATTTGATTGAGAGCATATCTATTTAGCAGATTATGAACAACACTTTACTCATTCAAGTACTTTGCTTTGGTCATGTCATCCAGTTCTCCATGTTCAATTTATCTGAATCCTTCAAACGCAATTTATCCACCACATTGTTCACAGTGAAAAGGTCAAAAAATGACATCTAGTGCAATTTCCTCAATTTTGACTTCATACTATTCAATAAGTTTGACCAACAGTTATGAATCAAGGAAAGACATTCATGGTCCGAACTTGTAATTCCTACAGATTTTTCCATCTCTATATAAAGTAGTTTGGGGAGGATCAAACATCAAGAAGAAATCTGAATTTGAATAGACATAAATCACAACTAAACTATTTAACTTTTTTCGTTTTGCATGGAGAGAAGAGTATATATGACTATAAATGGTAGAAAAGTTACCATGACAGCAGTACAGAAGGATCAAACCATTTTCCTTAATAAGATTGATGATTAGGAAGCTACTAATTGAAGAACCACACATCTCAAAAAGCTATTTACTATAGCGTCATATTCATTTTCTGAAGATAATTTTAAGTACATGCATTGCAGTCAAATCACTCCAAAATCACATTTGTACAAACAGAATACAAACATGCAACTTTTATATTAGATGTGACCAGCTTAGAAACTAGACTAACATGTTGGAAATATATATTTTCCTTGCTCATGTCTGAATTTAAATAATGCCTGATCATCCACAAATTTGACATATTGAATCGCCAATGATTTCTCAAAATGTAGCCAAGTTTTGAAGAGCAAAGATGCCAACAAAAGAAACAAAACAGTAACAACTTCAATTGATTACATGTGCTCAGGAGAGGAATGGCACCTTGAATGATGACTAGAGTAGTATCACTACTAGGAGTAGGTTAACATCCTCGAACATCTAAACGTATTGTGTGAAAACAGCTGCTTAAACATGTGCAATTAAAGAAAGCAAATGTGAAGTGGTTTGAATGTGTACATGGATATGATAATCAATTCATTTTTATATTTACGAGCATGCATATACACGCACAGCACAATACGGAAGTTACATGAAGAGACACAGTGCCAAGAAATATCAATGTCAATCGAAAGATTATTGCACCAACAATTCCATAAGAGAGCGCCCAATTCTGTTCTCCCATCGTGACATGAATTTCCACCAACAAATGAGATAAATGATAGTTAAAACATCAACATCTATTTCTTATAATAAAATGGGAATTTTACAGCACAAAATGCTTAAATTATATGTTGTATTAAAGCTTGATGTTACAGCTGATATGTATATGGCACTTTAAAATACTTGAATATTAAAATAAAGATTAAAATAATGATATCAAGTGCAATTTATAAAAGGTTAGGAACCTCCGCTAATACAAAATGAAGGTCAAGGTAAAGTATGCAAAAAAAATAAAAAGGTTAGGGACTGCTGCTACAATTTTTCCTTCACCTTAATCCAATCCTCCCTAATAATATCCTTCCAAATTATATCTCTCTTAATCTTATCCTGCCTCATCCTATATGGTGTATCGTATACCAAATGTGCCCTACATGTTGATGAGGGCACCAACACGTGCAAACATACATCTATTAATATGTAGACATTTTGTTCGTTTGTTAACAAATTTTTATTAAATGTTACTTATATAATTCAATTAAATAATTTCGTTTCTCTTTAATACCTTAAACTTTTAAATGAAATAGTCTTATTGTTATCTATATGATAAACTGAAATTTTGGGTATAGCTCTTTGTAATAGTGGGTTTTTCGGTCTCTACATGTTAAAAAATAAATTAAACAAAAATTAAACAAAGGAATTTTTTTCTTCTCTCTAATCTCTTTAAAGCTAATGGAATGGTGAAGAAAGCATGGTTGTTCAAAACTAGGAGACAATGTCAATATCTCTTTCAATATTGCAGCTCCACGCACACAGTTTGCGCGCGTTATATTATTTATGGAATGGGTAAATCTCAATACAAGAAAATCTTAAACCAAGTTATTCTATCCAATGTCCCATGACCCACGTTGTTCTCCTTATCCTTAATGAATAATGTTACTTTGTTAGAAGAATCTGGTCAGATGTAGTCACAGAAGATGATGTGATGGAAGGTGATTGGGTGAAAAAGTTGACTATATCTAAAACAATCCATGAAATGTCATATGGCATTTGTCAACCATTATATCAAACTTTATGTTCATATACAATAAAACCTCTATAAAATAATAATGTTGTGATCGAGAAAAAATACTATTTTAGAGGGGTTCTTGATTTATCGATAAATGAATAATTTATTAATTTATCGATAAATAAATATTTATTAATTTATAGAGTATTATATTCAAGAGGTACTCAATAAGCCAAACAATGATGATCATAATCTAGGTAATAGTTGTGTTTTACTAACTGTTTCTTCAAAAAAAGGCATTTCAAGCCATCATAACCATAAAAATTTACTTTGTACAGAATTAAAAAAAAAATGCCAAATGCAATATGTGCGATGCAAAAATTAGGGATGAAGTTGAGTTTGATTTCGGTGTAAAGAAAAAAGTGAACTTTAGATGTATATTTTGAAAAAGAGGCGAACTGGAGAGGAAAAAAATGACAAATTAAAAATTTATTAATTTATATTTGTATGAACTTTTATAAATTTAAACAGTCATTATCGAGCATTCATTTATTGAGATTTTACCATAGCATGATCGATCCTTAATTTTGCCATTTCTCGTGAAACATTCACAAATGCAGGCATAGTATTTTTCATTGTCAGCGAAAGTTTGTATGAACCTGGACCGGGGAACAATCCATGCACATCACGACCTTAGACAACCCCACAAAAATAAAATGTAGAAATATCTTATTGTCAAATATCTCAAGGTGTGTGTGAATTAATAGAAAATAAAATAAAGAAATATCTTATTCTCTGTTCGGTTTAATAAAGAATCAGAAATAGAATTGGAAAACTTCGTCTACATCAAAATCAAATGTAATTTGAGAATTTAACAAAAGTAGATACATTTTTTTTGTTAACTAAATAGACATAAAAAATTATCGAAAGTGTAAAAATGGGGCTTCGAACATTCACTTCACATAAATGGAAGTTTTATTTAATATGTTTCAAGTTTGTATCAATGAACTTCGTATGTGTCAAGTCGAGATCAACGATTTCATCTCATTACTGTACTCAACTCTAGTCGAGACTGCTCGACTGCCTACTAAAATAACCAGTTGATCATACATTAAGGTTCTAAGTCAAAATATTTGGCTAGCGGGAACCTAACAAGGACGAGTAATAAATTGAACTGCCGTTGCATTTACAAGATAAATAAAATAGACACAATTTAGACAATGGACTGATTAGGGATTCTGATAAACTAGAAATAGTTTCAACCAAAACTCAAGCCTAATAAGTTCTACCTGAAGCCAAACGCAGTTGCATAAACAAATTCTTTGAAGACCAAAGAACTAGCGAAACAACAATGACAATAGTGGAGGTAAACAGCAGCTCCCTATTTTGTCTCGACAAATGTTATTCAAAAACATTTGAATAATGATCGATTTTTAAAAACAGTAAAGTAAAATTTGCAAAAATTAAAAGAACACGAGACAAACGATATGTTTTTGCCCAGTAATAAGGCCCGGATGTTTAGTCGTTAGACTTAGTCACCCGTTGAGCATCTACCACGAGACTGTGCTCTAAATCCACTAATATCAACCAAAAATTAATACAAATGTTCGAAGAAATCGAAGATTTCTTCGGTATCTCTATAGCCTCTCTATTTACAAGATCTGTAACCTACACACATTACAATCTCAAAGACTGCACTAAGCACTCACGAATTCACAAATAAAAGAGATTGTACTTCACAAAAAATGATTACAGAATTTTCAAGAACAAACCCTAGCACTCAGAAGACGAAGAAGAAAGACCAAGACCACCAAAAGTCTCGCACACAATGAGTCAAAGAAAAGGCGTGACCAAGTATACAAATGTCCAGCCCAAAGGTCAAGATCCAAGGGTCAAGATGTTGCCACGTTGACGGCAAAAATTCACCCTTAAGAGAGGCAGAAAGTGCCATAACAAAAAACACGATTTTACAAAATCTAATACTTTATCTAACAAAACCAAACTGGCCCAACTAGATAAGGCCCAACAGGCCAAGAATAATAGTGAGGCAGCCCAAAACTTTAACAACAAATATAGCATAGACATGGTGACAAGATCACCACAAATCAAGAAAGGATAACTGGAAAATAATTAAAATCATAAAGCGGTGTCAAAAGATGCTTCAAGAAAGACGCCAATTAATTTATATAAGGTTTTGTAGAGAGAAGAACTTAATGGATTAGTTTTTCCAGATTCTTGTAAGATGATCCTTTTGAAATTTTTAACAGAATCTTGAGCCAATTTCATCAACTCGAGGGCCCTTTTCTTCATCTCTTTTCCCTTGTCGCCAATCATCAATTCATTCACAAGAATTTCCACTTCATCCCTCTTTACATCACTATCAATTTCCATGCCGATCCCCCATTTGGTGCAGCTGAACCAACAGTTAGTCGGTTGCTCGGCAAAAAATGGCCAACAAATCACTGGAACTCCACTGCCAATGCTCTCAAGAGTTGAATTCCATCCACGATGAGTTAAGAATCCCCTTATGGAAGGGTGGCTAAGAACTTTCTCTTGAGGGCACCAATTTGCCAACATGCCTCTTTCTCTGGTTGCTTCAAGAAACTCCGTTGGAAGAATCGCGTCATCCCCAGTGAAAAGATCCGGCCTTATGATCCACAAGAAGGTTTGATTACTATTTACAAGGCCCCAAGCAAATTCAATGAGTTGTTTAGCTGTCATGACTGTTATGCTTCCAAAATTTACATAGATAACAGAGTTCGGCTCTTTGGAATCGAGCCATTCAAGACACTGCAGATCTTCTTTCCAAAGATTTGATCCAAGAATTTCTAGACATTTATCTTTGACATATTTTTGGAGAAAGTGCAAGGGCCCAACGGCATAAACTGGAGGCAGAATAGATAACAGTGTCTTTATGTATTCGTATTCTAGGTCTTCAAACGTATTCAAAATAATCGCTGAAGCTCTACGGGCCCTCTCAGTTTCTTGTATTAAAAATTTAACCATATATTCGTCTAGGCTCGTGGTTCTTATGAAGCTTGGCATATCTTTCAAACGTATGCCTTCCATGCCCGGAATTTCATCTGCTATAATTGTCTCCAAGTATCCGTTGGTCAAGTAACTTGCATTTGCAATCAAAGAAAGCAAATGAATGGTTAAAATTATCGAAGGATGATACAATATATAAATTTTAGCTACATTCGACTTCACCTTTAAGGGGTACATATCCCTCCTCGATGAGCTTGGCATACTGCGTGTAGGCCAAGAAGCCACATGCACTAATAGTCCAAAAGAGAACTTCAGGGACGCCTAATTCTTCCGCAGCTTCGAGAGTGAAGCTCATAACTCCATCAGATATAACGCATGAAACTGGTAGTACATTTAAGGAAACCGTATCGTTTAGTCTAGCAAGGAGGTCCTTAAATGGAGCTAAGCAAGTATTGGTTGTGGATTCACACAAGAAGGGGATATCTTGTGTAACATCAGCATCCGATATAGGAAGGCCGTCTGGAATTGTCTCAAACCTAGAGGATGCAAGACCTTTAAGTGAGTCGGGACCTCTACATTTAAGGAGACGTACATGGTTGAACTCAGTGTTTACAAAAGTTACGTGAAAACCTTTTTGATGAAGGAGTTTGGCTAGTTTGAACATGGGATTAATGTGTCCTTGTGCAGGAAATGGTATACAAACTACATGAGGCTTCTCTAACAAGCTAACAGAATCCATTTTCGGTAAAAACAATTGAAATTCTTATTACAGGAGAACAAGCTCAAGAATTGAAGATTTGCAATGTAATGCTTGAGAATTTATAGCAGCATTTCTCAATTTATTCAGAGGCCTCAGGTGGTGCCGTTATGGTGGTGTTAAATTATAATATTATGGTGGTGCACTGGGATTACAACTCTATTCTAGGTGACGTTAATGTGGCATTAAATTATATGTGAAATTAAATAAGTTTCATTCAATCTATCATCTAGCATTGCCTAAACTGAGGCTATAACACTAGTGGAGCTATATAGCATTATTTCGGTGAAAATGGGAAGTTGGGAACATCTATCTTTTGTGCCTTAAGCTGAATGACAACAAAATTTAGGCGTCAAACGTGACTCTTAATTAAAATATATTATAGGGAAATCTTCATAAATGTCACTAAATTTGAAAATCCACAAAAAATTTCATTTTCACTAAAGATTCTCAAAAATGTCACTTTTTGTGTGAAATGTCCAATTTACCCTTAATGACCCCTTTCTAGAAACATTTAATACTTGATTTGAATGACATTAATGTTATAATATGATTAGTTAATTTGTATATTAAAAACATTGAATATATGATTATTATGTTGGGGAATATGAATTTTGGTAAAAGAAAATTGATAAAAGAATTTGAAAAGTTAACATAAACACATATTTTCTTACTATAAACAAACTCTAACTTCTTATCCATCTTCTTCATTCCTTTATCAAGAAGATATTACTATTGGATTCATCATCCATTTTGAAAGGTTAGTATTAGAAATTATTTATATTTTTATCTTATATCTTACTATTTTATAAATGTTAAACACAGCATGATCATATTTATTTTAAATTTTTGGAACTCTTATTCATTGATTTGTTTATGTTTTGAAAGTTTTAAATCTTCCACAAAATGTTGTGGAGATTTCATATTTAATGAAGCATTAAGCTATTCATTTGGAAGATTTTGTCATGTAGTTGAGAATTGATTATTACCATTAATATTTTGAATAATTTCTTCTAATCAAACTCAATAAATATTTTCAAGGATTCCCACTTTAGTGATTTACTATGCAAATTTTTGGGAAGAAAATTTTGTCATTTGGTAATACAATATCGATGACCACATTTAATGTGATAAAGAATTTGTTCCAATCACTCGTATATATGCTTCTCGTCAGTTTCGACAGTTTAACAGTCAAATTCAATCTGTAGAAATTGTCGAGTTAGTATTTCAAGTGTCAAACTCAATATTTTGAAATTGTTGGGATAGCTATTTCAATTGTCGAATTCTATACTTGAAAACTGTCGTGATAGACATTTTAACTATTGGTTTGACCTTTTGCTATTGTATGGATTTAAATATTTGAGAACGTGCCATTTTCATGCTATTAAATGTTGACATATTAATTGTGCAGAATTCTTACTATTGTTGATAACAATGTAGATTGTTAGGTTTTTTCATCCATTCAAACTTGTATTTGCACGATATATTGACGACTAAATGTACTAAGCACCTTAATAATTTGATTTAGGTTGCAAATGGATGAATATGGTTGAAAATAGAGGAAAATGGCGAAAATGGACCAAAATGAAAGAAAATGAAAGTTCAGGAACCAAGTTCTAAATAATCCAAAGATGGGATGGGGGATGGAATGATGATTTGAGAATGTTAAGGGTCAACTGGGTGCAATTAGAAGTCAAAAGAAGTGAAATATGGCTTATGGCCATAATATCTTCACAAATCAATTTTCAACCACATAAGGATGGTCCAGATTTTCAGTTGGAGATTGAGATCCATTTTTGACCTAGCAAAAGTCTGAATTGAAAAAAGTCCATTTCTTTGCATTAATTTTTCAACTCTCTTTGAATTGCCTCAATCCGATATTAGGAGAGAAAGTTATTGCGAAAACATTGAAAGTTATCTGGTGGAAAAAAATGGCGAATCCATGTGACTACAACACATTACTACCATGCGATCACACATGGTGGTTTAGTGAGTTCAAAGGCTGAAATCTCAACAACCATGCGATCACAACACTTAATATCATGCGACCACACAGTTCAACCCCGAGGGGCGAAGATCGGTTTCCTAATTTCAATCAAACTCTTATGGAAACACACCTCCTTCATGATATTTAAACACTAGAACGTCCCAGAATGTAGACGAGACATCTCCACACTCATTTTTCTCTAATTTTTATGCAAGATTTCCATGGAAACTTAAAGATCTAGGTGAAGCTACGAAAGAACTCAATTGATTTTGGTGATTTTAATATCTTCTTATTCATATAATTTGCTTTTCCATTGTTGAACAATTCTAGGGTTTAGATTTTCTTTCCATAAATTTGTTTTGAAGTTGGCTTAACTTTTATTAGATTTTTATAGATTCAATCATGCTTTCTCCATTGAATAAGTGTAATATTTGTTGAGTTTCAATTTCAATTAATTTTATTGGTGTGATTCATTACTGTCTCATGTTTGAAGTATATAATAAATTTTGAACCTTATTCCAATAAATAAACGTAGGGAATGTGTTATTGGATGGTTACATCTTGGAATTACTGTAGATTTAATTTGGGTTTCAATGAAATTTTTTTTGGTTAGAGAGTTAGGTAAAACGTCTCTAATTGAATAAAACAAATGAATCACTGATGTAGAATGATCCAAACCAATTGAGGAAATTCTAACGCTTTACTAATACGAACCTTGATATTTAAATTTCGTTCGGACTCATAAATAGTATATTTTCATACAATTCACGAAAACCCTAATTTGTTGAATCCCTTGAATAATAATTTCATCTCCTTGTAGAATCGATACCCAAAACTGTCCTACAATTACCTCTTTATTCTTTGGCGTAATCAATTGTAATCTCAACTTTTTAGGTATGAGTTATCATTTGAAATTCAATGTGTCGCATAGGGAAAAGTTTGTTCATGTAGATGACGAATGAAATTATATAGAGGATAAAACTACCCATATGACCCAAGAGATTCAGATATGAGTGTACCCTATGAATCAGGAAATGCTCTCGCTGTGATAGAGTTGAAACACTACTCAGTTACATAAGTTTGATGTCGAAACTAGTTGAAGTTATATTTTGTATGAACAAATGATGGCATTGTACATTTTTAAGTTATATTTTTATTATCGTTTGCAAACATCAGTCCTATGGCAATAACTTCATAGCAAAGTTCTCACATAGATAGATTATTTCATTACATTTTGATAATTCCACTATCAGTCCCAACAGAATATTTTTGTTTCTAACTTGCCTACGATTTTTTCATGTCACAATGTTGGCGTTATACGTTCTGCATTTATATTATCACTAAAATTGCTTTACCATCTGAAGACATTAATCGTGTTTAAGTCACAAGCAAAATATTTCATCACATCCCGAAAATTAAACTATCAGTCCCGACAGAAGGTTCCCATCATTGTCGATAGTTGGTTGCAAACTTGACTGCAAATAAGATGCAAAAGGATATGCTGTTGCACAACTTTTTGTACAGATGTTTCCATATAAATCCATGACAAAACTGCAATAAATAATTATAGCCAATAAAGTATGCAAATTTTGTCCACATCAATGGTAGTCAAATTCTTGGAGATGCATAAGTACAAATATATACAATCACTAAAGCATGTTTATAATCAAATTCTTAGAGAATTGTCCCTAGAATGGTCATTTAGTATATAACCATCAAATAGTATTTATCATAGTATTAATGAACTTCCTAGATAACTAATACTTGACTTCTTTCTTCTCCCCTTGGTGTATGGAGTCCTAGTAGATGCTATAGGAAAGTGAATGCATGTCAATTGTAGCCTTTTTGTGTTAACTACATTCTTGCTTTCGACATGTATGGTGGCCACCACTGATATGTCAGGGATATCACCTACGCAAAAGTAGTATGGTCGAATTATTTATCCAAATAATAACATAACATAGCCTATCAAAATCTAATTATTCGTTCGAATACTTAAAACCAATATTACGAATCCTCATTTGGGAACTTACCTTCAGGTTGGACCATAGCGTTAGAAGTGGGAAGCGTACTTTCCTCCATGGCATCATCTAGCATTGTTGTATCATCTGCATTTAGTTCATGAGAAGACATTCAATTTTAGTTTTCAACTCAACGTGCTTCAGAATTCAATTCAGTATAACTTCTCCAATATAAAACTTACAATTTGCCTCCATCACATCACAGCCCAATAGATCTTCTTCTTTGTCCGAGTATGACATTTAGGGCTCTACGCCTCATCCATCTAGTTGAAAAGTAATATTTGCAAGTTTAACGGACATGTCATCTATTTTTAGTTTGTATACTAGGGAATAAGATGAGAGTATTTAAAATTTTGAATTCCTCATAATTATCATGCATACCATCTACCTCCTTGTTCCCACTAAGCAGTCGACCGTTCCAGTCCTTTTGGGTACACACCTTTCAGCTCCATACCTTCTCCATTTTCGGGAACGAGAAATTCAAAATTTATCTACAAGAACAAAGCAAAAGAGTCATATCATAACAATTAGTACATGTTAATGCAACACACTCATGTAAGAAAGCAAAATCACACACGTGTAATATTCAAATGCCAAAGTTGGACATATGGACAGATGACTACCAAACTGATCTATCGAGAAGTTGTCATATGTTGAGAAATACTACCTTTAACTGTCGAGAACGACAGCTCATCTATCAAGAAAGACAGTTCATATTGACGGATGATTCAACTCATCTATCGATAACTAGTTATCTGTTGAGAATAACTGAAACGAACTATTAAGAACAATAGTTCATCACAATAGATAGGTCACCTAACTGATATGAGGAATAGTCATCTATCGAAAATTCATAATTGTCAAGATTTTCATTTTAACAAATTAAACAATTCACTTAAAACATGTTAACATAGAGAATAGTGCAATAAGATATCTCAAATGCATATAAATTATAAAAATCAACACTCCTATGTACAAGGTAAGGAAATGACATACTAAACCGTCAAGGCATGTACCTTTTGGGTCTGCACCTTGATATGAACAATCAAGTTTCAAATGATAAGGTTGAAAAATCCAAACAGTTGGGCAATTGCTTTTTAAAATGAAAGTTGAAGCTGCAGATGAATTAGGCATCCCTGAAGTTTTCTTTTGGATTACTAGTGCATGCGGCTTCTTGGCCTACACATAGTATGCTAAGCTCATTGAAAAGGGATATACGTCAGTATCGGTTCTGTGATTTTCGGGCCCTTGAGGTGTTTAACATAATCTTCCATCTTCAAGCTTTTCACAAGCATGCCGTCCACATACACCTTCACTGTCTTTCCAATGAGATCAGTGAATATTCTATTAACTAACCTTTGATACATGGCCCCTGCATTTTTCTACCTGAAGGGCATCACTTTGTAGCAATAGAACCTTGGTCAGTTATGAAGGATGTATGCTCTTCGTCCGTTGGATGTATGGAGATCTGACTGTAACCTGAATAGGCGTCCATGAAGCTCAACAGTTCATGGAGATGCTTAATCATACAAGACGAATAGATTCGAGCACCGACAATATGATTGGAAATAATTACCAATGGGCAAATAATCACTAACAATCTCACCAAAACAGAAACGGTTCAAACTTAAAAAGTAAAATGTGAAAAATGGTAGAGGTTTCAATAAAGATTCTTGCATATACACACACACACACACACACACACACACATATATATATATATATATATATAGAGAGAGAGAGAGAGAGAGAGAGCTCCAATTATAGAGCTAAGGCTAACATGATCACCGTTGGATCAGAAACACGTGGCCTCATCCCAGCGATCGGAGCCTCACATCACTCTTTTCCATACATTAATTATATTGACAAGGGGTCAATCGTCTTACATCCCATGCTAACACCTCTACACATTCATTAATACAAACGTTGCATTAATCATACCTGAAGATACTCTTTAGATACAAACGTTAAATTAATTAATACCTCTACACATTCATTTATACAAACATTACATTAATCATACCTAAAGATACTCTTTAGACCTACTCTAAAGGCAACGAGTGCTTTGTCTTTAAGAGGGAGAGTTTCGGATGTGAAGAGGTTCAACTTTAGGAGGAAGTGCTTCGGCAAGGAACTTCAAAAAGGATAGCGCCTCGTCCAGATAGTAATTTGTTCACTTTCTTTGATTTCGTTGACTGCCAAATGTGTGCATGTAGTGACTCCACATGGCATTGATGTGGCCTTCAGTGAGGGCCTCAGACATGAGCTGTAACATAGTGTTTATATACTAGGCAAGATATTCCAATTTTTATATTCATTTGAGAAAGTTAGATATTAATTATTATTTTATATGCAATATCATCTATCAAACAGTGGATTATGAATATGTTAGTTAAAATTTATATGAATATTATCTCTCTCGTACGTGGAGAACCATATAATTATTATTTTAAGAAAAATCCATTAATATTAAACATATATATAAACAAATATAAAGAGTTCATGAAAACTATATTATTTGATTCATAAAATCAACAATAAAAACTAGTTACCCTAATATTACATCTCTGGTTAAGATATTTAACTAAATAAAAAGCAACCATAAAACAGAAAATTAACAAAGTAAGCACAATTTTAAAGAAAGTAAAAAAGCTTTTGACTGTGGAAGTCCAACCAATATTACTATCTCAAATTCGAACATTTGCATAGAAACAGATCTACACTTAGATAATACTTTTTTGTCTCAAATTCCATATTATTGACCTAAATTGAGGTAAAATTAACCTTGAGCTTGTGGAAGCCATCCGGGAACCATTTGGACTTCCATTTGTCACAATCTCCTACTCCTTACCTATTGCATTAAAGTCGGTGGTGGATACAATAAATTATTGTGCAATAATATTCTTTAATCCCCTATTCTGTTAATTTCATTTTCCTAATAATACCTAAGAAAAATTCAACAGTAAATCTCATTTGTCTATCTTTCACTCTAAGACATCAAATCAAATCAATGTTATATAATCCATATAATAGCCACAAAAATATCATATAAAAAAAATAAAATTATATATATATATATATATATATA
>NC_036243.1:22144936-22170856 GCF_002742605.1 Olea europaea var. sylvestris | reverse complement strand
TATATATATATTTCCTTTTTTAAAAAATATTTTATTTGACATTAGTTTATCAATTTTTTTTTATATAGACTTTTAATTTACTTTAGTTTCAAAATTTTTAAATGACTTTATCTAATGTCAAATATGATTTTATCTGATAAAGATTTAGATAAGATTTAAGTTACAATGTTATCTATATTATTGAAACCTATCGTTTTGTTGAAAATTTCGAAAATATGTATGAAATTCCTATAAATTCGTTAATTATTAGATATTTTTTAGAATGATTATGTATTTAACATGAAAATAAAAATAAGTAACATTTTTTATACGTATAAGCTTGTAAAGTTTGAAACTAGACCTTCCCACCTAATCACACTTTATGTTTTTTAGAACACTATTTATTAGTAAAGAAACTTCTAAACTTTGTAAAATGTAAAAATTTATAGCCTTCCTTGCGGATTAAGAGACCTATAATCATTCCTCTGTGGACACATTCTTATTAACTAAGGAATCTTCTAAACGTTTTTTCTCAAGGTTTTTGGACATGTGTGCAACAATTGAATATCCAAGGGTTTCAGGGATGCAATTTGGCTGAGACTCTTTCATTACACCTTGAGAGATTCAACTAAAGAATGGTTGGACACAGTTCCACCTCATAGTATCACTACATGAAATAATTTAAGCCAAAAATTCTTGAATAAATATTTCTCACCAAAAAAGATTATCAAGTTGAGAGATGAGGTTATTTGAAAGCTGTGAATAAATATTTTCACGTCTTGATTCGGAGTGCTATTATGAAGCATGGAAAAGATACAAAGATGTAATCCATTAATGTTCACAATATGATTTGCAAAAATGTCTCCAAATTCAGTATTTGTACATTAGGTTAAATACAGTAAAAGGACTAACATTGATTATACCTGTAGCTGGTCAAATACAGAAGGACTGTAGATCAGGTTTATCAAATAATGGAGGGTCTGGCATACACTAGTGCATTATGGCCTATTGAGAGATTGGGTGAAAAACGAGCTGAAGGGATGCACAAGGTTGACACATTAATAACTATATTTAGCACAACTAGTAGCACTAACTAAAAAGGTAGATAGTTGAGCAACCAATCAAAAATTGAATGCAATTCAAGCAGCTGGGGTGGGATGCAACTATTGCAGTAGAAATCATGAAAGTATAGATTGTAATGTGGAGATTCCATTCATTTAAGCAGTAGAAGATGTTAACCACAGACAAAAATTTCACAGACAACAGAATAATCCACATTCAAACACGTACAACTTAGGATGGAGAAATCACCTAAATTTCGCTTGAAACAATTATCAATTGTCTCAAGGTGCACCATATCAAATGCACCACCAAACTTCCAATTTCCAGAAACGAAGCCTTCATAGAAAGAAGCATGAAGCAAATTGACAGCATCATTAACTTAAGTATTGAACAAAATAGCTAAAGCATCAACTAAATTCGTAAAACAAATCGAGAAAAATTTTCAAATTCAAGGGACTGCTATACAAAATTTAGAAAATAGGATGGGACATATAGCCAAAGCGCTTTCAAAGAAACAACCAGAGATCCTTCCAAGTGACACTGAGATAAATCCCAAACAGGGGGTAATGGCAATAAATGTTGTGAAATATGAGGTTGAAACTCCACCAATCAAATTTGCTCCAGTCACACAAGAGTATGTGCCACTTATCCGATTCTCTCAAAAATTACCAGAAGAAAAAAATGACTCATGCAATTACTATATGCAGGAGGGTATAACTTTCAAAAATTATAGGCAAGAGACAAGTGGTAGTGAATGAAATGGTACCTTCCACAGATGAGGATCAAGTGGATAAATCTGAACCATCAGCAAAGGGAGTTCCAGATGAGAAGTCAGATGGTTCACATGTTAAGGCGATCATTTCTATCGAGACAGATTTATCCCATGTACTATTTTCTCAAAGACTACAACCAACAAATAATTTGCAAATTTCATGGACATATTTAGAAAGCATCATATCAACATCCCGTTACTTGAAGTCATATCGCAAATACCGAACTATAAAAATTTTTTAAAGGATAGCTTGATAAGGAAGAGAAAGGTTACTAAATTTGAGGCCATCAACCTAAATGAGGAGTGTAGTGTCATCTTGTAAAAAAAATTATCTCCTAAATTAAAAGATTCAAGGAGTTTTAAAATATTTTGATCAATAGAAAACGACTCTACTTTCAGTTTTTTATGTGATTTCGGAACAATATAAATTTAATGCATTTTTCTGTCTACAAGAATTTAGATATGGAATAGCTGAGGGACACAAAAATCTCCTTCAAGTGGCGGACATGTCAATCAAATATTCTTAATAAGTCGTTGATAACATGCTCATTAAAATAGGCAAGTTTATGTTTTCAATAGACTTTGTTGTCTTAGACACAGAGGAAGCATGGGATGCATCACTACGAGGGTCGATCTTTTCTTATCAACGAGTTGAGTTATCATGGACTTTGAAGGAGGTTAACTGATCGTGAGGATTGATGATGAGCAAGAGAAGTTCAAAATCTAGACCATTATTGAGAAATCATCGCATGAAGAGAATAGTTGAAAGGTTTAGGAGTGACAAGCAAAAGTGCATTTAAAGTGCCAACATAAAAAAAGGAGTTGGTGAAACAATTGGGATCCTCAAGGTTGAAAAAGGAGCTCTTCAACTATGGAGAATCAAAAAAAGGGTTGGCAGTGCTGAATATTGTGATCAAAGCTTTATCGGCGAAGACCACTTTGAACCACCATGATTTAGACCTCTCCATTGTCTAGCCAAAGACTTTAAATTATGCTCTTATTAGAAGGCAGCCCAATTTCTTACCCTTTTATTTATTATACTTTATATATTTGCATTGTATGTAATTATTATATTGCATTAGTTTTGGGCATATTTTTATTTAATTAAAAAGGTCATCATGTCTATTTTAAGCCTAGAACAAGAAAAAAATATTTTGAGTTAAAAATTGAAGAAAAAATGTGACACATTTTTCAAGGCTGCAAGGAAGTCAAAAAAAGAAAGAAAAATAGATATCATGCACACCTCATTAAAGATTTTAAACTATTTCTGGACTCTAATATTTATTTTTTCTGTCAAATGTACAGATATATCAAATGGAATGAAGCTTAACAAGCTGAAACATGGAATGGAACGATCCAACAAGCTACCACAAATATCAGATAAAAGTTTGGGGAGTACTTTCTTTCCTATCACTATATGTGCTTGCTTATATTTTAAGAAAGAAATTGGAGACAGTGTCTAATTTAAGTGTAGGGGTGAGAAAAATGTTGAATTTTTAGTTTTATTATTTTTCTGTGATTGTATATTTTTACTGTTTTTTTATATACGAGAAAAATAGGAAAAAAATTTAAAAGTCAAAAAAACAAATCTTATTTATTGTGTGCTTGTGTGGGTTATGTATCCTTGTCGGCAGTGATAAATATATTTGGAATTATGTGATGATTTATGAAGCATGGATAGATTACATGCTTGAATGTTATTTGCGCAAATAAATTAAGTTTAGCATTATAAAATATGAGTTGGTTCGCATGTTTGATAGATTGGACCAATAGAACTTAGATCCTAAACCCAAAAATTATTACATTATACATTCTTAAACCAAATTTAGAATACTTTGGGCATCATTTTACTATCATAGGAAAATATGGATATCAATAGGGATTTCAAGTGTGTAAACTCTTGTGTAATTGTCTAAGGCCAAATGAATATTAGGTAAAAATCTTTAGTTAGGGGTCAACTTATGAGAATAAGTATTTAATGAGGGACATTGCACTAATTACGACCAAAAAAACCTCATTGTGAAACCCTCTTCGTAGCCTTTATAACTCAAGTGATTAAGTCCGCAATGGTAATTAAAATCTGGTGCCCTACGGTCATTTGATTTAGAAGTCATCAATTTAAAACTCACTATATGGGTCATTTTAGAAAGATTAATAGAGAGAAATTTGCGCGCGCGCACACACATCTATAAACATTTATTTCAGACAATTAGATTTTTAACAATGGATTATTAGCCTAATTGAGTCTTGAATGTTGACACAATCAAAAATTTAGAGAATACTTATTTGTTGATATATTGACTTGCAATTTGTTAGATCCATCTAGACTAGAGTGTGTGAGAGTTAGTATAAAAATTCAACTTTATGGCACCCCTTGGGAGAAGAGTCAAAAAAGAATAAGCTTGAAGGTATGTGAAACTCACGAGTGATGAAAGAACAAATTTGGCCATTAAGGGTCGAAAATTGAAACAACTTGTGATATTATAATATTTTACTTAATTCTTCACACAAACATAATTTTGCATTAAAGAATTGGATTTTAATTTTGATATTATGACCTTGAAGTTGTCAATAAATTTAATACAATGATTTTAATCTTGAGACAAGACGACATGTTTTCTAACGAAAATATTGTTGCATGTTCGTTTGTTTGTTAAGTTAAGTTATAGTTTTGTTTGAGCACAAATAAATGTTTAAATTTGGAGGATATTTAATAAGTATATTTTGTACACTTATTCATACTTTAAAATATTAATATTTCGCTGTTCTTTTGATAAATTCAAAGTAATCTTGTGTATAAAACTTGATGATTAGAAAAAAAATGAGCAAAAAAGGTGAAAATGACGAAGTCCTAAGTTTGAGGATCAAATTGTAAATATTCAATAATTAATTCGGATCACAAAACGATAGGTGAAGATTGTTGAGAATCAATTAGATGCAATAAGAAGTCAAAAGGGAATTAAGTATAAACAAAGTATTTTCATAAATCAATTTCTAATGACGCAAGTTATATTTTAGATTTTAGCCGAAAATTGAGACTCATTTTTAGCATAGCAAATATTCAAATTGAAAAAATTCTATTTCTAAAAAGGTTGTAGCCCTTTGATACTGCTTTCTAATGAACTTTCATCTTAATCGAATATTAGAATAAAGAGTTATGACAACAATATTGATGGTTGTGTAGAGAAAAAACATGCACAGGCGAATGCGACTTTCCTTATTCGATTAGAACTCTTTTAAAAACCAATTTAAGCGAGACTTTTCACCAATTTTCGACTCCTATAAATAACTAACAATAAAATACGTTAGAAGAACATCTCATAAACATCTCATACTTCAATATACAACAATTATTATCATCAAATGAAGGCAAAATTCATAGTTTTTGTAAGGAAATTAAAGGGAACTTACAAGAATTCAATCAAGTGAAAACTCAATCTTCATTTTTGGGCAAAGAAAAGAAGGCGCAAGCGAAGATTCATCAAGAAACCATTGAAATGTTTAAATATTTCAAGATTTATCTTTATCTTCTCAATTTATCAATAACTCGAGTTACATTTTTCCACTTAATAATGTATTCCTGTAATGTTACAATGCTAGGCTAAGTTTTTAATTACTAAGATATAGATGAACCATTATTATGATATTTTTAATATAAATAAAATATTTTGACATCCAATATATGTGCGTTATTTCTTGGTTGCTTATTGTTGTATTTAATGTTTTTAATTAATTGGCCATAATTGAAATGATTTGTAAATTTTATTGATTTCGAGAGAGATGATAAATAGATAGCACTTGTAACAATTATTGTAAAGTCTTATATGGAATAGAGATATGTCATTATGCTTTGTGTGATTTTCTATAGATGTTCTAGTGCTTTTAATGGATACTCTTATATTCGCATCTTTCTTATAGACATAGGAAGGTCACATAAGAAGATAAATTTAATTGATATCAAGATTAATTTAGGAACATTGATCAACAAAAATGTGCACATACTGTCATGATACTTATTTGCAGTAAAATGAATTAATGAGGGGGATTCGAAATCTTAGTAATCATCTCACATAGTTTTATAAAAATCTTCATAAATTTGCTCAATAGAATAGTTAGTTATTTAGTTATTTTAGCATAAATTTTTCAACAAAAATTTGCTATTTGATTAAGGTTCAAATTAATTGATCCTCAATTAAGTACATAGTTCTCACGGGAACAATTTCTTATTTATCACTTTATTACTTATTTATGATCCCATATACTTGTGAAAAACCAAAATATTGCACAGCCTATAATTAGTCGTCCAGGACATTCAAGTGTCTTTGGATATCTCCGAGTTCGATCTCATAAAAGTTTCATCGCCAGATCAGCATGCTACATTAAACCAAAAAAAAAAATGAAAGAGAAACATAAATAACAACATATACTCTGTGAACATATATAGGGGATTTGGGCTTTCATTATTCGCAATCCACGATGAGCTCCTCGTAAAATTTCTAAACCATGTAAATGCATTATTGAGGGTTGTATTCATCACTTTATGTGTGACTTTAAAAAAAATAAAAAGTTAGTGATTACATAAATAAGTTAGTATATTTTTAGCAAAACCATAAATAACCCCGGGACGAAGACCTTCAATCCAACTCTCAAAACATATTCTTCTTGACTGGGTCAACATCACGAAAAAGATTGATGTATGTGCCATCCACGTTTTTCTCTTTGCCACATCTATAAAGGGAGAAGTTATGTATTTTGATGATAGTCTCGACCTTTTGCCACCACCTTTGGTACCGACACATCCACATGACATTTTCTACCCTTCATTACCCCTGTCATCTCCTCCTTCACCACCGTTACCTCCTCCTTCATCATCTTTGCCACCACCGTCACATCCTTCGTCATACCCTCTATCACCTCAGCGTCACCACCTTCATAATTCCCTTCGCCACCGCTATCACATCCTTCATCACTGCCGTCACCACCCTCATCCTCTCTTCCATCACATCCCCGTCACCCCCTCGCCTTTCCAGTCCATCATAGCTGCAATCTATCTCTCGTTCATATTATTTGTCATACATCTCTATCCATCATCTCTTCTACCCTCGCCACTCCCGTCATCCCCTTCATCACCACCCTTGTCCTCCTTCAACGTCTTCCCCTCTCTGACAGTGAGGCCTTCTCCACTCAATTATAGAGTCCATCTTCTTATGCAAACATCTTACATCTGATCAGAACTCTTATCTTCGATTGAAGATCTTCCATATCATCTCATATAACTCCAGTCAAGTGCCTACTCCGATGTTCAATCAAATCATCTGATGGAGATCAATGTTGTGTAAGAGATCGACGGGATGATGGAGATCAATGTTGTACAGGAGATCAATGAGGTGATGGAGATCGATATGATGCATGAGATCGACGAGGTGAAGGATCTCGAAGGGATGAAGGAGATTTATGATGTACAAAAGATCGAAAAGGTAAAAGAGATATGCGTGGTGACGGAGCTCAACGTTCAATAGGATAGAGCTCCGGCATAAATAAGAAAGTTGACAACTAATACATTTAAATTACTTATCACAACATATAATATCACTTACGATAAAATCAAATATAATAATAAAAAAATAAATCTACAAATCCTTTCTACTTCCAAAACGGTATTGGGTAATAGATCATCTTGACTGGTGGAATAGATAGGTCCCACATGTAAATCTAATACGTCTCTTCGTTCTCAATCATCAACTCAGTATGAATTTTGAGCTAACATATTGATATTTCAACTTGTTAATAGTCAATTATTGAGTCAATAAATAGATATAAAATAAAAAATGTAAAGAAATAGTTACTCGAGGATCATCAAGGATAGTAGACACGTCACTAGCATTAGAAATATCCAATGCTTGCCAATGATGCATCAAATGGCTCCTCATGTCATTTCTCATCACCCACCCAGCCAAAGTGTGGATAGCCTCGCATGCCCATATTTACAACATGTGCAATTATTATATATAAAATTTAATAAAATATTAAAATCATAAGGTTTAATATTTATCTGCAAGGCCCATAAAAAGCCATATGCATCACATTTGGCTTGACTTTTGACTACTTGGGTATCGGATGCCACCAGGAAAACACATGCAACGTATCTATAAAATATCCTCGACCCCATGAATAGTTGTTGAACGTATTAATATCATCAACAATATCCAACAAAAAAGATCATTCAATGTCTTACGGTGCTTACACTTTAGCACACTCTCTAGGACAAACACCAATCCTAGGTTAAATTTATCTTGCATATTAAAGCAGCTCTTGAATGCAATCTTAATAATAATAATAATAATAATAATAATAATAATAATAATAATAATAATAATAATAATAATAATAATAATAATAATAATAATAAAAGTTTTATAAATATCCAAACAAAATCAAGAAAATAAACCGTAAAGATAGAATCTAACATTGAATATTTGTGAAGAAGATAATAATGAAGTTTGAACTTGAAATCGAGGTTGCTTGGGTCATTTTTTGGTCTGTGAGATTTTTTTGGTCTGTGAGATTTTGGCTCTTCAATTTCTTTCTCGGCGTAATGGCACAAATAAGGGCAAATGTAAGATTTTAGAGTTTTTCTTTTCTTTTTTTTATGATTTCCAAAAAAGGAAAGGTTAAGGGCCTTAATGGTAAATGGGCCAAGTTACACGGCCATTTAATTGCAATTCCTAGGGGTGCTGAATCAACTCAGGCGGGAAGCTTTCGTAGAACCTTGCGTAGGTGCTAACACGAGGAGTTCAGGAGTGGGGGAGGCTGATGCTTGTACATACACTCCACAAACAGCAAAATGGTGGTGATTATGGGCATAGAATAACATATTGGAGAAGTTAGTTATCTTATTAAGATGTTATGATAAAACCAACAACTATGAATAAAATATTGTTTTGGTATTTTTTCCATTTGTTAAAATATTTTGACCCGAGCATAAAGTATCATATTTGCTTGGAGTAACTTGAGCCTTGTTCTCTCTGCAGTTTTCAAGCTATTTTCTATTTTCGATTTTTGAAAACAGTGAAAACGTGTTCTCTCTTACATTTTCAAAAATGAATTTTCGAAAGAAAAAAATTTGTAAAGAAAACGCAAAACGTCGAAATTGACGTTTTGGGGGCATTTTCTTTACAAAACCCAAACATCTTGAAAACACGTAAAACAGGAGAGAGAAATCATTGAGCCGTCTCCCCGTCTCCCTTCTCTCTTTTGTTCCTTCTCTCTTTCTTCAACTCTTTTCCTCCTCTCTTCTCGATGTTGGCTTCACGTGGGGAGGCACAAAGGTCATGCGCCAATGCCGATGCCAATGCCTGCGTGGAGAGGCGACGCTACTGTGAACGCATCGTCATGACCCCATTTGTTTATGCCCGTCTCCATCTCCTCTCTCTTCAACGTCAACTGCAATTTGGGGAAGGTGAAGTTCGCTATTGATTTTGTTTGATTCGGTGGTGCTATGTTTGATTGTGGTGGTGGTGATGTTGATTTTTATTTATGCATTTCTCCCCTTTGGCAGTGGTTGATGGTGGTGGCGATAGTGGCAGCGATGGCGATGGCGATGGCAATGGTTGATGGTTCATGGTGGTGATGCTGGTGTTGATTTTGGTTGATGGTTAATGGTGGTGGTGTTGATTTTGGCAGTGGTTGTGGTGTTGATGGCGGTGGTGGGAGTCGACGATTGCAATCTTTGGCAACAGCAATGATGTTTGCATTGATTTTGATTGGTAGTGCTGGCTAGTGGCAGCGTTGTTAAAAATTGTTAACAATGGTGATTTTTCAATGGTGGTGGCAATGGTGACTGGTGGTGATTTTTGGCAATTGTTAAAAATTATTCTCAAAATTTCAAAACAAACGCATTTTCCATTTTTGTGTTTTAAAAAACAGTTTTATAGAATCACAAAAAGAACATATTTTTAATAATTTTCAAAACATGCACTCAAAACACAAAACCCAAAATGAATTTAAAACTAAAAACTACAAAATCGAAACACACAGAGAATGGTCCCTTAACAGTTGTACGAACTAGGCAAAATTTCCAACACTAATTTGTCATACAATTGGTGATATGATCCAGGAGTCAAGCCCGACGAAGGCGAGTGCGAGACGAGATCCGTTGATAGTCGATGGCGGACCAATGACGCGATCAAGGGCAAAGCAAGTGAAACAAGAGATGGGATTGCTCGTTCAAGAAACTATTGATGGAAACATGTTCAGGATTCAAAATGAAGCAACTTTCATGTTCGGGTCGAGAGCCGAATCAACTTAAATCAATTTGTTATCAAGCGACGAAATCAGAGGCTGAAAACAAGCTTATGGGACCGCACAGGCAAAACACCATGCGACCGCATGGAGGCATACCGAAACTCAAGATGGGATTTTTGGTTGAACCATGCGACCACATGAAAATACACTATGCGGTCACATAAACCATTTTTTAGCGAATTTCCTAATTTTGGCAATTTTCCATATTTTGTTAGTTTTTTATTCTTTTCCATATTTTGGGGATTATGATCGACTTTTACACGATTTGTACCTAGTTTTTAGGTTTAGTATAAATAGGAGTTTCCACTCAATTGTTAAAAACTTTTGACATTATTGATATTGAATTAAAGTGAGGCGCATCTTCTCTTCATCGTTTTTCATTGAACAACTTTGAACTAATCAAGTGTTAACTTGTAGCGTTCAAATAACCGGATTTAATTCTTGAATTGCGTAATCAAGGGGTCTTTCAAGCATCGTTCTTGTTCGGTTTTTTGGTCCTACTTTCTTTTAGGTTAATCCTAAACTTTTGGATCAATTTGGCTTTCTTGGGTTCGTCAATCTCATTGTGGGTTTTGTAGTCAACGTTGCTAGGGGGTTCGCATCAGTTGGTATCAGAGCTTTGGCTCCAAATTAATTGAAGGTTATATCTTTTCTTTATTTGTTTGAGTCGTTAATTTTGTTTTCTTAGTTCTTCTTCGCTCTTGTTTTTCTTTTCATCGTTTCGTTGAGTTGTTGGTAGTTTAATCATCTTCTTTCATCAAGGAGTACCAAAAAAAAAGTACAAAAAAAATTGATATTATTATTGTTTGATTTTTGTTTTTCTATCAACAACACTTCCTACATTGTGTTTGACATTGGGATATTCAATTGGGTTCGATTATTTCAATCTTCTATTGAGTCTATTCACATATTCTTGTCAAAACATTCATCTATTCCACTTATTCAAGTCTTTTGAGTCTCGTGGTCTTAGATTAATATTCGATTTGTTTGAATTCCCGGTAAAATAATTGATTTAGTTCACTTGGTTCTTTGAAGTGTTTGGAGGGAGACTTTGAGTGGTAAAAGGCCGAGTGGTGAGTTTAATAGAGGGAAAAAAGACATAGTGAGTGTTTTCCAAGTGAAATCTTTGTGAGACATAAAAAAATTGTGTGATATGATGTTGGAAAGAGAAAGTTCTAATTCAAGCCAAAACGGTAATGACAACAATGCATCGGAGGACATGATAAGGAGGTTTGAAAGGGTACTTGGTGATGTTAGGGAGAAGGTGGACAAGCAAAGAGAATGGATGGTGCAACTAGGTACTACAATTGTTAATCTTATCCGGGGACAAATGGAAATGTTTAATGCTAGGGGACCGGGTAGGCGTGAATCTAGGAGAGGAAGGCGAGATGAGTATCGTAGTGATGAGGATGATTTTGATGAAAATGACTTTAATATGGGTCGAGCGAGGCATAGGGGCGATAGGATGGAAAGACGGGGTAGAAATAACTTGGGAGATGAAGTAGATGAAAATTTGGGAAGTATTAAAATGACTATTCCGCAATTTAAGGGGAGAAGCGATCCGGAAGCATATTTAGAGTGGGAAAGGAAGGTTGAGATGATTTTTGAGTGCTATAATATTCGGAGGAGAAAACGGTAAAATTGGTGGTGCTTGAATTTGTGGATTACGCGATATCTTGGTGGGATCAAGTACTTACATCACGGCGTAGGGGTCGAGAAACACCAATTAACACTTGGGATGAATTGACGGCATTGATGAGGAGGAGGTTTGTTCCGAGTTACTATTATAGGGAAATCCATCAAAAATTGCAAGGTTTGTACCAAGGATTGAAAAGCGTAGAGGATTATCACAAGGAGATGGAAATTCTTATGATTCGGGCTAATGTGGAGGAAGATCGGGAAGCTACCATGGCACGGTTCTTGAATGGGTTAAATCGAGATATTGCAAACGTTGTAGAGTTGCAACACTATATGAAAATCGAGGACATGTTACATGTTGCAATGAAGGTCGAGAGGTAATTGAAGAGGAAGGGGACGTCTAGGCAACCGTTAGGTACTTCAACTCCTAATCCAACATGAAAATCGAAGTGGGATGACAACAATAAAAACGGGGCTGCACCTAGAGGTAAAAATGATTGACAAAAGGGCAAGGATGAAAATGCTAGCAAACCAATATCAAAACTGGGGCACAACCGTTGCGCAATCGGGACATCAAATGTTTTAGATGTTTGGGAACGGAGCATGTTGCTTCTCAATGCCCAAACAAACGACGATGGTGTTGTGGGATAATGGAGAGATTGTGAGCGATAGTGATGGCGAATTTGATGACATGCCGGCGTTGGAGGATATTAGTGAAGAAGAAAAGGTTGAAGGGCCGGTTGGGGATCTACTAGTCACAAGGCAAGCTCTCACTACTCACGTCAAAGCGGATGACTTGGAGTTGCAACGGGAGAACATTTTCCACACTCGATGCCACGTCAACAATACAGTATGTAGTGTTATAATTGATGGTGGTAGTTGCACTAATGTAGCTAGCGTATCTCTTGTAGAAAAATTGGATTTAACATTGTTGAGACACCCGAAACCTTATAAATTGCAATGGTTGAATGAGAGTGGCGAGGTGAGGGTGAATCGAAGGGTGTTAATTAGTTTTTCAATTGGGAGTTATAAGGATGAGTTAGTGTGTGATGTGGTGCCAATGCAAGCGGGACATATTTTATTGGGGCGACCATAGCAATACGATAGGAAGGCTATGCATGATGGGTACAAAAATCGATATAGTTTCATTAAGGATGGAAGGATCATTACTCTTGTGCCATTAACACCGGCGCAAGTCTATGAGGACCAATTAAATTGAGAAGTGAGGAAGAGATGAGAGTCAAGGAGTTAGAAAAAAAAAAGAGAAAGTGGTGAGTTAGAGAAGAAGAGAGAAAATGTTGAGATAGCCACTAGAGAGAAAAAGAGAGAGAAAGCACGAGAAAGAAAAGAAATGGAGTGTTTCGAGAGAAGAGAGAAAACACGAGCGAATTTCTTTGCAAAACAGAGTGATTTGATGAGGGCGGTAGTTGAGAGAAAAAAGATGATCTTGTTCGTTTATAAGGAATCACTCCTCAATTTTGAGGAAACTAATTCACCCCTCCCTAGTCTTTATTGCAGGAATTCGAGGATGTATTTCCGGAGGATGCACCAAGTGGATTGCCGCCTATTCGAGGCATTGAACATCAAATTGATTTTATACCCGGAGCTGTCATTCCAAATCGACCGGTTTATCGAAGTAATCCTAAGGAGACTAAAGAGCTTAAAAGGCAAGTGGAGGAATTAATGAGCAAAGGATACGTGAGGGAAAGCATGAGTCCTTGTACGGTACCAGTTTTGGTTGTGCCAAAAAGAATGGAACATGGCGAATGTACATGGATTGTAGGGCTATCAACAACATAATGGTAAAGTATCGTCACCCTATACCTAGGTTAGATGACATGCTTGATGAATTACATGGTACTTGCATATTTTCTAAAATTGATTTAAAAAGCGGGTATCATCAAATTCGTATGCGGGAGGGTGATGAATGGAAAACGGCTTTTAAAACTAAATATAGTTTATATGAATGGTTGGTTATGCCGTTTGGACTCACAAATGCACCTAGCACTTTTATGCATTTAATGAATCATGTTTTACGTGCTTTTATAGAAAAATTTGTTGTGGTTTATTTTGACGACATCTTAATCTATAACAAAGACCTAGGAGAGCATTTGGAACATTGAAAGTGTGTGTTAATTGTTTTAAGGAAAGAACAACTTTATGCTAATCTTAAGAAATGCACGTTTTGTATGGATAGACTTATTTTTCTTGGTTTTTTGGTTTGTGTTAACATTATCTATGGTCGAAGGAGTTCGTAATACACACCGATCATGAGTCACTAAAGCACTTGTGGGGACAAGGTAAATTGAATAAGAGGCATGCACGGTGGATGGAATTCATTGAGACCTTTCCATACGTCATTTGGTATAAAAAAGGTAAGGAAAATGTGGTGGCGGATACGTTGTCGCGAAGGTACGTATTGCTAACTACTCTTGATTCTAAACTACTTGGGTTTGAACATATTAAGGAATTGTATGAAAAAGATGTTGAATTTTCGGATATTTATTTGTCATGCATAAAAGGGGCGGTTGATAGGTTCTTTAGGCATAAGCGGTATTTATTTCGGGAAAATAGGTTATGTGTTCCTAATTGTTCTATTCGGGAGTTGTTAGTAAGGGAGGCACATAGTGGTGGATTGATGGACACTTTGGGGTTCAAAAGACTTTAGATGTATTGAAGTAGAATTTTTATTGACCTAAGATAAAAAGTGATGTTGAGCGAATTTGTAGTCGATACATAGATTGTAAAAAGGCTAAATCTAAGGTTTTACCTTAAGGTCTATACACACCTTTACCTATACCTAGTGAGCCTTGGGTTGATATATCGATGGACTTTGTTTTGGGTTTACCTAGGACTAAGAGAGGTCGGGATTCTATTTTTTGTGGTTGTAGATAGGTTCAGCAAAATGGCACATTTTATACCATGTCACAAAACTGCGATGCCACGAACATTGCTGACTTATTCTTTAAAGAGATTGTGCGTTTACATGGGGTTCCTAAAAGCATAGTGTCGGATCGGGATGTCAAATTTTTTAATCACTTTTGGAGACTTTTGTGGGGTAAGTTAGGCACTAAGTTATTATTTTTCACAACTTGTCACCCACAAACGGATGGGCAAACCAAGGTAGTAAATAGGACTATGACACAATTATTACGCACAGTAATCAATAAAAATTTGAAGAGTTGGGAGGAGTGTCTACCATTTGTTGAATTTGCATGCAATCATGCTGTTCACTCTACTACGTTATATTCTTCATTTGAAATTGTATATGGTTTTAATCCACTAACTCTTTTGGATTTAATTCCTTTACCTGTGAATGAACGTGGTAGTTTAGATGGCAAAAAGAAGGCAGAATTGGTTAAGTGACTCCATGAAAAGGTAAAAGCGCAAATTGAAAACAAAAGTAAGTTGGTTGCGTCGCAGGTGAACAAAGGTAGGAAGCGCTTGACATTCGAGTCAGGAGATTGGGTTTGGGTGCACCTTAGGAAGGAGCGATTTTCGGAGCAAAGGAAGTCCAAGTTGCAACTGAGAGGCGATGGACCATTTCAAGTTATTGGAAAGACAAACGATAATGCATACAAGTTGGACCTTCCAGGTGAATATAATGTTTTGGCTACTTTTAATGTATCTGATCTCGCTCTGTTTGATGCAGGTTCAGATTCAAGGACGAATCCTTTTGAAGAGGGAGGGGATGATATGATCCAGGAGTCAAGTCCGACGAAGGCGAGTATGAGACGAGATCCGTTGATAGTCAATGGCGGTCCAATGACGCGATCAAGGGCAAAGCAAGTGAAACAAGTGATGAGATTGCTCGTTCAAGAAACCATTGATGGAACCATGTTCGGGACTCAAAATGGAGCAACTTTCATATTCAGGTTGAGGGCAAAATCAGTTTGGATCAATTTGTTATCAAGCAACGAAATCGGAGGCTAAAAACAAGCCTATGCGAATGGAGGCATACCGAAACTCAAGATGAGATTTTTGATTGAACCATACGACCGCATGAAAATACACTATGCGATCGCATAGACCATTTTTTGGCAAATTTCTTAATTTTGGCAATTTTCCATATTTTGTTAGTTTTTTATTCTTTTCCATATTTTGGGGATTATGATCGATTTTTACACACACGATTTTTACCTAGTTTTTATGTTTAATATAAATAGGAGTTTTCATTCAATTGTTAAAAACTTTTTGACATTATTGATATTGAATTAAAGTGAGGCGCATTGTCTTCTCTTCTTCGTTCTTCATCGAACAATTTCGAACTTATCAAGTATTAACTTGCGGCGTTCAAACAACCGGATTTAATTCTTGGATTGTGTGATCAAGGGGTCTTTCAAGCGTCGTTCTTGTTGGATTTTTTGGTTCGACTTTCTTTTGGATTAATCCTAAACTCTTGGATTAATTTGGCTTTCTTGGGTTCGTCAATCTCGTTGTGGGTTTCGTAGTCAACATTGCTACGGGGTTCGCATCAATTAGTGTGTGAACTACTTCTTCTATGAATTTATCGCACGTGGTTTGATTGACCTTTTTTTATTTATGTAGTTGAATTACTTCATTGTTAGAAAATGAATATTAAATGAACTAAACTTAATTTCCGACAATTTACTAAGCAATTAACCATCACCTCTGAATAGTTCAAAATTTTTTATTATTTTTAAAATTAATTTACCTTCACCAACAATCTCGAGACAATATGATTACTCTTTCACCTAAGGATTTTTTGTGGCCAATGGTTGACACTTTTTTTAGTTTTCAAATTTGATTAATATCACCTACAGATTTTTCGTAGGTAAAATGAATTAATATTCACATACGAAAGAATGGATGAAACTTTTTTATTATAAAAAATTGATCAACTTCATCTTCGAATTTTCAATAGGTTAACAATATGATTATCCTTCAACTACGGATTTTCAATAGATAAATTGTTGAAACTTTTTTTAGTTATTATATTAAATAATAGAGCTTCCATTGAATCGAGAAATAGGATTAATCGGTCATCTTATCACCTATGAAAATTTCATAGGTAATATGAATAAATCTTCTACTACGAAATATTCATAGGTAAAGGTCAAATATGATTATTCTTTACATACGGAGTTTACGTAGGTAAATGGTTGAAACTCTTTTAATTTTTAAAATTGATTAATATCACATGCGAAGTTTTTGTAAGTAATATGATTATTCATCATATGCGGATATTCCGTAGATAAAAGGTTGAAACATTTTTTTATTAAAAAAAAATGATTTACATGACCTAGTTAATATAGATCACTCTTCTACTACAAACTTTATGAAGGCGGAATGGTTAAATATTTTTTTTATAATGCTGATTTATTCCACTACAAAAAATTCATATGTGAATGATGCAAATGTTAAACAAAAACAATATATTTGCTTTTTCAAACAGTGAATTCAACAATCACTACAAAAACTCAGCTTTTCACCAACGAATATCTATTGGTTGATAATTATTCATTGACGAAAAGCTGAGTTTTTGTTTAGGTTGTTGAATTCATTGCTTGAAACGGCAAACATAACAAATTGAATGATGTAATAGGATATGAACAAAGCTGTTACATGTACAACACTCCTTGACAACATTTCTTGACTTATTTTAAAACAAAAAAAATAAAATAAAATGTTAGAATCTCTCTCTCTCTCTCTCCCCCTCCCTCATTTCTCCCCAAATGAAAACCCTCCCTTCTTTCCCTCATTTTGGCCATCGCTAATAACCTTCCCCATTTCTTTCGGTCGTCACCCACCGATCGAGCCCGTCTGAACATTGGTCGGGCGGGTAGAGTTATATACAAACCTTGACAAGTAGTCGAAGTTGTCATTGTCGCGTGTAAGATAACAATTTCTTCCAGTCATCACCTACCCCCATCTGTCTTCGGTGAACATGCCCCTTGTAGAAGTCCCGAAAATAAAATGAAATTAGGCTATTATGTTGTGACGATCTAGCACCACGAGCCTATCTAATTCAAGAAACGAGCTATGGAAGCTCAACATATTTAAGATTTTGAAAGCTCAAGCCATAAGTTAATCAAAAACCCAACAATTTAAGAGATTAAGTTTAAGTAAATTTGATTACAAATATTTAATGAATAACTGGATTGTCACAATGGTCATCTACATGGTAGGCAACCCAGGATCGAATTATCATGTAGATGTTTTTATAAAACTTTTTATAAATTATTTTTTTAGGCTTAAAAAACTCTTCAAATTTTTAGTTAAAGACCCAATTTAATATACTTAATAATAATACAACTCACCCATTTAATTTTTCATTAAAAAGAAAGGTTACAAGAAGTGGAATGTCAATTTTTCACTACACCCCTCTTCAAATCCGAATTTCCTCTTATTTTCTTCCAAAAAAAAAATATTTTATGTCAATTTAAGCTAAGGGAATAACAACGGTGAGAAGAAGAAAGGCTTTCCACACATTTTGTTCTTTGATATCCAAGAAAATTCAAGGTAGGTAGGAAGTGCAAGTGTTTACTTCGTTTCAAAATATGATTTTCGATAAATCTTTGAATGAAATGGTACCTCCAGGTACGGTGGTTTGGTACTATAGCAGTTTGAATGATCATTCTTGGCTCTATGTGTTATGATAATGCTATAGTAATTGGATTTTATTGGAAATCCATCTATGTGCGATGGTCTAAATCTATAGTTCGAAATTTTTAATTTAACAATGAAATGCACCAATGATATCTATTGAGTTTCAAACTCATGGGTTAATTTCCTTCCTACAGGTTGAATGGATTTTCCTTGGGGCATGGATGATGAAACATGTCATGGAGAAGCCGGTGATTTAGTATATTTAGTTGATTATAAAATGTTTACGTTTTCTTTTAACTAGATTCCTATGAATGTCGTGTGTGGATCTATTCTATGAAAATTCTTTGTGAATGAATAATGTTTGAAAGTAGACATGTGTCATAGTAATAAATATACAAATCATCTTTTATACAAAATATGTTAGCGATTTAAACTTTTGCTATCTCTTTAAAAAAATTCAGATTATGCCTCATTTTAAAAATTCATAATTCCTTCGTTACCTGGTATTTTTATAAAATACTAGTCGCATTGGATAGCCTCATAAGTTAGCTATTGAATGAACTAAGAATTATATCAATTCGATGTCGGTAGAATTTTATATGTTGCATAAAGTAAACTGCACTAGGTAGAGTCGCCGTTTTTTCAGCTTCTGCCTTAACTTCAAAAATTCATAACTCGACTGTCACTTGGAATTTCTGGATGAAATCAACCAGACGTGATAGCCTCATAAATTAGCTACTGAATAAATTTGAAATCATAAGGCTTTTATGTTTATGGAATTTTATATATCATTTTAAATGAACTATACCAGTTTACCTTTCAACCGGGTCGCTACTGGGTTTTAAAAAATATTTAGTACCTCATATGATGTCGATGGAAGCTAATTTTTGACTATATCATATTATAAGGAATTTTCTACTTTACATTAGAATTTGATGAAGTTTCGAGATCGATAGCTATGCAAATAAATTTATTTTGATAATTATTGTTTAAGATAAAAACTGAAAGAGCAATATTACTTTTAAAATTTTGCAAAATTTCACGTCAATATTGATTACATGCATATACGGTATGATGCAAATATGATATGTTGTAAATACAGTATGATGCATATACGGTATAATGCAAATACGGTATGCTAAAAATACGGGTTGCATATACGATATGCGTTAATCCATCATGTAAAGTGCATATACGGTATGAATGAATTCGATTTTTTTTAATTGTTTTCTTTTAGTATTAAATTATAAAAAAATTAATTATTTATATATTCCACTAAAAACATGGTAAATTAATTTAAGGCTAAAGTACAGTTAATCTTGTGACGTTTTGATCCATGCGGGTTGTGGAGTTACAGTGTGGTATCAGAGTGCAAGTTTAATCAATTCTGTAGACTTAGTGTATCTTATTTATGAAATGAGAAAAATGAAAATTTAAGGCACTCCATGGCATCTTGCATTCATCAGTTGACCTCATCCGACGAACTCAAGGTATAGAATAAAATATTATGTTCCACTTTATTTTTCGAGCATGATTTATAAATTATTTAAACTTGAATCTATGAAAATGCTTTTGATGTTTAGAATGAAATATGTTATGTAAGTTATATGTTGTTTAAGTATACATAAAGAAATGATAATTGCTCATTATATTAAAACTTTAGGAGCATAATGTATAAGTTGATGTCACTAACAAAGATGAAACATGATTGGACACTTATGTGACAGACATGGTTCGGACTTATTAGGCCACTAGAAAGGCCACAGCTTGTAGAGCAGTGTTGAGCCGTAGGTCCATCATTCTGTCCTATGAGAACTATGTGACTGACCAGTCTCGTCCACTTGTTGAACACATACATGACATCTGCGAGAGATGTATGGTAGCTTGAGATCACGCATATCAAGGCTGTGAATAACCTCATACGTTCACTCCCACCTCAATGGGAAAACATGAGAGTCATGGTTCGGGATGAGATGCTAGAAGGTAACCCTCTAGAGCATCCAGATACGATTGAATTTGATATATATTGTCGATCCTTCTAAACAGGTGGAGTAAGAGTTTAGAATCTCAACCAGAGATAATAATTGAGCTCAATGATGAGGTTGAACCCGAACCCGAGCCCGAGCCTCAGTTTGAATCAAACCTAGAGAAAGATCCCAAATGGGAGCATGACGATGACTTTGGTTTGGAATTAGAGAATGATCATGAGCATATACCTGAACCACAAGTTAAGATGGACATAAAGTCAGGACCTGAGGCAGAAGACTCCTCTGAAGATGAAGCTCCACTGAAGAAGATTCACAAGATTCATAGGGATTATAAATTTAGATTCCATTTCCTCGTGATATTTTTTCCTTTATATTATTGGTAGTAAAAAGTTATCGAACTATTCTATATCCTGATTTTAAAGAGTACTGAATAAAAAAACAATTCTAATCAAGTTGAGATTTTTTTTATTATTTTTGGTATTGGAAAATGAAGTTAATGTGAGATATTATATTTTATCTCTAGGGATATGTCTCAAGCAAACCAGAACAATTTGATAAGGGATCTCCTACAAACGATTCGAGATCTTAGCAGGCTGAATCAGAATCCAGCTCTACCTACACCACCAACTCCTATTACTCTCCCAACTCATGCTTCGTTGGTTGAGTTATTTGGAAGGCATAAGCCCCCTTCCTTCGATGGAGTATCTGGTCCACTAGTAATTGAAGAGTGGCTTTGTAAGTTAGAGCAAATTTTTTGACTCATCGATTGCACTAACGCCCAAAAGGCCCAGTGTACGGAGTTTATGTTTACCAGTGATGCAAGTCATTGGTGGGATTCAATGTCTCGAACTAGGACTCTGGAATAGCAATTGGTGTTAACTTGGAAACAATTCAAGGAGGAAGTGATGGACAAGTATTTTTCTCAGTCTCTAAGGAATTTCAAGGAGAACGAATTCCTTCGGCTCAAGTAGGGTAATATGTCCTTGATTGATTATGAGCGAAACTTTGACCAACTCTCAAGGTATGCTCCACACTTGGTGGACACGAAAATTAAGAAGATTCAAAGATTTGAGCAAGGGTTAAACCAAGACCTAAACATGATTCTTATGTCACATCGTTTCACAACATACAGTGAGATGCTAGAACGAGCTCACGCTATTTGGTATCAGAAGGCAAATACAGAGCAACACCATCAATTGTACAACTAGCAGGATAAAGGATGAGTTGAAAAGAGAAAATGGAATGGTCAAGACAAGGGAAAAGGCAAATGGCAAAATAAGAAAACTAATACTAGACCTAGTGCTAGGAAGGGCATAGTAGCTACAGTAGTGCCATGTCCTAAGTGTGGTAAGCCTTATCATGGGGAATGCTTGTATGGGAAGAATGTCTATTTTCGATGTGGTAAGCCAAGACATATTGCTGAGGATTGTCCCATATTTGCTCAGAAGAAGGATGATAGCAATGATCAAAATAAGAAGTGGAAAGCACGAGTGTTTACAATGACTCAGAAGGATGCAGAGGAGAACTCAAATATGATAGCAGGTATATTACTGATATCTTATACACCTGCTTATATACTGTTTGATTCAAGAGCTATCATTTTTTTGCATCAACATCTTTCATTGCTAAATCTAGTATTAATTGTGATAAGTCAAAGAGTACACTAGAAATTAGCATTCCGTCAAACAGAACATTGAACACAAATTAGTTCGCTAGGTCGGTAAATCTTAAAATTGAGGGAAAAATATTGGAAGCAAATTTGTAAGTGATAGAGATGAAAGACTTTGATGTGATTTTGGGCATGGATTGGTTAGGATATAATTATGCAACCATTCGTTGTAGAGAAAGGGAAGTGTCTTTTAAGAAACCAAGAGAGGAACAATTTTCTTTCTCTGGAATAAAGACTAAACCCCACCTCCTACTAGTATCAGCCTTACAAGCTAAGAAAATGTTTAGAAAGGAAACATCTCAAGGATATTTAGTTAGTATCTCTGGAGAAAATTTGGCAACGATAAAGATTGAGGATGTACCAGTGGTACAAGAATTTATAGATGTGTTTCCAGAAAATCTACCTAGTATTCCACGAGATAGACACTTGGAATTCACAATAGATTTGGTTCCCGGAGCGACACCAATATCTAAAGCTCGATACGGAAAGGCCCCAAAAGAACTTCAGGAGTTGAAAATCTAGTTTCAAGAACTGTTAGACATTGGCATTATTCAACCAAGTATATCACCATAAGGCACACCAATATTGTTTGTAAAGAAGAAAAATGGAAGTATGCGAATGTGTATTGACTATCGGGAGTTGAACCGTTTGACCATCAAGAATATGTATCCTCTCCCGAGAATTGAGGATTTGTTTGATCAATTGAAAGGGGATAAGGTATTTTCCAATATCGATTTACGATCTGGATATCATCAGTTGAAGGTTAAGTAAAGTGATGTACTTAAGATAGCTTTCAGAACTCGTTATGGGCATTACGAGTTCACAATTATGCCATTTGGATTGACAAATGCTCCGGCAGTGTTTATGAATCTGATGAATAAAGTATTTCATCAATATTTGGATAAATTTGTTATAGTCTTCACTGATGATATTCTGATTTACTCCAAGTGTAAAGATCAACATGAATAATATCTTAGAATAGCATTAGATACATTGCGTAAGGAAAATTTATACGTCAAATTTAAAATGTTGAATTTTGGAATGAACAAGTTGGATTCTTCGATCATGTAGTTACTGCCTAAGGAATTAAAGTAGTCCGGTAAAGGTAGAAGCGGTAACTAATTGGAAGACACCAACTAATGCTGTGAAGTTCAAATTTTTTTGGGATTGGCTGGATACTATTGGATATTTATAGAAGAATTCTCCAAAATAGTTAGATCAATGACATAATTGACAAGGAAAAGAGTAAAGTTTCAATGGACAGATAAGTGTGAGCAAAGCTTTCAGGAGCTAAAACAACGATTGATTACAGCACCTGTATTAACCATACCTGAAGGTTCAGAAGGATTTGTTATATATAGTGATGCATCCAAATAAGGTTTGGGATGTGTACTGATACAGCAAGAAAAAGTAATTGCCTATGCGTCAAGACAATTGAAGCAACATGAGCAGAATTACCCAACGCGTGATCTAGAACTTACAGTGGTGGTTCATGCAATTAAAAATATGGCTCCATTACTTATATGGAGGAAAGTGTGACATTTACACAGATTATAAGAGTCTCAAATATTTCTTTACACAAAAGGAATTGAATATGAGACAGAGACGATAATTGGAGCTAGTAAATGATTATGATCATACAATTCATTACCATCCTTGTAAGGTTACTGTTCTTGCTGATGCTCTAAGCAGAAAGTCAATGGGACAATTGGCATCATTACCTACTATTTCGATAGAGTTGATCGAAGACTTGGAAAATTTGCGAATCGAAGTGATAACCATACCAAAAGAAGTCACTGCGCATTTAGCAACTTTGATGGTTCGACCCACTTTTAGAGATCGGATCATAGAAGTACAGGATAAAAACCCATTTTGTAGAAGATCAAAAATGAGATTGGTACTGATAAGAGAAAGGATTCCGAAATAGCTTTTGAACAGGCACTAGTGTTTAACGGAATAATTTGTGTACCTAAGGATAAAGTTTTGAGGAAGGAGATATTGGAGGCTCATTCCACCCTGTATACCGCACATCCTGGTGGTACGAAAATGTATCGAGACCTTCGAGATATATTTTGATGGAGGAACATGAAAGGAAGTATATGCTCATTTGTGGCAAAATGCATAGTGTGCCAATTAGTTAAAGCAGAACATCAAAAACTAACAGGGTTATTAAATCCATTGGACATATCTGAATGGAAGTGGGAAAATATCGCAATGGACTTTGTGGTAGGATTTTCAAAGTCAGCAAGAGGACACAATGCTATATGGGTAATAGTGGATCGTCTAACAAAGTCCGCTCATTTTCATGTAGATCAGTTGGCACAGTTGTACATTAGAGAGATTGTAAGATTGCATGGTGTCCATGTGTCCATTGTGTCTGATAGAGATCCGAGATTTACATCAAAATTTTCTAAGAGCTTACAAGAAGCTATGGGAACAAACTTGAATTTCAATATAGCATATCACCCTCAATCTGATGGTCTATCTGAAAGGACCATTCAAACTTTAAAAGATATGCTAAGGGCCTGTGTTCTAGATCTAGGAGGTAGTTGGGAATCGTATCTACCTTTAGTGGAATTTCCATATAATAATAGTTTCCAAGCAACTATTTGAATGACACCGTATGAAACTCTCTATGGTAGAAAGTGCAAATCATCTGTTCATTGGGATGAAGTTGGAGAAAAAAGAGTTTTGGGACAAGAGATCATTGAAAGAACAGTTGAAACCATTGATAAGATCCGTACCACGATAAAGGCCGTGTGAGATAGACAAAAGAGCTATGCAACTACCAGGAGAAAAGACTTGGAATTTAAGATTGGAGAGAAAGTTTTTTCTAAAGGTGGCACCAATAAAGGGTGTACTTAGGTTTAGAAAGAAAGGAAAACGACGACCCCAATATATTGAACCTTTTGAAATACTTGACAGAGTCAGGAATGTGGCTTATCGACTAGCCTTGTCTCTGAACTATCAACCGTTCATAACGTGTTTCATATATCGATGATCAAGAAGTATGTGTATGATCCTAATCATGTGGTGAATTATCAACCCTTGGAAGTATAGAAAGATTTCTCTTATGAGGAATTATCGATTAAAATACTCGATTGAAAGGTACATAAATTACGGAACAAGGAGATTCAACTGGTCAAAGTGCAATGCAATAATCATAGAGTAGAAGAATCTACTTGGGAAAGAGAAGAAGTTAATGACAAATATCCGGCACTCTTTGCCAATCCATAAGGTAAATTTCGAGGACGAAAATTTGTTTAAGATGTAAGGGATGTAGAAGCATCAGAAATAAAATGAAATTAGGCTATTATTTTATGATAATCTAGCACCACGAGCCAAGCTCATTCAAGAAACGAGCTATGGAAGCTCAACCCATTTATGATTTTGAAAGCCCAAGCCATAGGTTAATTAAAAGCCCAACAATTTAAGAGCTTAAGTTTAAGTAAATTTGATTACAAAGATTTAAAAAATAACTGGGTGCCATAATGGTCATGTACATGATATTTCATATAGGCAACCCAAGTTCGAATCACCATGTAGGTGTTTTTACAAAACTTTTTATGAATTATTTTTTAGACTCAAAAACTCTTCAAATTCTTAGTTAAAAACCCAATTTAACAAATTTAATGATAATACAACTTTCCCATTTAATTTTCCATTAATTTTCACTACACCCCTCTTCAAATCCAAATTTTGTCTTATTTTCTCTTAAAAATATATATTTCATGTCACTTTAAGCTAAGGAAACAATAAAGGTGAGAAGAAGAAAGGCTTTCTACACATTTTGTTTGATATCCAAGAAAATTCAAGGTAGGTAGATGTGCAAGTGTTTACTTCGTTTCAAAATATGATTTTCGATAAATGTTTGAATGAAATAGTACCTCTAGGTACGATTCTTCGGCACTCCAATAGTTTGAATGATTATCCTCTAG
>NC_036243.1:22136438-22139854 GCF_002742605.1 Olea europaea var. sylvestris | reverse complement strand
GTCAATGAGGACAATCTGAAGTAGGGAATGGTTGGTGATGAAATGTATTATAAACATTTAATGAAAATAAAATTGAGAAAAAGATTTGAGACTTCTTGTCTTTGACCTTTCCGTAAGGAATGGTTAGATTTCGGAATCGAGTGGCAGTAATAATCTATCTAGTCGTGGACGCCCTAAAGATAGATGTCCTAGATTCATATAGATATAGAAATGTTGCTCTCTCTCCTCTAGGGTATGTTACCAATCTGATGTACACACATCAAAAGAATCATTGTTTTTCTAAAAGATGATAGTCCAGTAGGTAGAAAGTAGGAGTCTATTTTGCTGTGGCACGGGCTAAGTTGTCGAGACCTTCAGGAGTCACAGAGCAAAAATGAAAATGAACTTCAATCGTCCCTTTTGAAGTCAAGTGATAATTATTCAATTTCACATTATCTAACTACAAAAGCTTTCAAACTAATGGCATCCAAATATGGTTCTTTTATGGATATGATGACAATCAATTCTTTGAAGAAGCAGGATAAGATGGAAGAATAGTCGTTGAAGATAAACTGTACTGTACAAGCTTAGACCCAATTCTTGTTGAAAATTTGCTTAATCATGCATAGCTGAATTTCAACAAAATTTCAATTCCCACCAAGGATCTACTTTATGTTTAGATAAAAATTGTGATAGAAAATATATCTTTGTTGGATGTAAAACATTTACTATGAGAAATATCTCCGCTTCCGCTTCCGCTTCAGATGAGCTGATTGGCACATAAACTTTGTCAATACACCCTCTAAGGCCAAGCTAAAAAGACCTGAGGGGTTTAAGGAATCAATAATTGGAAATCTAATGTGTTTGGCACCCATTTTTATCAAAATGCATTTTTCTCTCTCTTCTTTTCAACCACACATTCTTTATTAAAATAATATTACACGTAAATCAAAAACTTTTTCTTATTTTTCAACCACACATTTCCCATCAATTTACTATTCAAAAATTCATTTTCACATAAAAATTCCTACCAAACACCCTCTAGGGCCCTTTTTCTTCCAATGGTAATTTCCCGCCTAAATTGAAGCGGGGCTGCCGAAATGTAATGTTTTCTTTTTCATTTTGCCTTTCAGCCGTCCATCCTCACTTCTTTACAGTCGTACAACAAGTATTGTAGCCCAATATTGTAAACTCATGTTGTACAAGGAGCATTTTCCTGATATGAAACCATGTTACATTATAAATTTTTTCACTTCACATTCCAATATCTAAATATTAAAACATGAGAAATGTTTTTATCCATCTTGATCACTTCATATTTTGAGATGGTGTATTGAAGTCATAAATGTTAGTAACATGATTCCATAGAAATTTAATATTTATAGTGAATTGTAATACCTTAAAGTACATGAAATAAAGTTTCCCTTAGACATTTCTTAGGGTCTGATTGATAGAGTTTATTTGGAAATAATGAGTTATTGAATAGTACTTTTAGAAGAAAAGTACGAAAAATTTATTAATTTGTATGTAGAATATTTTATTAAGTGAATTTTGTAAAAACCTTTCTTTTTCCAATTCCTTCAATAGTCAAATTAATGGTCCAACATTCATGGGGGTTTTAGTTTCAACATTAATAAAATCTTTAATTCTACTATTGAAAGAAGTGGTAACTGAAGCCATAACTTGATGGGAGTTTGGCTATATATACGTTGGTTTTGGTTCCAAAGCTCAACACTCGAAAAATACAATATACACCATCAAATTGCAGTGACTAGAGTTTGGAAATGCCAATACTTGAAAAGTAAGAAACTTTTAGAAATCACCATCAATGGCTGGAGGTAAAATTTTGATCCATGAGATTTTTGGTATTTCGATCCAATTTGTTTTCGCATAATTGTTTAGGATTGACTTTGGGTCTAATATTTATTATCAGTGTGTGAAATTACCTCTCCCTTGATGTTTCACCATTAATCTACAACCTGTCTTGTCTTCTCTGGTCGATTTGCCTTTTGAAAATAAACTTTGGATTTCTGCATAAAACTACTTTTCTAGCCTCTATGTGGTTTTAATCTTGAGTTTTGATGGCGGAAGAGTTGAATGAGAAGGAGGTTTTAAATTGGCCGAAGGTTGAAGATGAGAGAAACCTCTCATTTTTGCCTTTCTTTCCAAAAACAGGTCATTTAAGGGATAAGTAAGGCTAATTGGATAACTTTTATTGGTCCTGTTATTTTAATAAAGGAGAAGCCTCTTTGCAATTAATTGTTTGGACCATGATTATTACCACATAGAAATGCATCTAATCTATTACTAGGGCTTTGAAATGTTTATGTTTGGATGATCTCGTGGTTAACATATTTCACTTGCAAACTAGTTATTGGGTCAGTATTTGCGGGCCCAATTTTAAAAAACATAATCATTTCCTCTGGACCAATTTTCGAATTTAAATATTTGGTAACTAGTTTTGAGGCCATTTGGAAAAATAATAAACATTTTTAATTGGGCCTTTTTTGAAAGTAATTGTTTATTGGCCCATTTGAATCATAATTAATCATTAGTTAGACCAGAATATGTCATAAATTGTTTACTTGTGGAATTAAGAATTTTAGGCCTCCCTACATTCCGTTATTGGGCTGAATTTTATATATGGGCAACTTACAAAAATATCCTTAAAATCAGAGATGTTTTGAAAAATTATATGAAAAGTTTTTTGAAAATAAAAAATACTGTATAAAATGAAAAAGTGACACAATGTCACTTTTTTTTAAAGAAAATAAAAAAGTGACACAAACTTAAAAAAATGACAAACACAAAAAAAGTGACAAACGCTTAAAATTAGAGTTGTTTTGAAAAATCTTATGAAAAGTTTTTTGGAATTAAAAAATACTAGGTAAAATGAAAAAGTGACACATTATCACTCTTTTTTATAAAAAAAAATAAAAATTGTCATTTTAAAAAAACAATAATAAAAAAGTGATACAAACTCCAAAAAATAACACAAAAATAGCACCATTCATTTGTGCAGAACCAGTAATCATATTCTTAACATAATCAGCATATCCAGAACAATTCACACAATCATAATAACGGTTTTTAACATAATCAGCATGTCCATTGGACATGCTAATTAAATTAGGAAAATATAACATATCATGTCACTTTTTATTTTATTAAATAAGTGACAAAAATTTAAAAGATGACGAAAACTCTAAAAACGTGACAATGTCACTTTTGAAAGTTTAGTGTCACATTTTTATTAAAAAATGACATACAATGTCACTTATATTAAAAAGTGATATTTGTTATTAAACAAAATTGATAGAAATTTCAAGAACGTGATTGATAAAAAAGTGACAAACATTAAAAAAAAGAGACAAAATTTAAAAAAAGTGACAAATACTAAAAAAAGCGACAAAAATTTAAAAAGGTGATGAAAATTT
>NC_036243.1:22117069-22136188 GCF_002742605.1 Olea europaea var. sylvestris | reverse complement strand
TCACTCAAAAAAAGTGACGGAATTTCAAAAAATTAACAAACAATAAAAAAGTTTTTAAGTTTTAAAAAAGTGACAAATACACAAACAAAAAGGAACAAAACACCAATCAAAACCTATATTTGTTACACAAAAAGAAACAGAAATTTAAAAAATGTAACAAACAATAAAAAGTGACAAAAAATTTAAACCCAAAAAAAAATGGCAAGCCCTATTCAAAAATGTGGCAATTATTCAAAAAGTTACGAAAACTAAAAAAGTGACAAATTATCGATTAAAACCTATGTGTCACTCTAAAAGTGACATAAACACTGCAGACATACATTTTCATCTTGTCTTCTCATTTTACTCCTCTTCCCCACCCCTCCCTCCACAGTTGCTTTTGAACTAATAGTGAAATGAATGAATAAACATGGTGCTATATGCATCCAAAGAAGTCGCTATAGGGGTATCAGGTATGTGCACTATGTTTGAACCAAAAGCTTTTAGTTTTAGCTTCAAAGCAATCAAAGTTATAAAGTAGTGCCAGAGTTTATAGTGGCACATACATACAAAAAGCTTTTTGTAACACGCAAATTTATTTGCTCCAATTAGTCTAATCAATAGGCTTGATTTTGGACAGCATAAATCCCAACCTTATCACGGTTCTTCTACAAGTCAAGAAGGTTAGAACTTCTGCAGTTAAATTATTATTAAGATTTTTTTATATACAGTACTTGCAACTAAATATAAAATACAGGATTATAAACATATTTCATATTCCACCAGATCCCCACTGACCTCCAAAGCTCACTTTACCTAAATGAACATAACCATTTTTATTGATCCTCACAGCCAAAGCGATCGTTGCCGCTACTCCACCCAAATGCACAGTCGAATTAGGATCATTCTGAAGCATTACACTCATAATCCTTCACTCATTCCGAAACTCTGCACCCCGCAATATTCACGGAAGAACCGTTCCCAAAACTTGCATTATCCATCGCTAATTCAAAGGTGCCACTGAATATTGCTAAGTTCTCGCCCTAAGTGAAATTTTCAGTGATATTGATTGCAATATAACAACCTGAAAATGAGTAATCCATATTGACATTGAGTGACGGAATTTCATTCTGAGCGTATTTTTGGAATCAGGACTGATTTGGGTTTTTGGGGGTTTGGGTGGTTTCATAACGTATTAAATACGCGCTTAAATGATTTATTTGTTAACAGGGTATTAATCAAATTAGGTAATTTTTTAGGGTATTGAGCCTAATTTCCTCTTTATATATTCAATTGTTTTGCCATTTAAAGCATAAGTGATTGTGCCATATGGAAAAGATATAAAATTGGATATTGGTCTATTTTCTAGATTTTTAATTGGGCCAGAACCTATACCTGTACTGGGCCAAATTTTTGGAATATCATTTGTTGGACACATGCATGTCTGTAGGGCCAATTAATTCTTGGACACATGATTTGTTTGTTAGGCCAATTATGCAATTTATTTCTTCAGTATTTATTTTAATTTTTGCATATGTTGATTATTCATGTTTAGAATAATATATGCAATTTTAGAATGAATTAAATGCTCATATTTAGTTCGGATGAGTTGAATATGTTTAAATTATTTTTATGAGAATATTTTATGCAATTAGACTTATTCTCATGTTAAGTTAATCGTTTGTGCATAAAATGATAATATCGAGTGATCCGTATAATTTTATTTATTTTAAGGATTAGCCACAGCATCTTTAATTAAATAAAATTTTATATTAAGACGAGGATTACATAAGGATTAACGACATTAAATTGTAATTAATTATACTTAATATAATGAATTTATCCTACATGAATTTTGTTATATTTGTATGAATAATTAGAATAAAATATCAAATTATTTCATAATATGCCTACAGGAATTATGAATAAGCATATAATTTGATAGTTTTATTATAAAGTTTATACTGGGATAGAATATCGAATTGATTTCATATAAATTAAGTGCATGATTTGATAATTCTATTATAAGGAATAATTAAAAATGACTGAATTAAAAATTTAGCCCGCAGACATTTTATATGTCATTATATTCAATTTCAGCATAAATTACATTGGTAAAACATGCAATCTATTCAATTAAGCCTCAAGTTAAAAGCAATTTTTAATATTATGCAACTTCATAACCTACTAATTTCTCTTATATTTGTTGTGATATTCTCGAATTAAAGGGTGACAACTATAAAGTATCGAAGGAGAGAATCCTTCTCCATTTAGGGTGGATGGATATTGATTATGCTATTAGGAAAGAAGAACCACCTAAAATCACTGATACTAGCACTGCAACAGACATCGCGCTTTATGAAAAATGGGAGCGATCTAATCGCCTCAATGTGATGTTCATAATGACTAAAATTTTTGCTGATATACGTGGTTCTGTCAATCAGCATGACAAGGTCCAAGCTTGATAAAGGCCATTGATGATCAAGAAAGCACCTTTATAATGAAGTTTTCATCCTTAAAGCTCACCAGTGTGAAAGGTGTGCGCAAGCACATCATGCAAATGAGAGGCATTTAAGGTTGAGATGTTTGAATCCTTCCTTGTGCATTACATCTTGAATAGTCTCCGACAAGATTATGGACCTTTCAAAATCTCATACAACACACATAAGGATAAATGGCAATTAATGAATTAATGACTATGTATTTTCAAGAAGAAGGAAGACTAATAATGGAACAAGGCGAAAGTGCAATGTTGACCACAACCCGTAGGAAGGGAAAATCTCAAACCAATCAGAAAGGTAAAGGTAAAATCCCACCCCAAGCTGATATTAAGAAATAGGCCAAGTGTGACTTCTGTAAAAAGAAGTGACACATAAAGAAATATTGCGCCAAATTCAAAAAAATGGCTTGAGGATAAATGTAATCTAACCTCATTTGTTTGTTATGAATCTAATATGATTAATGTAAATGTTAACACCTGGTAGATTAATTCACCATATTACTAACACCTTGCAGGGTATACAAAACCTAAGGAAGCCAATGGGAAGTTAGCAGAATATGTTATCCAAAAACAAGATGGGCTCACATTTGGAGGCTTTAGGAACATGCATTTTAACTTTAAGTAGTGGCTTTGTTTTGAAATTAGATAAGACCTTTTATGTTCCAAATTTTTCACGAAACTTGATTTCTATTTCCAGACACGATCTATCATGTGAATAAACAACAACATATAGATCAAATGCGGAAACTGAAGATCATAAACTAACCTCCAACCATTGTCGTTTGAACTGCAGAATTTCGAATTGTGTTTGGTGCTTCCAAGCTTTCAAGACCTCTCTGCGATGGTGTAGTTTCATGAAAGTCTCGGCTCGGGGACCAATACCACTTTATTCCCTTTATATACTTTTTCCCATCAAAGAAGTTACGAAATGTGAATGGTTACCACAAAGTAGGGAAGATGGACAGTTATGAGACCAACTGTTAGAGCTTTATCACGATCTATCATGTGAATAAACAACAACATATAGATCAAATGCGGAAACTGAAGATCATAAACTAACCTCCAGCCATTGTCGTTTGAATTGCAGAATTTCGAATTGTGCCAACTGTTAGAGCTTTATCACGATCTATCATGTGAATAAACAACAACATATAGATCAAATGCGAAAACTGAAGATCATAAACTAACCTCCAGCCATTGTCGTTTGAACTGCAGAATTTCAAATTGTGTTTGGTGCTTCCAAGCCTTCAAGACCTCTCTGCGATGGTGTAGTTTCATGAAAGTCTCGGCTTGGGGACCAATACCACTTTATTCCCTTTATATACTTCTTCCCATCAAAGAAGTTACTAAATGTGAACGGTTACCACAAAGTAGGGAAGATGGACAGTTATGAGAAGGTGAGAAGGTGAATAACTTCCAATAAATGAAGAGGATAATTGGACCATTTAAGACCATTTAAAGAAGATAATTGGACCATTTAAGACCATTTAAAAATACCAACAAAGGTTTACATTCTCCCACTTGGTCCATACATTTCACTCGATATGATATCGAAAACCCATCAATTCTCACTTTCAAGAAACAAAAATGCATGAATCATGGCGACAGGTCCTCTAAAAGCGAGTATTATCTTCCATGTATTACAATGCATTATGTCTCTCAATCCCATATAGCTTAATGAATAAACCCTATGTTTATTCAAGGTCCAAACTTTAATGATGTTTCTCAAAATAAATGAATGAATAAACAATTGTGCACAAAACCATATGAGAAAACATCAAACTGAATAAGAGTTTCATTGAAACAATGAATGTACATACAACGAAATCACATCGTGGAACCAAGTCCCATTCGTGTTACATGATCCTTAAAATTTTTGGGTGGCATGCCTTTAGTTAAAGGATCGACAATCATCAACTCAGTACTAACGTGCTCAATGACCACTTTCTTTTCCTTAACACGTTCTCTTATGGCTAAATATTTGATGTTGATGTGCTTACTTCGACTTCCGCTCTTGTTGTTCTTAGCCATAAATACCGCAGCTGAGTTGTCACAATACAATCTTAATGGCTTAGAAATAGAATCTACAATTCTAAGTCCAGATATGAAACTCTTCAACCATACACCATGCGAGGTAGCCTCAAAACAAGAGACGAACTCAGCCTCCATAGTAGAAGTAGCAGTCAATGTCTGCTTTGCACTTCTCCAAGATACAACTCCACTAGCTAGCATGAAAATATAACCAGATGTTGATTTTCGTGAATCAATGCAACCAGTGAATTCTGAATCGGAGTAGCCAATCACCTCCAGATTATCAGTCCATCTATACATAAGCATGTAGTCCTTTGTCCCTTGAAGATATCTCATAACTTTCTTTGCAGCTTTCCAGTGGTCAAGACCTGGATTACTCTGATATCTCCCTAACACTCCAAAATGGTCCAATTATCTTCTTCATTTATTGGAAGTTATTCACCTTCTCACCTTCTCATAACTGTCCATCTTCCCTACTTTGTGGTAACCGTTCACGTTTCGTAACTTCTTTGATGGGAAGAAGTATATAAAGGGAATAAAGTGGTATTGGTCCCCAAGTCAAGACTTTCATGAAACTACACCATCGCAGAGAGGTCTTGAAGGCTTGGAAGCACCAAACACAATTCGAAATTCTGCAGTTCAAATGACAATGGCTGGAGGTTAGTGTATGATCTTCAGTTTCCGCATTTGATCTATATGTTGTTGTTTATTCACATGATAGATCGTGATAAAGCTCTAACAGTTGGTATTCTTTTAATTTTTCGAACGCATCATTCAGTTTATTATATAATTCTGACTGTGTTAGGACTGGTACTTTGTCTAATGGTCTTTGTCATATTAATTTACAAAACAATATCACTAATAGTTCAATGGATGTTCATACTGACGCTAAATGGTGTAATATTAATGAAGACTTCTCTATATTGTGACATCAAAGATTAGGACATATCTCTATAGATAGAATCAAAAGATTAGTGAATGATGTGATAATTAGACTCTAGATTTGACTGATTTTGACACATGTGTGGACTGCATTAAGGGAAAGCGGACTAACAAGTCCAAAAAAGGTGCCAACAAGAGTTTAGACATATTAGAAATCTTACATATTGATATATGTAGTCCAGACATGGACTCACATGGTCAGAAATATTTCATCACCTTTATTGATGATTATTCACGATATATGTATCTCTACTTGCTTCATAATAAGAACAAAACATTGGATGAGGCTGAAGTAGAGAAACAATATGAGAGACGGATTAAGATCATAAGATCAGATAGTGGTAGAGAATATTACGGTAAATACACAGAAGATGGACAAGCACCTAGTTCGTTCGCTAAGTTTCTTCAAAAGCATGGGATAGTTGCCCAATACACCATCCCTGGTTCACCAAGCTAGAATGGTATAGTAGAAAGAAGGAACAGAACATTATTGGACGTGGTGCGAAGCATGCTTAGTAGCTCCAATCTTCCTAAATCCTTATGGACTGAAACACTTAAGATGGCAGTGTATATATTAAACCGAGTTCCAACAAAGGCTATCACAAAGACACCATTTGAATTATTGAAATGTTGGAAACCAAGTTTGCAACATATGCGCATTTGGGGATGTCCGTCTGAAGTAAGAATCTATAATCCACAAGAGAACAAGTTGGACCCAAGGACCATTAGTGGGTATTTCAGTGGATATGCCGAAAGGTCTAAAGGATATAGATTTTACTGTCCATCTACAGCACTCGGATTGTGGAATCAATAAATGCTAAGTTTCTTAAGAATGACTTGATTAATGGGAGCGGTCAAACCAAGATCAAAGTTCACGAGGATGATCATTTGGAATATCAACCTCCCACCTCAAATGACAGACTGATTATAGTTTACAGCACCTCTCAAGTACAAACAGATGTTGAACAGCCAACCATTAAAATTCCACAAGCTACTAATAATGTTCAAGTAGATCAGGTAATTCAGAAATTACCAAAATCTCCTAAACAAATAGTTGAACCACTAGCTTCCCAAGAAGATGATGGTACAACATTAAGAAGATCTACTAGAACCAAAAGGTCAGCAATTCCTAGTGATTATGAAGTGTATCTAAAAGAACCTGACCACAAAATTGGAGTCGAAAATGATCTCGAATCATTTTCACAAGTCATGCATTGTAAAGAGTCTAGAATTATGGTACAATGCCATGAAGGAAGAAACGAGTTCTATGAAGAGCAATGGAGCCTAGGATCTTGTTGAGTTGCCTAGTGGTACCAAAGGCATTGGCTACAAATGGGTCTTTAAGACCAAGAAAGACTCGTTAGGCAATATTGAGAGATACAAGGTGAGACTTGTTATTATGGGATTCACTCAAAAGGACGGAATCAATTACACGAAGACATTCTCTCCAGTATCTAAGAAAGATTCTCAATGTATTATTTTGGCATTAGTAGCCCAATTCGACCGTAAGTCACAACAAATGGATGTGAAGATAGCATTTCTTTATTTTTGGAAAAATATCCTTTTATTCTATTTTTCGAATTTTGTTAGGTTTTTTCTATTTAAAGCGTTATAAGCCCTTTGAGGCGACAGTTCTTGAATTCAATAAAATTTTACTCGAGAATTTTCTCATTTTGTGATTGTTCATCTTCCCTATAATCTTTCGCTACGTCAGTTGGTATCAAAGGCGAAATCGTTCCTTCACCATGTCGTCAAAGAGACGTCCTGAAGTTCGTGATGCCCCAGTAGAGGATGTACATAGACGTGATGAAATCGAACAGCTACGTTAGCAAGTGGAATTGCTGACACAACAGATCACTGCGCTTATGCCGCAACAGCCTGCGCCTGCAACCCAACAGTTTGAGGATTTCGATGATGAGAATCCATTTGCACCACTTGAACAACCATTGGATCCGCCAGTTCGCAGGAGAAGGGGTGGTCAGGAGGACAACGGACGTTGGGAATCAGGATTTAAGGTTGATATTCCAGAATTTCATGGTGGGTTGAGTCCAAATGAATTCTTGGATTGGGTGACTGCAGTGGAGGAGATCTTGGAGTTTAAAGAGGTTCCTACCGATAAATGTGTGCCTCTCGTTGCGATGAGGCTTCGTAGGCGAGCAACGGCGTGGTGGCAACAGACTAAAGTGACGAGATCCAGGCTAAGAAAACTCAAGCTTGCATCGTGGGACAAATTGAAGAAGTATATGAAGAAACAGTTTCTGCCTTACAACTATGTGACCATATAACAACAACTACAGAATCTGCGTCGAAGTGGGAAAACGATTAGTGATTATACCACAGATTTTTATATGTTGGTTACGAGGAACGAGATGATGGAGACGGAGGAGCAGTTGGTGTCACGGTACGTGGGTGGTCTTCGTCCCCAAATACAGGATACTTTCAATATGTTTGATCCTATGACAATTTTTGAAACACATCAGAGGGCAATTCAGATAGAGAAGAAACAGTCCAGGAGAACTACTAGTCCTTTCATTACAGAGAGTTCTTCCAGTAATCCACGATAGCAGGTGACACGTCCTGGTAATCCTACTCAATTTAGTCCTCCTAGAACAAATCTTGTCCAACAACCAACGCTTCCTGGGGTTGGTATTCGTTGTTTTGGATGCGGAATTACAGGCCATAGGCAGTCTTATTGCCCCAAAAATCCGTGCAGGAGACTCTTTGTTGATGAGGGGAATGGCGATTATGAAGGTCCGCCTGTATTTGATAGTGAAGGCGTAGAAGAAGCAACAAAAGAGGAAGAGTTTGCAGTTGGTGATGTGGGTTAGGCACTGGTGGTGAAGAGGAGTTTCCTGACTCCTTTGGAGAATAACACTGATTGGTTGCGTAACAATATCTTTCAATCGACATGTACTGTTGGAGGGAAAGTATGTAAATTTATTCTTAATTCTAGAAGTTGCGAGAATGTGGTAGCTGAGGAGGTCGTTAAGAAGTTGGGTTTGCAGACTGAGAAACATCCCAAACCGTACAAATTAGTCTGGCTGAAGAGGGACAACGACATAGAAGTGTCTCAACGTGCTCGAATCAGCTTCTCAATTGGACCTACCTACAAGGATCAGGTTTTATGTGATATAGTAGAGATGGATGCGTGTCATTTACTGTTAGGGAGGCCGTGGCAGTTTGACAGGCACTCACTGCATGATGAATATAACAACACGTACAACTTTCTGTTTGGGGAAAAGAAAATTGTGTTACTACCGGATAAAGGTTCAGTACAAACAGTTGGGAACAACGCCAATTTACTGAACAAAAAAAGTTCGAAACAGAGATGGAGGAGTATGGGGTAGTGTATGTACTGGTGGGAAAGTTGATTGACAGTGAGCATGAAATCCTTCTCACAGCAGCCATTGCTGAAGGAGTTTCATGAAGTTTTCCCAGAAGAGCTTCTAGATGGATTACCACCATACGGGATATTCAGCATCAGATTGACTTGGTGTCTGGTAATACCCTACCTAATCGAGCGCATTACAGAATGAGCCCCACTGAGCATGAGGAGTTGCGCAGACAAGTTGAGGAGCTTCTGGCAAAAGGACGCATCGGAAGAGTTTTAGTCCTTGTGTTGTTCCTGCTCTTCTCACGCCGAAAAAGGATGGCACGTGACGCATGTGCATGGATAGTTGGGCGATCAATAAGATTACGGTGCGTTACCGTTTTCCTATTCCCCGCCTAGATGATTTGTTGGACCAGCTTACCGGTGCTTGTGTGTTTAGCAAGCTTGATTTGAAGAGTGGGTACCATCATATTCGAATCAGACATGGGGATGTGTAAAAGACCGCATTTAAGACGAGGGAAGGATTGTACGAGTGGTTAGTCATGCCCTTCGACCTCTCAAATGCACCCAGTACGTTCATGCAGGTTATGAATCAGGCACTTCGCCCATTTATCAATAAATTTGTTGTGGTCTACTTTGATGATATTTTAATTTATAGTGCTAACGATAATGATCATGTCCAACACCTTTGGGAAGTTCTTTCAGTTCTTCGCAGGGATAAATTCTATGCTGCAGTGAAGAAGTGTTCATTTCTTACTGATAGTGTGGTGTTCCTGGGTTATGTGGTGTCGAAGGCGGGGTTAGCAGTTGATACATCTAAAGTAGAGGAGATAAGTCAGTGGCCACAGCCCAAGACTGTCACTGAGGTACGGAGTTTTCATGGCCTTGCTTCCTTCTATCGCAGGTTCATACCACATTTCAATAGAATCATGGCACCAATTACAAATTGCATGAAGGATGGTAGGTTCCAGTGGACTCACGACGCAGAGTCGTCTTTTCAATTGATTAAGCAGAAGTTGACTACTACTCCAGTTTTGGTATTGCCTGACTTTACCCAACCATTTGAGCTATATTGTGATGCTTCGAAAGTGGGTATTGGTGGTGTGCTGAGTCAGAACAACCGCCTTGTTACATATTTCAGTGAGAAGCTCTGTGGCCCGAAGTCTCGGTATAGTACTTATGATGTGGAGTTCTATGCAATAGTCCAGGCCGTTCGACATTGGCGTCACTATTTTTTCCATAAGGAGTTCATTTTGTATACAGATCATAACGCCCTTAAACACCTTGGTACTCAGGATAAGGTGTCTACTTGACATGCCTCTTGGATTGCTTACTTACAGCAGTTTACCTTTGTGATCAAGCATAAGACAAGTGCCCTTAACAAAATTGCAGATGCATTAAGTAGGCGCCAAACTCTCTTTATAGAAATGTGAGTGGAGGTTCCAGGTTTTGACAGTTTGTGTGACTTATATGCTACTGACCCATACTTTTCCCATGTTATTTAGAAGTTACAGGAGGGTGTGCAGTCGGAGTTTACATAGGTTGATGGTTTTCTTTTTCATGACAATCAGTTGTGTATTCCAGATGGCAGTTTGAGGTTGAAGATCATTCAAGAATTGCATAATGAGGGCCATGTGGGTCGAGACCGAACATTGCAGCTTGTTGCTACTTCTTATTTTTGGCCATCATTGCGCAAAGATGTCGGCAAGTTTGTGGAGCGTTGTCGGGTTTGCCACTTAGCAAAGGGCAAGGCAACAAATGCGGGTCTGTATATGCCCCTGCCTATTCCAACCCAGCCTTGGATAGGCGTGAGCATGGATTTCGTTATGGGACTCTCCAAGACTCAACGTGGGTTTGATTTGATCTTCGTAGTGGTTGATCGATTTTCAAAGATGGTACATTTCATCCCCTGCAAGAAGACTATAGATGCTGTCAATGTGGCTTTACTGTATTTTCGTGAGATTTATCGCCTACATGGACTACCTACATCTATTGTGTCTAATCGGGATACTCGTTTCCTCAGCCACTTTTGGCGCAGTTTATGGCACTCGGTGAATACACGGTTGGACTTCAGTAGTGCATATCACCCTCAGACAGATGGTCAAACAGAGGTTGTTAACCATACCTTGGGTGATTTATTACGTTGCCTGGTCGGTGATCACATCAAGTTGTGGGATCAGAAGTTGTGTCAAGCAGAATTTGCTCACAATCATGCTGTTAACTGAAGTACGGGTTTTAGTCCGTTCCAGGTGGTGTATGGCCTGTTCCTCATGGTCCTCTTGATCTGGTTCCAGTTTCTACTTCTGTTAAAATGTATGGTAAGGCCGAAGACTTTATTCAGCAATTGCAGCAGGTTCACTCACAAGCTCATGATCAGTTGCAAACTGTTGTCACTGAGTATAAGCGTGCTGCGGATCTTAAACGCCGACATGTTGAATTTGAGGTAGGTGACTTTGTTTAGACGGTGTTAACAAAGGATCGTGTTCCTGCTCATGAATACAACAAGCTTACTGCGAAGAAGATTGGTCTATTGGAGGTCATCGAGAAGATAAATTTGAATGCTTAATGTTTGAAGCTGCCCAGCCATATTCGTACATCTGACATGTTCAATATCAAGCATTCGATGCCATTTTGTGGTGATAATTCTGATGATGATGAAGCTCCTTTCCCATCAAATTCGAGGGCGAATTTTTCCCACCTTGGGGAGAATGATGAAGTGCATAAGGGATTAGAGTTTATGATGAAATCGAACCGTCGCAAGGCAAAATAATGTTTTTTTTCATTTCATGATAACTTCGGGTTGGTTCGTTTTTGGCAAATTTCTAGTCTAATTCGATCGGAATCGAACCAATTTTAGGAAAAATCCATCGTTTAGACCCTCGTTTAGGCATTTTTGTGTTTTTACTATTTATGGTAATTTTTGTTTTTGCAATATCTTTTTCCATAAAATTCGGATTTATATTCCATTTGTTGGAGGATGATCTTGAAGATAAGAATTTTCCATCTTAGTAGTTATCTCATATTTTTCTATTTTTGGAAAAATATCCTTTTATTCTATTTTCCAAAATTTGCTAGGTTTTTTTTCTATTTAAGGCATTGTAAGTCCTTTGAGGCGACAGTTCTTGAATTCAATAAAATTTTCCTTGAGAGTTTTCTCATTTTGTGATTATTCATCTTCCCTATAATCTTCCGCTACGTCACATTTGCTATAGGAATGTTGGAACGTTATCAAAGTAATCCAGGTATGGACCACTGGAAAGCAGCAAATAATGTAATGCGATACCTTTAAGGAACCAAAAACTATATGCTTATGTATAAACGGACATATAATCTGGAAGTGATTGGATACTCAAATTCTGACTTTGCCGACTGTGTTGACTCATGAAAATCAACATCAGGATATATTTTTATGATAGCTGATAAAGCTGTATCATGGAGGAGTGCCAAGCTACCCTTAACTGCTACTACTATGGAAGTCAAGTTCGTTTATTATTTCAAGGCTCCTTCCCATGGTGTATATAACAAGAGTTTTATTTCTGGGCTTAGAATTATGGATTCTATTTCTAGGCCATTGAGAATTTACTGTGACAATTCGACTACTGTCTTTATGGCTAAGAATAACAAAAGTGGTAGTCGAAGTAAACATATGGACATTAAATATTTAGCCATAAGAAAACGTATTAAAGAAAAGAAAGTCATTATTTAGCATGTAAGCACGGAATTGATGATCGCTGATCCCTTGACTAAAGGCATGCCACCACTGAAATTCAAAGATCATGTAGAGAAGTTGGGACTTGGTTCCATTATATAATGGTATATACAATTTTTGTAAGAAACTCTTATATGTTGTGATATTTTCTCATATTCATGCACGCCTTAATTTATTTGAGAAAATATGCAGGACCAAGAATACAACATGTGGTCTTTTTCATTAAGTATTGTTACCCTATGAAGAATATTTCTTGAGAAACTAAATACATTGTGATACATGGAAGATTATACTCATTATTAGAGGACTCATCGCCATGATTCATGTGTTTGTTTCTTAAGAAGGACAATCAATGGATGAAGTTGAGATATTAAGATGAATGTTTGGACCAAGAGGGAGAATGTAATAGAAAACCTTTCTTCTTCCAATTCCTTCAATAGACAAATTAATGGTCCAACATTCATAGGATTTTCAGTTTCAACAATAATAAAATCCTTAATTCTACCATTGAAAGAAGTGATAACTGAAACCATATCTTGATGGGAGTTTGGCTATATATACGTTGGTTTTGGTCCCCAAGCTCAACACTAAAAAAACACAATATACACCATCAAATTGCAGTGTCTAGAGTTTGGAAGTTTCATTACCTGAAAAGAAAGAAGCTTTAAGAAATTACCATCAATAGCCAGCTAAAATTTCGATCCATGAGATTTTTGGTATTTCGACCCAATTTGTTTCCGCATAACTGTTTAGGATCGACTTTGGATCTAACAAATTTATGATGGAGAATGATATTATAGCAAACAAATTAAATTTTTAAAGGATGACAAACAATGACTTATTACAGTCGGAGTCTAGAGTAAAGAAATTTTTTTTTTATTTTTGGTAGTGAAGAAATCTGATGTCAATGATTTCCGTAATAATGTGAATTCAATTTCCAATTTCAATGTTTGGCGATTTCTATGGAGTTCTATTAAAAGATGTAAATATTCTTCTTTTATAGTGGAGTTCGTTCTCTTGAGAAATTTACCACAAATATCTAATAATTTCGAAGTAAAAGTATCTTCATTTTTTATTTTTTTGGTTGTTGGTGGGGGGTGTCATACACCTGAATATTTCCCTATAATATTGGTTTCCTTAAGGTAACAATTTTAATCTAATCCATAGAATTTAGATCAGTTTCTCTCCTTTCTCCCCACTCAACCCACATCTTTGGTGCCCCCGCCCACTACCAGAGACCACTATCAAAATCACGTGATGATCATTCACCTGCTTACTAAGGCGGAAATGGCAGCAATTACGCCTTGCAGTGCAAATGAAATTCTTCCCCCACACAGCATCGAGCACCATTCATAGTCTAGAGCAGGAGTGACGATACCAACACAGGAACCACTGCTCAAAGTGCAAGCAGGAGTGTTGCAATGAACAGATACTACCTAGATCTATGAGATTGTGGGCTAGTTAGGGGCTTTAGGATTGTTGATGAGGATAACGGTGTGGATGGTATTGCTAACCTTGGTAGATGACTTACTATTTTCGAGTCCCTTTTGGTGGATTTTTTGATATTGTTGGCAGTGTTTTGGTGGTGTTGTGGTGTGGTAGATCTATGGGTGGTGATGGTTGTGTAGTGATGTAGTGCAGGTGACGATTTTTCGATGGTGAATGTGCGTGGTTGGCGGCGCTGCATGTGATTTGTGAAGAAGCTGTGCATCCCACCTTTTTCCTTCTCTCTATCACCACTGAGAGAAAAAATGTGTGATTTGGTGAGAACGACACTGCAACCGGTGTGACTTGGTAGTGGTTGGGGGTGGTAGTGGTGGTGGTTTTCATGTTGGTGATGGTGGTAATTATGTTGGCGATGGCTGTGATGGTGTTGTGGCCAAGGTCAGTGTTTATGACCAAGTATTGTGGTGGATCAGGATGGGGTGTTTGGTATCTTTGACCAAGTGTTTGAACCCCCCTCCCCCTCGGTGACTAATTATTAATATGTGACCTTGAAATTCGATCGTTTTCTGATTGAAAAGTAATTTGCGACGCAACCGGTGTGACTTGGTAGTGGTTGGGGGTGGTAGTGGTGGTGGTTTTCATGTTGGTGATGGTGGTAATTATGTTGGCGATGGTTGTGATGGTGTTGTGGCCAAGGTCAGTGTTTATGACCAAGTATTGTGGTGGATCAGGATGGGGTGTTTGGTATCTTTGACCAAGTGTTTGACCCCCTCCCCCTCGGTGACTAATTATTAATATGTGACCTTGAAATTCGATCGTTTTCTGATTGAAAAGTAATTTGTGATCATCAAATTTAAAAATATGACATAGGGCTTGTTTTGAGTCACATTATTTTCAAAAAAATACATTGTTCAACAGTGATTTGATATCATTTCAACCACACATTCTTCAATAAAATAATATTACACGTAAATCTAAAATTTTTCCTTATTTTTTAACCACACGTTTCCCATTGATTTGATATGAAAAATGTATTTTTTCCTAGAATGTGGCTCAAATATAGGCCTATAATTTTTTGGATTTGTGACCATTTGTAATCTATAATTTTTTGATCTGTGACCTCGAAATAACCTATGACCTATCAAAATTTTGATTTATGACCTCGAAAAAATTTGTAACCAATTAATTTAATGATATGTAACCAGTAAATAAATCGATAACCTATAATTGTGAATCTGCGACCATTAATCGTATAGTTGTGACTTTATTATCATTATTTAATAAATATTTTTAATGAATTAGTTAACACCTGATTTTTGGATTAATGAAACTTGTAACCTGAATTTTTAATTATGCATAGATACAATCTGATTTGTGAACTCTTCCCATTTGGTTTCCTTAAGGTAACATAAGTTGGGCCGTGACAAATAATGTATTACCAAGTCCTTGGCCCAATGTATTCTTTATCGACATTACATAAATGTATTTAAAGATTAGAAATATGTGATGACATCTATTAACGTTCATTTTGTCCTATTCGATGCGGCAAATATGATTTTAGTAACTATTGCTCGAATATCATTTTGACAAAACATAAATACATTGTTTGAAAAGGCACTAAAAGAGCGAAAATTAGATTTGAGCTTAAAAATTTTTCAACAAGAGCGGGTTTGGTTCATCAATCTTTAAAACTTGAGGTTTTAAATCCCCACGTAACAGGCATCGTTAATATAAACTTTAAAATCTGTATTAATATTATCGCACGTAACCAAAAATTCTATCTTACCCAAAGCTAATTTAATTGATATTCTAAACATTGTTTTTTTACATTATTATTCAAAATTCATTAAGCTCAATTAAATAACTTAAACCTTAATTTGGGCATTGGTTTTCATATGAACAATAAACATGCATAATGGAGAGACTTGAGCGTATATAAAAAAGTAAGGACCGAGTTAGGGGAATATAATGATCGACATAGGGGATGACCAAACACACATCTCGAGGGTTAGGATTATTTAATTCTTGTGGGACCCGCGCACTTTGTGAGGGTCAGTCACCTCGGATGCCAAGCATTTTTGGGCAAAGTGACGTTTTCCAAAAAGTAATCCTCGGGTGATGGATCCATGCGTACTAAGCCAAAAATTTCCACGACAAATGATTATGTAATACCTCGAGACCATATGCTTAAAATTTTAATTAATTTTATTATTTACCCACTTTATTGGGTAGGTAAGATTAGATGATTTACATGAAAGAAAGATTTGTCGAGCGTCAATGGTAATCCCAATATCTTGTCACATGCTACAAAGGTGTTTACTAAATATATTAATCAAATAGTCTAATGCGTGCGAATATTCGATAACTACTCCAATTTGTTAATTGTTTTCATGAATATATGTGAGCATTGGGAATCCTTATAATTATTTAACTAATCACTTCTGTATGATTTTAAATTCATTTGCATGTGACATAAACTTTGAATAACTCATGCAACCAAATTTGTCATATAAATTAGGAAATGATTTGGGACAATTTCTCCTATAATTTGAGACTTTATGTTTCAAATGTCATATCATATGGGTTTAAATATTTCAGTTATTCATTTATGAAGATTTCTGTAAATATTTAACTTAGTCTCGAAGTAATAATTAAATTTCAAAATATTTCAATTATGCTTAATGTTACATGGACATATATATCTTTCTTCTAAGACTTTTTAAAATTTTTGCCTATATCCACGAGCGTATGAGGCTGTCATAGACCGTGTGAAGCTTTAGTTTTCATGATCTCAAGTTTAACATAGATGATGTGTTGACTTGGGGTATGTGGGGTTTGGATGGGAAGCTATTATCAGCAAAAGATGCAAAGGCGCTTGCTCTTCGAAATGATCTCTCTCTATTTACTAAAGGAGAATGAATTCCGAGTTGAGATTGCTAAGTACTACGCATTGCAAGTCGCAAGCCGTAAGTTATATTTTTTGTTATTTCCAAATGCTTCTAAAAATAATGATATTGTAACTCTAATGAAGGAAATAGGCATTAGTTGTTGCAATTTTTTTGTCCAGTAACGGAGCACAATGATCATAGTGACTTCGACCTTTGCTAGCGATGACAAATTTCTTCAATAAATTTTGTGTTTTTACCTTTAAAAAAAATTTAAAAAACCTTAAATTCATTTAAAAATAAAAATTTATTTGAAAGTAACATTAAGCTCAAATATCCTTGAATGTATATTGGAAAAACCGGAAGTCTTAGAGGAAGTTTAAAATTAATTTCTATAATTGTCATAGTCAAGATCGATGACTAATGATAATAAATTAGAAAAAGTATTTGTGATTGATTATTTTAATAGAGTTTAGGACCAATTTGACCACTTGCTGCTACCTCAAATTTGTCCTTTTAGGTCGCCAACCCAGCAACCTAAACATCTCAAAAGATAATTTTATGTTAATCTTGGGGTTTGGGCTGCAAATTGGAATTCCAACCAATTGAATTTGATTCTCGACCTAACCTCATTCTCCGGGCTCGATTCAATCCAGGCTAATGTTCATATTAATATTATAATGTCTTGATATTATCGCCGGCTACCTTGGGGTCACGTGCCACGTGGTCATTTCTTGAAATTCAATTTGTCTAATCTACAACTTTCAATGAGTCATTGAACTCTAATTTGTTTTAATTAGATCACTAAACTTCAGTTTTATTTCAAAATTTCACAACTTTGTCATACTCGATCACCTATCATCTCCAAAGTCGATGGCAATTGTCTTTTTGGCAATCAAGCTTTAACTGATCTTTCATGCAATCATTATGCGGTATAGAAACGAAATAGTAAAATAAAAGTTCTAGCAAACTCTTTAGATTGAAAGGTTAAAAGTCGTGTTTTTTTTTTTTTTTTTTCATTTTAATGCTTTATGAAATAGTGTAGGGGTAAGCTCATGTGCCAATGCAGCAACTAGGCTCATTATGATATGGTTGTTTAATAAGAAATATTATTCAGTGTGGTAGACTAATGTTAAGATTTGGGATTCCATCTTAAAAGATTAACCTTATTAAGTGTAGTAGCCCCAAGATCTTATAAATTGGCTTATATTTCGATATTTTAACCGATGTGGAATTATATTCCCTTAACATACTACCACAAGATTGTGACTCGTTTGAGCAAATCAACTTGAAATTCTATGCTCATTAATTGAGTTTTAATCGAATCGAATCGAATCTCTCGTTGGAGCTAAATGGGCTCTAATATCATGTTAAGACTTGTGGTCCATCTTAAAAGGTTAACCTTATTAAGCAGAGTAACTCAAAATCTTATAAGTTGGCCTATATTTCATTATTTAACCAATATGGGATTATATTCCCTTAACAACTAACAAGTGACATAGTGATAAAAATTTGATATGAAATTGAACTTCAACCCATTTTAACTCATTAAATTCAATGACCCAATTGAAATTAAATTGAAGTTTAGCTACCCAATTGAGACAAATTACAGTTTAGTAACTCAATTAGAATCGTGCGGAAAATTCAGTGACCGCAAATGAAATTTACTCTGTGAAAGTAATCTTAAAATAAAATTAGGACTAGAAGAGCAACCCAACTGGCTTTGATTTGATTCTTTAAATGGTCAAAGATGGAATTGAATAGCAGAATTGTAAATGTTAAAATTCACTTGCACATGCATCATTATAAACCTTTTTCTTACAATTGGCAAAAGTAAACAACTTTAGAGTGTGCAATTGAAAGATGATACCTTTCTCATGTTGGCCATTTGCCTTTTTTTAGAGAATATGATGCAACTGCTCTTTTGCTACAAGTCATGTGATGAATAATGTTGCATAAATAATCCTTTACTTTCTATATTCTGCACTTGCTTTATAGCACCAAATTCAGAATTTTGACATAAGTGGATCATATTTAACATTTCAAGGGCTAAAAAACGTACTCGTTGAAGATTTTTCGTAACCGTTTAAAACATTTGTGAATGTCACTTCATATAGTTGACTAGGGTCGACTTCATTTAATATTGATTTTTGGCTCATGTTGATAAACTTTTTTATAAACACTCAGCAACTTTGGTTATGCATTTTGAGCAAATCACAAGTCATTTACATTCACCCCCCCCCCCCCAAAAAAAACCCCAAATTTTAAATCTTTTTTTTCCTTTTTTTTTTTTATT
>NC_036243.1:22106835-22116619 GCF_002742605.1 Olea europaea var. sylvestris | reverse complement strand
GGTGCCATTTTGTGGTGATAATTCTGATGATGATGAAGCTCCTTTCCCATCAAATTCGAGGGCGAATTTTTCCCACCTTGGGGAGAATGATGAAGTGCATAAGGGATTAGAGTTTATGATGAAATCGAACCGTCGCAAGGCAAAATAATGTTTTTTTTCATTTCATGATAACTTCGGGTTGGTTCGTTTTTGGCAAATTTCTAGTCTAATTCGATCGGAATCGAACCAATTTTAGGAAAAATCCATCGTTTAGACCCTCGTTTAGGCATTTTTGTGTTTTTACTATTTATGGTAATTTTTGTTTTTGCAATATCTTTTTCCATAAAATTCGGATTTATATTCCATTTGTTGGAGGATGATCTTGAAGATAAGAATTTTCCATCTTAGTAGTTATCTCATATTTTTCTATTTTTGGAAAAATATCCTTTTATTCTATTTTCCAAAATTTGCTAGGTTTTTTTTCTATTTAAGGCATTGTAAGTCCTTTGAGGCGACAGTTCTTGAATTCAATAAAATTTTCCTTGAGAGTTTTCTCATTTTGTGATTATTCATCTTCCCTATAATCTTCCGCTACGTCACATTTGCTATAGGAATGTTGGAACGTTATCAAAGTAATCCAGGTATGGACCACTGGAAAGCAGCAAATAATGTAATGCGATACCTTTAAGGAACCAAAAACTATATGCTTATGTATAAACGGACATATAATCTGGAAGTGATTGGATACTCAAATTCTGACTTTGCCGACTGTGTTGACTCATGAAAATCAACATCAGGATATATTTTTATGATAGCTGATAAAGCTGTATCATGGAGGAGTGCCAAGCTACCCTTAACTGCTACTACTATGGAAGTCAAGTTCGTTTATTATTTCAAGGCTCCTTCCCATGGTGTATATAACAAGAGTTTTATTTCTGGGCTTAGAATTATGGATTCTATTTCTAGGCCATTGAGAATTTACTGTGACAATTCGACTACTGTCTTTATGGCTAAGAATAACAAAAGTGGTAGTCGAAGTAAACATATGGACATTAAATATTTAGCCATAAGAAAACGTATTAAAGAAAAGAAAGTCATTATTTAGCATGTAAGCACGGAATTGATGATCGCTGATCCCTTGACTAAAGGCATGCCACCACTGAAATTCAAAGATCATGTAGAGAAGTTGGGACTTGGTTCCATTATATAATGGTATATACAATTTTTGTAAGAAACTCTTATATGTTGTGATATTTTCTCATATTCATGCACGCCTTAATTTATTTGAGAAAATATGCAGGACCAAGAATACAACATGTGGTCTTTTTCATTAAGTATTGTTACCCTATGAAGAATATTTCTTGAGAAACTAAATACATTGTGATACATGGAAGATTATACTCATTATTAGAGGACTCATCGCCATGATTCATGTGTTTGTTTCTTAAGAAGGACAATCAATGGATGAAGTTGAGATATTAAGATGAATGTTTGGACCAAGAGGGAGAATGTAATAGAAAACCTTTCTTCTTCCAATTCCTTCAATAGACAAATTAATGGTCCAACATTCATAGGATTTTCAGTTTCAACAATAATAAAATCCTTAATTCTACCATTGAAAGAAGTGATAACTGAAACCATATCTTGATGGGAGTTTGGCTATATATACGTTGGTTTTGGTCCCCAAGCTCAACACTAAAAAAACACAATATACACCATCAAATTGCAGTGTCTAGAGTTTGGAAGTTTCATTACCTGAAAAGAAAGAAGCTTTAAGAAATTACCATCAATAGCCAGCTAAAATTTCGATCCATGAGATTTTTGGTATTTCGACCCAATTTGTTTCTGCATAACTGTTTAGGATCGACTTTGGATCTAACAAATTTATGATGGAGAATGATATTGTAGCAAACAAATTAAATTTTTAAAGGATGACAAACAATGACTTATTACAGTCGGAGTCTAGAGTAAAGAATTTTTTTTTTGTAGTGAAGAAATCTGATGTCAATGATTTCCGTAATAATGTGAATTCAATTTCCAATTTCAATGTTTGGCGATTTCTATGGAGTTCTATTAAAAGATGTAAATATTCTTCTTTTATAGTGGAGTTCGTTCTCTTGAGAAATTTACCACAAATATCTAATAATTTCGAAGTAAAAGTATCTTCATTTTTTATTTTTTTGGTTGTTGGTGGGGGGTGTCATACACCTGAATATTTCCCTATAATATTGGTTTCCTTAAGGTAACAATTTTAATCTAATCCATAGAATTTAGATCAGTTTCTCTCCTTTCTCCCCACTCAACCCACATCTTTGGTGCCCCCGCCCACTACCAGAGACCACTATCAAAATCACGTGATGATCATTCACCTGCTTACTAAGGCGGAAATGGCAGCAATTACGCCTTGCAGTGCAAATGAAATTCTTCCCCCACACAGCATCGAGCACCATTCATAGTCTAGAGCAGGAGTGACGATACCAACACAGGAACCACTGCTCAAAGTGCAAGCAGGAGTGTTGCAATGAACAGATACTACCTAGATCTATGAGATTGTGGGCTAGTTAGGGGCTTTAGGATTGTTGATGAGGATAACGGTGTGGATGGTATTGCTAACCTTGGTAGATGACTTACTATTTTCGAGTCCCTTTTGGTGGATTTTTTGATATTGTTGGCAGTGTTTTGGTGGTGTTGTGGTGTGGTAGATCTATGGGTGGTGATGGTTGTGTAGTGATGTAGTGCAGGTGACGATTTTTCGATGGTGAATGTGCGTGGTTGGCGGCGCTGCATGTGATTTGTGAAGAAGCTGTGCATCCCACCTTTTTCCTTCTCTCTATCACCACTGAGAGAAAAAATGTGTGATTTGGTGAGAACGACACTGCAACCGGTGTGACTTGGTAGTGGTTGGGGGTGGTAGTGGTGGTGGTTTTCATGTTGGTGATGGTGGTAATTATGTTGGCGATGGTTGTGATGGTGTTGTGGCCAAGGTCAGTGTTTATGACCAAGTATTGTGGTGGATCAGGATGGGGTGTTTGGTATCTTTGACCAAGTGTTTGACCCCCTCCCCCTCGGTGACTAATTATTAATATGTGACCTTGAAATTCGATCGTTTTCTGATTGAAAAGTAATTTGCGACCATCAAATTTAAAAATATGACATAGGGCTTGTTTTGAGTCACATTATTTTCAAAAAAATACATTGTTCAACAGTGATTTGATATCATTTCAACCACACATTCTTCAATAAAATAATATTACACGTAAATCTAAAATTTTTCCTTATTTTTTGACCACACGTTTCCCATTGATTTGATATGAAAAATGTATTTTTTCCTAGAATGTGGCTCAAATATAGGCCTATAATTTTTTGGATTTGTGACCATTTGTAATCTATAATTTTTTGATCTGTGACCTCGAAATAACCTATGACCTATCAAAATTTTGATTTATGACCTCGAAAAAATTTGTAACCAATTAATTTAATGATATGTAACCAGTAAATAAATCGATAACCTATAATTGTGAATCTGCGACCATTAATCGTATAGTTGTGACTTTATTATCATTATTTAATAAATATTTTTAATGAATTAGTTAACACCTGATTTTTGGATTAATGAAACTTGTAACCTGAATTTTTAATTATGCATAGATACAATCTGATTTGTGAACTCTTCCCATTTGGTTTCCTTAAGGTAACATAAGTTGGGCCGTGACAAATAATGTATTACCAAGTCCTTGGCCCAATGTATTCTTTATCGACATTACATAAATGTATTTAAAGATTAGAAATATGTGATGACATCTATTAACGTTCATTTTGTCCTATTCGATGCGGCAAATATGATATTAGTAACTATTGCTCGAATATCATTTTGACAAAACATAAATACATTATTTGAAAAGGCACTAAAAGAGCGAAAATTAGATTTAAGCTTAGTAATTTTTCAACAAGAGCGGGTTTGGTTCATCAATCTTTAAAACTTGAGGTTTTAAATCCCCACGTAACAGACATCGTTAATATAAACATTAAAATCTGTATTAATATTATCGAACGTAACCAAAAATTCTATCTTACCCAAAGCTGATTTAGTTGATATTCTAAACATTGTTTTTTTACATTATTATTCAAAATTCATTAAGCTTGATTAAATAACTTAAACCTTAATTTGGGCATTGGTTTTCATATGAACAATAAACATGCATAATGGAGAGACTTGAGCGTATATAAAAAAGTAAGGACCGAGTTAGGGGAATATAATGATCGACATACGGGATGACCAAACACACACCTCGAGGGTTAGGATTATTTAATTCTTGTGGGACCCGCGCACTTTGTGAGGGTCAGTCACCTCGGATGCCAAGCATTTTTGGGCAAAGTGACGTTTTTCAAAAAGTAATCCTCGGGTGATGGATCCATGCGTACTAAGCCAAAATTTCCCCGACAAATGATTATGTAATACCTCGAGACCATATGCTTAAAATTTTAATTAATTTTATTATTTACCCACTTTATTGGGTAGGTGAGATTAGATGATTTACATGAAAGAAAGATTTGTCGAGCGTCAAATGGTAATCCCAATATCTTGTCACATGCTACAAAGGTTTTTACTAAATATATTAATCAAATAGTCTAATGCGTGCGAATATTCGATAACTACTCCAATTTGTTAATTGTTTTCATGAATATATGTGAGCATTGGGAATCCTTATAATTATTTAACTAATCACTTCTATATGATTTTAAATTCATTTGCATGTGACATAAACTTTGAATAACTCATGCAACCAAATTTATCATATAAATTAGGAAATGATTTGGGACAATTTCTCCTATAATTTGAGACTTTATGTTTCAAATGTTATATCATATGGGTTGAAATATTTCAGTTATTCATTTACGAAGATTTCTGTAAATAATTAACTTAGTCTCGAAGTGATAATTAAATTTCAAAATATTTCAATTATGCTTAATGTTACATGTACATATATATCTTTACTTCTAAGACTTTTTTAAATTTTTTGCTATATTCACGAGCGTATGAGGTTGTCATAGACCGTGTGAAGCTTTAGTTGTCATGATCTCAAATTTAACAGAGATGATGTGTTGACTTGGGGTATGTGGGGTTTGGATGGAAAGCTATTATCAGCAAAAGATGCAAAGGCGCTTGCTCTTCGAAATGATCTCTCTCTATTTACTGAAGGAGAATGAATTCCGAGTTGAGATTGCTAAGTACTACGCATTGCAAGTCGCAAGCCGTAAGTTATATTTTTTGTTATTTCCAAATGCTTCTAAAAATAATGATATTGTAACTCTAATGAAGGAAATAGGCATTAGTTGTTGCAATTTTTTTGTCCGGTAACGGAGCACAATGATCATAGTGACTTCGACCTTTGCTAGCGATGACAAATTTCTTCAATAAATTTTGTGTTTTTACCTTTAAAAAAAATTTAAAAAACCTTAAATTCATTTAAAAATAAAAATTTATTTGAAAGTAACATTAAGCTCAAATATCCTTGAATGTATATTGGAAAAACCGGAAGTCTTAGAGGAAGTTTAAAATTAATTTCTATAATTGTCATAGTCAAGATCGATGACTAATGATAATAAATTAGAAAAAGTATTTGTGATTGATTATTTTAATAGAGTTTAGGACCAATTTGACCACTTGCTGCTACCTCAAATTTGTCCTTTTAGGTCGCCAACCCAGCAACCTAAACATCTCAAAAGATAATTTTATGTTAATCTTGGGGTTTGGGCTGCAAATTGGAATTCCAACCAATTGAATTTGATTCTCGACCTAACCTCATTCTCCGGGCTCGATTCAATCCAGGCTAATGTTCATATTAATATTATAATGTCTTGATATTATCGCCGGCTACCTTGGGGTCACGTGCCACGTGGTCATTTCTTCAAATTCAATTTGTCTAATCTACAACTTTCAATGAGTCATTGAACTCTAATTTGTTTTAATTAGATCACTAAACTTCAGTTTTATTTCAAAATTTCACAACTTTGTCATACTCGATCACCTATCATCTCCAAAGTCGATGGCAATTGTCTTTTTGGCAATCAAGCTTTAACTGATCTTTCATGCAATCATTATGCGGTATAGAAACGAAATAGTAAAATAAAAGTTCTAGCAAACTCTTTAGATTGAAAGGTTAAAAGTCGTGTTTTTTTTTTTTTTTTTTCATTTTAATGCTTTATGAAATAGTGTAGGGGTAAGCTCATGTGCCAATGCAGCAACTAGGCTCATTATGATATGGTTGTTTAATAAGAAATATTATTCAGTGTGGTAGACTAATGTTAAGATTTGGGATTCCATCTTAAAAGATTAACCTTATTAAGTGTAGTAGCCCCAAGATCTTATAAATTGGCTTATATTTCGATATTTTAACCGATGTGGAATTATATTCCCTTAACATACTACCACAAGATTGTGACTCGTTTGAGCAAATCAACTTGAAATTCTATGCTCATTAATTGAGTTTTAATCGAATCGAATCGAATCTCTCGTTGGAGCTAAATGGGCTCTAATATCATGTTAAGACTTGTGGTCCATCTTAAAAGGTTAACCTTATTAAGCAGAGTAACTCAAAATCTTATAAGTTGGCCTATATTTCATTATTTAACCAATATGGGATTATATTCCCTTAACAACTAACAAGTGACATAGTGATAAAAATTTGATATGAAATTGAACTTCAACCCATTTTAACTCATTAAATTCAATGACCCAATTGAAATTAAATTGAAGTTTAGCTACCCAATTGAGACAAATTACAGTTTAGTAACTCAATTAGAATCGTGCGGAAAATTCAGTGACCGCAAATGAAATTTACTCTGTGAAAGTAATCTTAAAATAAAATTAGGACTAGAAGAGCAACCCAACTGGCTTTGATTTGATTCTTTAAATGGTCAAAGATGGAATTGAATAGCAGAATTGTAAATGTTAAAATTCACTTGCACATGCATCATTATAAACCTTTTTCTTACAATTGGCAAAAGTAAACAACTTTAGAGTGTGCAATTGAAAGATGATACCTTTCTCATGTTGGCCATTTGCCTTTTTTTAGAGAATATGATGCAACTGCTCTTTTGCTACAAGTCATGTGATGAATAATGTTGCATAAATAATCCTTTACTTTCTATATTCTGCACTTGCTTTATAGCACCAAATTCAGAATTTTGACATAAGTGGATCATATTTAACATTTCAAGGGCTAAAAAACGTACTCGTTGAAGATTTTTCGTAACCGTTTAAAACATTTGTGAATGTCACTTCATATAGTTGACTAGGGTCGACTTCATTTAATATTGATTTTTGGCTCATGTTGATAAACTTTTTTATAAACACTCAGCAACTTTGGTTATGCATTTTGAGCAAATCACAAGTCATTTACATTCCCCCCCCCCCCCCCCCAAAAAAAACCCTAGATTTACATCTTTTTTTTCCATTTTTTTTTTCATATCTCTTCATTGGAGAGGTTTTCGACCACTTTGAAGATTTAAATCACAATTTAAATTTATCTTACACCATAATTGGAAATGCTCCAATGCTTCATCTGTTCTATTTTACATCCACCTTTCAATTCGACATGGGGGCATGAAATTTGCTAGGATGCCTAACCGAAAATAAGAAACTGCTCTATTTATTAGTATGTTAGTCAATATTTTATGCATTGCTTTTTTTTATATATATATATAAAATAAACATTGGTTGATTATAATTATATGTCCAGTACAGAAATTAATTTGGACATCCATCTTTTTCATCTTTGTGGGTGTTTTCCTTTACATTTTTTTCCTTCCTAAGATAAAGAAATTTTGAGAGTTCAGATTTATAGGAATATCCGAACATATTTTTTTACACATTGACAAGTTGGAATATCTCCAAAAAACTCTTTAAATTTTAAGAATTTTTGAAGTTAAATCGAAGATTTTGTCGAAGCCAATTTTAAGAAGAGGTTCTTTAAAATAAAAGAGTATCTTATACTTTAAAGAGCATCTTGAAAATATTTTTTAAAACTCTTCTTATTTGATAAAAAGGAGCATATAGTAGAAATACGATCAAAGAGACGATAATTTTAGGATAGCAGATGTCATTTTGAAAGAAATCCAACCCATTAACTAGTCAACTAGGCTAATGTACTACTGAGAGGAAGAGAGGATAAAGTGAACAAAACCCAAAAAGATTGGAGTGGAGTCATTATTTCTCTATATTGATGACCCCGTTTGATTTAGGGTTTATAATTTTTGGCTCAGTTTAAAAAGTGAATTACATTTTAAGTCAAAATCAATAATAAATTATAACAACATATTTTATGGGATCCTCGATCACACATTTCATTAAGTTTTTTCAAAATCTACTAAAATTTAATTTTTATCTAAACCTTAAAAAACAAACACAAATTGATGTGGGAGGATAGTGCAATAGGTGACTCCTTAAAGATTTAGCCCCTATTTTACAATTATTGTTTTCAAATTCTTTTTTCTACACTCATTTTCAATTATATATTCACACAATAAATATTCTATATGTAAATTCAAAAAAATCTTCTACTTTTTGACCACGCGTTCTTTTAAAATTTGCTATTCAAAACACTATTTTCTGAAAATAATGACCACCTAATAGGGGCTTATGTTCCTCTAAACATCTTGACCAACATTTATACAACATGCAATTGGGATTAGGCATCCTATACTCTTACTCTTACACCATTTAACAGGTCATAAAAACAAACAAAGCTATATTAAACAAGAATTATGCTACAAGTACAATAATTTTGATATCATGATTAACAGTTCTCTCACATACAAGAAGTGTGGCCTACGATTAAAATAATCGTGGATCCCATGATTGTGAATGAGCTGTTAAAATGAGTGTACAGCAAGTGCTCTACACTCAGCATTATTCATTAAACAAATTACACCATTATTATTTATTATTATTATTATTATTATTATTATTATTATTTATGCTCAAGTATCAATACCTGTAGATTTATTATTGTTCTTTTTCGATTTCATTAAATTAATAATTTCTACTATTTTCAATGCATGACATTTGTGAATTGTTACCCCTAATAGAATTCCCATTATATAGGCTGGCTTTTCTTTTTTGTCCCAGTTATGTAGTCTTTTTTTTTTTTTTATTGAGAATTTCTTTTCTTTTCTTTTTTTCATTTACTAATATACTCTTATTTAATTTGCTTAGTTATAACCAATTTTTTCTACTTAATCTTGAAATTGTACAAATATAAATAAGGATAAATTACGAGAGTTTTTTACAAAAATTACTATTTCAATAACTTTAAATAAAATTTCTTAATCCGTGTGCAAAAACAAAATCAGCCTATATAAATGGGACGGATGAAGTATATGAACTTGTATCTTATAAGATTTTCCTTATATGAATTAATATTTCCCAGGGCATCGTTTTCTAACCATGACTTGGAAATTACATTTCAGAATTAATTTTTTTATAAAAACATCATGAAAATAAGTATTAATCCTTCCGTCCTATTTATATAGGCTGACTTTTTTTTTCACACAGACTAAGAAACACTATTTAATGTTATTAAAAAAGTAATTTTTGTCAAAAAATTTCTTAGTCTACTCTTATTTATATTTGTATAATTTCAAAATTATATGAGAAAACTGGTTATAATTAGACAAATTAAATAAGGGTATATTAGTAAACAAAGAAAACAAAACATTCTCAATAAGAAAACATGACTATATAATTAGGACAAGAAAAAAAAAGTCAATTAAAAATTGGGATGGAGGGAGTAACACACTATTC
>NC_036243.1:22088294-22106810 GCF_002742605.1 Olea europaea var. sylvestris | reverse complement strand
GAGATGGGGCGTCCTTCACATTGCATGCCATTCTAGTTTCTTGAGTTACAGGGGAAATCAATAAAGGTCTTCACTGTTGCAATAAATTGGTGGCTTGCTATGTTGTCACTGATATTAAAATACCAGTACAAGTAGTAGCACATAAACTGATTACCTTTCATTGATCCTATCACTTAGCACCATTTATACTGGTATTTTAACACTAGTGGTGCTTGATAACATTTTTCAATAGTAAGAGAAATGTTTGTCGCCACGATATGTATCAATTGAGTTTAAATTAATATATTAGATTTAATATATATGAATATTTTTTTCATTTTTCTAATTTTTGTATCAAAACAAAATATGTCTCCTGCTAAATGTTTTAATAGCAACATATTTGGTTGGATATATCTTTAAGAAAGAAGCTGGGGAACATTTTCTAGATAGATCATTCAATCGTGCAAAATGATCGAAGTACCTTTTTATTAAAATGTAAAGATCATAGTTATTAAGCATGGAATGGACCAACGAAAACTAATCAATTGGACCCTAGTGTCATGGACTGCAGCTTAGCATGATGCTAATGTCCTTGACGATTTTTGAGGAGAAGTGGAAAGCTTGGTTTGACAAGACTAATAGTGGCTATAACAACAGCAACTTTGTGAATTGAGCAAAGGACCTTAGCAAAGAATTTTTTAGGAGTTTTTTTTTTATCGGTAAATGTAAATATATAGATCAAAAATGTACCATGTACAAATACACCAGGCATCCCCGGGCGAGACAATGTCCATAATCAAATACAAGTACACCAGGCATACCCGGGCGAATCAATGTCCATAAACATAAACAATTACTCCGGGCATACCCGGGCAAAGACAGTAGAAAGCTAATACAAAAGGAATCAAAGCTCCATGGCCAAAGATTCATAAAGAGTCAAGACATCCGGATACAAAGTAAACATGACTTTGTATACGTGGGTCTTAATCCTTCTCACAATGGAATCCAAGTCATATGAGAGGTCTTCAAATAATTTCCTATTTCTCGTTAGCCAAATATAGTACACTGTGGTAGCAAGAGCAACTCTTTTCGCCTTGCTCAGCCACGAAGTCCCCCGAGCCTCCTTTTTTAACCATTTAAGAGCCATAGCAAGTGTCGTCATTGATCTTGTGATGCCAAGCCATCTCCTAATACTCCCCCATAATGAGGATGTGAAAGAGCATTTGAAGAAAAGATGTTCACAAGTCTCTTCAAAACATCCACAAAAGATACACTTGCGATCGATGTCTAAGTAGAGCAATTTGTCTTTGGTTAGGAGCTTTGATTGGGCCCCTAACCAAAGCATAAAAGCATGCTTTGGAGTGATGCACGGTTTCCAAACTTCAGCTCCCCAAGGCTTGAAAGTTCCCTTAGGCCTAAAGAAGTTATAGGCAATTTTCGTATTGAATTTATCTTCAGCCAATCTGCCCAGATTTTCATTTGAAAAACCGAAAAACTGCCTACCGAACAAAGCTGTCTGTCTGCCTAAAAGTCTGCTGTAAATCTGCCCACTTCGGCCTCTAAGTTGAGGCTGGACTTCCATGGAATTAGGGCCAAAAACATCACTCGGAGTTGAGGAATTATCCAGATTTAAATCTCCATGACCGTTCATCTCCACAGAATAAGAATTCTGCCCGGCTCCCCCTCTAAGAACCAGAAAATCCCGAATTTCCAGCAGTTTTTTGAACAAAGGTGAGTGGTCTTTCCTCTTCGGGACATCCCAAATGCTATTCCCCTTAAGGTAAACATGGTGAATCCACCTAATCCAAAGGTCTCCTTATTTGTATGAATGTTCCATAGGGATTTAGCTAAAAGTGCTAAATTCCAACTCTTAAGGTCTTTCAATCCAAGACCCCCTTCTTCCTTCGGTAGGCAAATATCCTTCCATGCAACAAGTGGCTTTTTAGTTCCCCAAAGAAAGGTACGACAAAGGCTAACAATTCTAGAAATAATTGTAGCCGGTATGGGAAAAATAGAGAGCCAAAAGCATTCCACTCCTTGAAGCACCGCCCTAATAAGTTCAACCTTGCCGGCATAAGAAAGGGGGGAGCAATTCCAACCACCAATATAACCCGCAATTTTATCCAAGAAAGGAGCGTAAGAGCTCACTTTAAGCTTCACCGCGGCAAGAGGGATACCCAAATAACGAAAAGGCATAGACCCCTTCGGAAAATCTGAAATTTCCATGATTCTTTGTAGCTCATATCCATAAATTCCAGCAGTATAGATGCTGGATTTCAGAAAATTAATACTCAAACCCGAAGAGAGACCAAACCTTTGAAGGCAATTCATGATAATTTGAACCAACATAATATCACCCCTAGCAAAAAGCATCAAGTCATCGGCAAAAGCCAAGTGTGTCAACTTAATGGCTCCACACTTAGAGTGGTAATTGAAATCACCATCCAAAGTAGCATCCTTCATCATTCGAGAAAAATATTCAAGGCAAAGTACGAATAGGAATGGGGAGAGTGGATCACCTTGCCTAAGACCCTTTCCACCTTTGAAGAAGCCATACATATTCCCATTCAAGGCAACGGAGTATGTCGGAGTGGTAACACACTCCATAATCCATGTAATAAATGTCGGTGGAAACTTCAATCCTTCAAGGACACCATGAAGAAAATCCCAACTAATGGAGTCATAGGCTTTCCTCAAGTCAATTTTAAGAATACATCTCGGGGCAACTCTCTTCCTATTATATTACCTCATAAGTTCTTGAGCAAGATGTATATTCTCCGTCATACTTCTTCCTTTAATAAAGGCGGCTTGAGCATGGTCTACAATATCTCCCAAAATAGGCCTCAACCTCGATGCAAGGATTTTTGCAATCACCTTATATGTGACATTGCAACAAGAAATCGGTCTATAGTCCCCCACACAAGGTGCATGAGTAGATTTTGGCACCAAAGCAATAACCGCATGGTTCATTTGCTTGAGAATAGATCCCGATGGGAAGAATTCCAAAATAGCATCCACAAAATCCCGTTCAATACACCCCCAAGCATTCTTGAAGAAACATGAAGTGTACCCATCCGGTCCGGGAGATTTATCATCTCCAATCCCAAAAAGAGCCTCCTTTATTTCATCGAAGGAGATATCCCGAATCAAATCATTCCCTTGTTCCGAAGATACCAAAGGACCATTTGCAAGGATGTTGACATCAATAGGCCGAACAGCCTCTTTTTTCCCCAGCAAGTTGGTGTAAAAATTCACAAATTCGGTGGCCACTTCCTCTTGTGATGTAGAATAACTCCCGTCAGCCTTAAGAATTGAAGCAATGAAATTTCTCTTTGAGTTCCTTTTGACAATGGAGTGAAAGAATTTAGTACATTTGTCACTGTCCTTGAGGAAAATACATTTAGCCTTTTGGTAGTAAAAACTACGTTCGGCTTCACACAATGCAACGGTCTTTTTCCTCATATTAGCCACCAAATTCTGAAAAACAGCATTAGTAGGCTGATTTTGTAGTTGTAATTGGGCAGCAAGTAACTCAGATTTTGCCTCTGAAGCTCTAGTAGAAATGTGCCCAAAATGTTTGGAATTAAGAACTTTCAAAGCCCCCTTCAATTTGCTCAACTTCTTGCAAAGAATGAATTGTTTATTCCCTCGGAAGTGAGAATTCCAGCAATCAATAACCAAGTCATTAAAATCCACATGCTTGGTCCACATGTTAAAAAACTTAAAGGGACTTTTTCCACTTCCCCCACTATCAAGAAAAGATACAATGCACGGGGAATGATCGGATAGACATCCGGAAGGGAGGAAATTTGCTTCCACAAAAATCCCTTTTTGTATCCACACATCATTCACCATAGCTCTGTCAATTTTACTCCACCTCGTCCCATTCGTCCATGTGTAAAAACAACCAATAGACAGAACATCCAAGAGACCCACATTGAGGCAACAAGATGCGAGATCTTTGATTTCGTACGGGGTCACATCCGACCCATTGCATCTCTCATCGAACTTGAGCACATTATTGAAATCTCCCACAATCAACCAAGGTAAAGAAACATTTTCATTAAGCTCCATTACGGTATTCCAAAGGGGTCTTCGGTTTACCATAGTATGAAACCCATATACAAAACTAACAAAAAAATCAAGAGAAGTTACCTTGCATGTAGCTTTGCAATGTATGATTTGTGGATGAACCTCCATCACATCCAAAATGACTTTGGATGGATTCGACAAAATCAATATACGTCCACCTTTATGAGTACCAAAGTTGTTTGCATGCAAAAAGCCATTGAACTTGTTCCTCAAAATTCTCATCAACTTTCGGTCGTCCACCTTCGTTTCCAAAATAGCCATGACATCAATGCTATGGAGCTTTAGGAACTCCCGAATCCCATTTTGTTTGAGGGGTGGATTCATACCCCTAATGTTCCAAGATGCTATCTTCATGATGAAGAAGCAAGGGAGGAGCCCCTCTTCTTAACGACTTTAGAGACCGGTTTATGTTGCTCATCACTCTTGTACTTGGGTTTTTCATTACATGCTTTACTCGAATCTGCCTGGGGAAGGTTTAAAGGTAAATTTGCCCCATTATTTGATGCCCCAACGTGGCCAGATTTTTTTCCTTCAACAAGCCATTTTTTCTTGGCAACCACCTTCTCAAATGGGGCCTCAATCTGTCCCAGATCATCCCCCATTTGGTCATCCACGCAGTCCCCAGTAACTTGTCCAGAATCTGCTCATTTTGGGCCAGAATTTGCTCGAAATTCTGCTCATTTTGGACCAGATTCTGCCCAGATTTTTTCATAGAATTCTGGCCCTTTTTTTCAAGTAAAGGCGTTGAGACATTTTTTTCAGTTCGTATGTTCACACCCACACCCATATCAATACTTTTCTGGCCATTTGATGCTGATTTACCAGCCTACACACTTTTACTTTAAGTTGAAGCAGCAACTTTCCCTTTTCCTTTTACCCCATCATTTTTATTGTTCTTGCACCCGGAAGTGGAATGACCGAACACTTTACATGAGCCACAAAACTTAGGTTCATGTTCATAAACAATTTCTTGCTCCCTCATAACACCATTTGGAAGTCTAATGTTTACCTTCCGAATAAGCTCAATGGATGCATCTACTTCCACAAGCGCTCTAGCAAAAGAGAGCCGACCTCTTGTAGCCGTAACCTTGTCCATGGAGATAGGTTTCCCCACCTTAGAAACAATTTTTCCTAAGGCATTCGAGTTCCAAAACTCCAAAGGTAGACCCGGTATATTAATCTATACCGGCATGGTACTAACATTCTTATCGTTGAAGTCAAAATAACGTGGCATACTTTTAATCATGAGTGGTCTACCATAGACCAAGTATGGCCCTCCTTGCAACACACTAAGTCTTTCGCTATCGGTTTCAAACTTGAACACTAACCATCCACTAGCATGAACGTAGTATTTATAATTAACTCCCCAAGAATCACAAAGTTTAAGTAAAGCCACCTTACCCGGGAACCTCCCGGCGAAGTATCCAACCAATCCAAATCCCCAAGAATTTTCAATATTATCCTCATCACACTCCTCCAAAACAACCTCATCCAATTGATTAAGGAAAGGTTTGAGCATGATGTTCTCATCCAATTTTCGGTTATCTTTAAAAAGATTTACCCATGGCGTTTTTTCCCCCATACCTCCATCAACACTCTTCACATTTTCAGCATTGTTGTTCATTATTTTAACCGAATTCGATTCAAATTCAGATTGGTTAGAATCTGTATCCTCCTCACCAAGAGTTAAAGAAACGCTCGGTGAAGGTAATTCCGTCACCTTATTTTCCCCCGATAAAACCTTCAATGGGGATGCACCGATATTTTCCTCAACAAGTGGCAATCGACCAGGTTTAATAATGAGGGGTGGACGTCCAGATTTAACCTTGTTTTTCCCCATGATTCAAAGAGGAAATAAAAACCAAAGGCAGGAAAAAAAATCCCAGCAAAACCGGCAGAACAATGAGGAGAATTGACGTCAAAAATATCCAGCAGAATGAAAATCCGGATAAGATGAAATTGACGAGAAGGCAGAAAAAAATTCCAGCAATGATAGAAAATAGCAGCCCATCTAACCTGGATTGTACGTCCCAGACCAAAGAAAACCAAATAGAAAGATCCAAATGTGCCAGGCAGGAATATTAATTGACGTCAAAAATAAGTTAGCTCACAGACCAAAAGAATCCAGCAAGACTTGTCCAAAAACGAGGCAGCCTACAAAAAGGCCAGAAAAAGACTCCCAGAAAATTCTACAAAAACCGGCCCAAAGGCCCAAAAAAAGGCCCAAAGAAGCCCAGAATTCCCAGCAAAACCGTCCAGATATAAGGGCCCAGAAAAAAACCCAAAGAAACCACCTCCAGCAGGCCCAAAGAAGCCTAAAAACCGTCCTGCAAGGCCCAGAAAAAGCCCCAAGAAGGCCCAAATAAATGGACCAGATGCGGCCCAAATAAGACTAGAAATGGCCCCAACAAGCCCAAAGGAAAACACTTCAATGTAGCCCAACAGAAAATCCAAGGAAGCACAAGATATCCCAGCTAACAGGCCTAAACCAAAACTGTCCAGCAAATAAGCCAATTAAGCCCAGACACCAGCCCAAGATGGGCCCAAAACCCGACCAGAAATCAGGCAAAATCGGTCCAAAGCAGTAGTCAACGGGTCTCCCACCAACCCCTGAAATTATATTACCAAAGAAGCAAAAACAACAGAGGTAGGAAACTGCACAATAGTCAGCACCAACTCACTGACCAGCCGTCTGAGATAGAAGCACCAAAATGGCAAAAAACAGAAAAAAGAGGCTGCACCACAGGGGATACACTGAACGAGGTAGGAAGTTTGGTGAAATGCCTGACCAAATTCAAAAATCAAACAAAGTTGACATGCATGTTACTTACACAATACATACAACTCCATAGCCATGATGAACACCAATGAAGAAAACAACACTGCAGTCCCTAGCTGAACGAAATAGGTGTGAACTCCTTGCAAAAACCAATGAGTGAACTGAAAACCCAGCAAGGATCCAGGGAGAAACCGGACAGCTCTCCAGGGACCGGACAGCAAGTATGAAGAGTCCAACAGAGATAAACCCAGAAAATTACAAATGTTAGCTTTGCTATGGATCAAACGAACTGTCATTTGAAAGTCGAGAACATCAGTTATGAAAATTATGACTTCTTATTCAAAAGATGTTTATTAGTGTCACTTTAGTTTTTCTTGCTTACAAGGTGGGCACACTTAGTGAGTAGTCAATCAAGCTCTCTCGTGCTATTAGGCCTTTTTTTTTTTTCTTTTTTTGGGTCTTCTTTGGACACTCAGGGGGGACTTGAGGTTGGTGATAAAGCATTGTTATGTTCTGTGGTCGACATTAAGGGTATGGTAACACCTCTAGGCCGATTAGCTATCTAGGCAAGCACTCTAAAGGCCTCATGTTCTAACTTATGTGCATTGACTAAAGGCTATTATAGCCTTACGGCAAGGTCCTTTGGCTAGAAATGCAGTCATGGAGCAATGCCACATAGTTGGGCGAATATTGAAAGATAAGTAAAAAAAAAAAAAAAAGGGTTGAACCCCAATCTTGAGGGCCCCTATCGTCCCGTCCCTAAAGCTTTGTAAAGGATGTAAATCGCGAGATGTACCCCAACAGGCCAGAGAATAAGAACTGTCTGTATACTGCGCCTTCAAGGAGTCCAATTTCATGTTTCAGGAATCGAACCCTCACACTGCGGCTACCTGCAAGGCATGAGATAACCTCACTCCTTTCCTTTGCACACTAGGCTATGCCCGGGGGAGCTAGATAAGTACTTATGTTGGGGGAATGAGTATGTTATGAAGACAATTCCTGTAAGATCTCGAATTTTATATTTTTAAGTCAGTTGATGTAGCTCATTTAATAAACGAGTTATGGAAACTCAACCCATTTAAGGTTATGAAAATCTAAGTCATAAGTTATTTAAAGTCCAACAATTTAAGATTTTAAGTTTAAGTACATTTGATTACAAAGATTTAATAAATAATTGGGTTGTTACAATGGTCATATGCTCCTCATTTTGCACATTAAGAACAATTATATCATGTTAATTAGATGAATAATTGTTTTATTAGTAGGCATTCATAGAGATAGGTTACAAATCATATAAATAGTTCGTTTCAGTCTATTTTCCATTATGTATATATTTTATAAAAACTTTTTATAAGAATTATTTTTTATGGACTTAAAACTCTTTAAATTCCTATTAAAGACTCAAGTTAACAAGGTTAATGATAATATAATTTTTCCATTAAGTTTTTTTGAATTTACTCTTATTTTTCGTTAAACATATCTTTAATGATAACTTAAGTTTAAAGAAATAGCAAGGGCGTGAAAGAGAATGGCTTTTATACATTTTGCTCCTTTATAGTTCTAGAAAATTAAAGTAGGTGGTGCTAAGTATTTGCCCTTTTTTGTTCATTATATATATATATATATATATATATATATGCTTGTGATGTGTGTTAGAATTGTTGAAGTTATAAATAAAGAAGTTATATATGTCCATAACTGATTTCTACGATCTTTCCTATCACTTTGTACGTATGTATATATGTTTATTACCAAAATGGTGCATCATGTGATATTATCCTACTGAGCTTAAAGCTTACATCTTTTATGTTTAGAAATTTTTCAGATTAAAGGATTGGTCGAGAAAGTGGGATTTACATGAATTGCGGAAGATCCAAAGGGAGAAAGGTGCTTCATTTGTGTAGTTTGCCACATTTGAAGGGTTTCTAGGTCTTACTAGTTATGCAACTTATATTGAATTTTTAAAAGATGTTAGTTTATCTTTCTTCAAGATTTCATAGTTCTTTTTTTATATGAACATTTAAGTTGTTATTTAGTTTAAGTATGAATATAATTAAAGCTGCTAAAGAAGTTAAAATTAAACATTAGACTTGTAAACAAAAATTTTCAGCTTACTGCTTGAACTTTGTCAAGTCATTGTGGAGAGAATTCTCCTCTGTCAGTTGGCTTTGGAATCAAGTCAATTGAAGATCGATAGGATAAGTTATGCCATTTTTCGTGTGTTATATTTAGTGTACTTGAGAACAATTTTTTTTTCACATGATTGAGTGTCTATTGGAGTACTTAAATGATCTTCGAAAATTCTGAAATTTTACTATGTTGTACTTGAATGAGTTAAGAAAATACTGTAAAAATTTCATATAATTATATATCCGATAAATGGTCCAACTAAGCTTGATCATTAGATAGTGCATTGCTAAATTTAACTTCTTTAATGCAAGCTAATATTCATTTTTAGTTTCGCTATTTAACAAATCAAAGTTATCTATCTTAAATAAATTGTTACCGATAAATTTTAGAACATGTAATAGAATACAAAGGTAACTACAAAGTTAAAAGAAATTAAGAAAATTTTAATTTAACCCAAATTTTTGGAAAAAACAAAAACAAAAAACAAAAGGAACATTGTCGTTTTTGTACTAATTTCAAATTTCAAGATATAGGTTGTTACAATTCTAATTAGCTACAGATTAGAGAATAGTCCTACTTCGGCTAGGTACTCACGAAGGGCATGACTACAAGCATTAAGGTAAAATATCCATTGAAAGTAATGACACACAAGGATCGTATTGTGATGCGTACAAATGACCCTAATTGCTGCAAAGGATCCAGGAGAGTTCTTTTCCGTATTCTTCAAGTGGATCGTATGTTGTGCTTGAGCATGTGGACAAGTTATAAGGTGTGCATTGCAAATGAATGAGGACACGCTAGTAATACTTGTAGGTGAAACATGCAATATGTCATGTCTAGACTCGTTATGAAAATTTGCAGAAGGTAATGGGAAAAAATGAGACTACTACCGCATGGCTAAAAAAATATATATATATATATATATATAGTCCTGTTGTGTGATTTCGAGAGTCAACCAGTGTCAATCGGTAGTAGAGCATAGATTTGTACATTATCAGAGTATTTTGTTTGAACCCCGATACCACTATAATATGGAATTGATGGAAAGAACTCGTTAGAGTGATATGGTTGGAACCCCGACTTCAAAAAATAAAATTGTGTCAATTTACAACACGAATGTGAGGGATTATTGCCAGGAGCTTTAAATTGCTTCAATAGTTCTTAATGTGGATTAAACATGATTATAGGGTATCCGAGCATCAATTAAGCATAAGTTGGCATCCTTATAAAATCAACAAAAACTAGCTCCAGAGATTTATAGGGGCCTATTTCTACTAGGTTGTTTCCTTTGTGGTTATATTTCTAATCAAACTGATATGTTTGAGATTTGAGTTTTGAGATTATTTTTTTCTTAATTTTACTTTTTTTTTAAAAATATTGAGAATTTATATTAGTTCAACTGCTAAAAAAATTTTAAACTAATATACGGAAAAGAACTGGAAGAACTCACAAAGATGTGGCCAAATGAGTTACCCAATTCAAGAATAGATGAATTCTATACACCATGATAAGATCTTTATGGTACGGGAAGTTCATAGTCCAACTTGCAATTCCCCGATTGCCTCTCCACATTGGGGAATCGGTGAATCTTATGTTTTATAATTTTTAAGTTTCTATCACTCCTATTTAAAAAGTAAAAAAAAAATATAAAAATAAATAAATGGGAAGATAAATGAGGATACTTTAATTTCCGTATTCCAAAAATCTCGATATATTTGAAATTTAATTAATTATATACTTTAATTCCCGTCTTCCCATTCTTCTCATACAATCAAAGTATTTTTGTTTTCTAGTAGAAAAACTTATTTATAACGACTAACCAGAATCTTTCAGATTTTTATTTATTTATTTTTTTTTTTAAAAGATAAGCCAGACATGCTCAACTTGACTTTTATTACTCGTTCTATGAAGATTTAACAACGAACTAATTAAGAATATGAAATTAAAAACTATACGCATTACAGTGTTTAATCACGTTAATTTACTGTGTGTCTATTTGGTACATATTCTTTAATATTCAAATTTTTTTCAAACTCATTTTAATTAATCATTCTTTTAATAAATTAATTTTAAAAAATGAATTTTTAAAAATTCTATTAAAGTGTTCGTTTGAGCCTCATTTTTCGAAAGGATGGATTTTATAATAATGATTCTTTGATGAATGTGTGGTTAAAGAGTAGAAAAAAAAAATTGAATTTATTTGTAAAAGTTATTTTATTGAAAATAAAAATGTTTCGTTAGAAATATAAATTCGAAAAAAAATATGAACTTTTTAAAAAAATAAAGCCAAATAAGTTATATATCAAACACCATATTCTCCCAGGAGATGCTCATGTGCGATGTGGTAAACTTTAGTTTTCGAAGTCTATTGTTAGTATTGGTAGATAAAATCATAGCCTACTCAAGTATTGACTATTGAATTCACAGTGACAGCTGTGGGCTACGTATGAAAAGAAGATGCTATAGGAGGATTAGGGTGGCTGCAACATATCTTTTCTGGGACTGATACAATATTGATTCTTGTCCTTCCAAGCATATCGAATTTTCAATTCATTACACACAATCCGAGAGAAGTGTTCCTTGCACATGTGAATAGGGATTGCAAAATATCGTACTTCGTCCTCTTTGGTTGGGAATTTTCGTTTAGTAAAATTAGGGCAAGAGGAGGAACATGGTTCAGTATAAGAATAGACTCTCTTTTATATATTTCATGTTATTTTATATTTGTAATTTTAATTTTAAATTATATTTTAAAATAAATAAATAAACTTTAATGTGGACATGTGAGTGATAATCAAATAGCTGAACTAGCAGGAGAAGACTTTTTTTGATGGATAGAGTACTGATAAATTGAAGTTCTACGAACACTGCTCTTTTGATATGCAGAAGAGAGTTAGATTTATTTAAAACATTCACAACACGAAGTAAACACTTTATAACATACATTTTGATGAAGGTACTTACATATTCTAACAATCATTGATGATTTCTTTTTTCAATTTTTTATTTTTATTTTTTAAGAAAAGTTTAGGTGTTCTTCTAAAATTAAAAGAGTGATGTGTTTATTACATTCAAGTAGTGAAAGATCATGATTGAGAAATAGACAAAGAAGTGAGTAAAAAGTCGCTACACTAATAAAGCTTGGAGTTTGTTTTTATAAGTTTAATGTTTTTCTGCAAGCCAGATGGAATTTTGAGGCTCCTGAAACATTTCATATACAGAAAATGGTGTGAGTGTGACATAATAGATGAATAGGATTTTGATCGAGACGTACGTTCCATGCTCTCCAATGCTGGTTTACATAACTCATTTTGGGCCAAAGCTGCTTCTACAACCTATTTCTTTTTAAATCGCCCACCCTCAATTGCCATGAACATAAAGACTCTAAATTGATATGACCTAGTACTCTTGCTAGTTACTTTGATTTGAAAATATTTGGATGTCTTGACTATGGACATACTAAAGAAAATCTGGCACCTAGATCTTGAAAGTGGTTTTTCTTGGTTGTAAGTTTGGTTTTAAAGGGTATAAGCTATAGTGTTCAAAACCAATAAAGTCATAGTCAATTGAGATGTTATATTTGATGAAAGTGCAATGTTTCATGACTTACATTCTAAAGATTATTATGATAAAAATCAATATAAATTAAATGCATAGGTGGTGTTTGAGATTAGGTCTGGTTCTATATTAAAGTCTATATCTCAACCTAGCTCAAAAGTATAAGATGGTGTTACTTTCTCACCACCACCAACGCCATCACAGTGTTCAATTGCTAAAGATGGACCCAAATAATATATTAGACCTCCTCAGAGGTATGGTGATACTGATTTGGTTGCCTATGCTTTAAATGTGTCGAAGGTATTTACTACAATGAAGAACCTCCTACTTATTCATCCGTAATTAGTATTATTGACTTTGGTAGATAATTGCCATGTAGGAGGAGATGAAATCACTTCATAAGTCCTTGTTTGAGCCCTATTTTTTCATTAAAATATAATCTTCAATAATGATTTGACCATATTTCAATTGCACATTTTTCAATAAAATAATATTAGACGTAAATCTAAAATTTTTCCTGATTTTTTAATCACACATTCTTCATCATAACACTATTGCAAAATCCATTTAAAAAAAAAAGGGGTTCAAACAATCCTAAGAATGACACATGAGATTTCGTGTGATTACTTAAGCATAAGAGAATTGTTCATTACAAATGGATGTTCGAAAAGAAAAAAAGAACATCAGGAGTTAAAGAAGCAATATATAAGGTAAGACTAGTTGCAATGGGTTACAGTCGAGCTTCGAGCTTTGCTTAATAGTTTGGCTATGCATTGAGCTCGATTAGTTTGTTGTGAAGACAAAATTTATACATGGAGAACTTGATGAAAATATTAACATGCAACAGTTAGAGGGTTTTATATTGCAAAAAAATGAGGACTGTGTGTTCTTGCTGAAAAAGTTCCTTTATAGCTTAAAACTATCTCTTAGATAGTGGTATAAAAGGTCTAAGAAGGGTAAATTGAGAAAGTTTTCTACAGGTTCAATATGCAAAATGCCAAATCTGTTAGTATTCCTAAAGCGGCCCATTTCAGACTTTCATATGACTTATCTTCACTGTCAAACGATGAGTTTGATTATATGTCACGAGTTCAATATTCTAGTGCAGTGGGATCTCTAACGTATGGATTTAGTAGATACATGACAAATTCTAGTAAATAATATTGGAAAGTAGTTCGGTGAATTTTTGAATACATGCATAACTTTGCCGATGTTTGTTTGCATTTTGGGAGAACCATTGATGGACTCTTTAGGATATCAATTCTAATTCTGTTGGATACCTTGATAAGAGGAAATCTCTCACATAATGTTTTTACTATTAATGATTGTGCTATTAGTTAAAAAGTTACTTTACATACTACAATTGCATTATCTATGTCTAAAACTGAATACATAACTATTATATAGGCTTGCAAAAGAAGCTATTTGGTTAAATGGGTTATTTGGTGAACCCAGTGAAGACTTGCAGATTATTATTGTCTTTTGTTATTGTCAAAGTACTATTTTCGCTACAAAAGATCAAATGTTTTATGAGAGGACGAAGTGTGATATCATTTTCTGCATAATGTTATTATTTGTGGTGATATTGTTCAGCATTTTGAACTAGCCATCGCTTAGAAGGTATTGTTAAAAGATCATCAATTCCTAATGAAATGGATGTAGCAGTAGCTTGGTGGAAACCCAGAGTCTTTATTTGATCCAGGATGTGTGATGTATATGAACAAAGTTAGTATCCAAGATAATGATGCTAATATAATGATCAAGTCACTCCCTGTAGCCAAGTTTGAGCATGTCTTGGACTTGGTTGGTATTTGTTGATAACTTTTTGACCCTTAGGGGCCCTTGTGGAAGAGGTGAAGAGCTTTTGTCAAAGAGGAAGTTTTATTCCTTTTATTGGAATTTATGTCAAGATGGATATTGTTGGAGTATGGTGACCTGAAATTTGCTTGGTCATATTCGAAAAAGCTTAAAGTGATATGTGGTGAACCTATAATTATGAGTTTTTTTAGGTGTGAACCTATTTTATTACTCATACACACACATATATATATAAATTAGGGTTTCGTAATGTTTTTGGGAGTAGTCGTCCAAAACGTTATTCTCTTGCACTCATATTTCATATACCGAATTTTGTCCTTTTTTGTCCGCGATTTCTTTATATAATCTATTCTTTTTTTTTATAACACCATTCAAAGGTGGCTCAAAAGCCACTAAAGTAATGTCTTAGGGCCTCCAAAGTTGAGGGCCTCAAAAAAAATTCTATCCATTTTCCTTATTTCTTTTCATATTTAAAACATTTTCATAATGTTTTCTGAGTTATACGAAAGAAACACCCATGGGCTACTGATACTCCACATCTGAGCAGAAGGGTTACTAGGAGTCAGTCACACGATATCTCCTCACATTTCCCGTCACTATGAGTGCCATCATATGGAATATGAAAGGTATAGTTAGTATAGTTACTCACAATCGCCTAAAAAGACTGATTCAGCTTCATCAGGTTTATCTCTTAGTTATACTAGAGCCTTTTGTTCTTTAACATAGGTTTGTATATATTTGACAATATCTGCCCTTTGATACTAGAGTTCAAAATGAGTCGAACAAGATCTGATTTTTTGGAATGTGGGGAATACCATTACTGTTATTCTTAATTATCCCCAGTTCCATTAAGCTAGAGTTGAGGATTCCAAACTAGCGCATCCCATCTATCTGACCCTTGTCTATGCCTCATGTGATGCTGCTACTAGGAGGGACTTGTGAGCGAAATTTCACCACATTTCCCTCTCCAAGGAAGATTCTTGGCTAATTGGAAGAGACTTTAACGTTATTGCAGATGATGGTGAGCGAACTAGTCACAACACTAGTGATCGGGGTTCTACTGCTTTTTTTTATATGATGTTGGATTATAGGTTAGATGATGCTAGTTTCTATGGGAGTCAGTATACTTAGACCAATGGTTGGATCATAAAAAGATTGGATAGAGTTTTGATTAACTCTACAACTGCAGATTTTTGTTGACGACTTATTGTGAGACATCTAAATCGAACTTCATTTGATCATTCTTCTTTACTTCTACAAGGAACATCTGATTATGATTTAGGGACCAGGGCCTTTTGATTCTTCTATATATAGACTAAGCATCATGATTTCTCAGCCTTCGTCACTCAAAAGTGGTTACTCTCGACTTATCTTATGGGAATGACTGCTCTTTGGGAGAAGTTTTTCAGATTGAAACATGGTCTTATTGGTGGAATTGACGAGTACTCCGTGATATCTTCCAGTGGCTGAGGGACGTTGAGGAGAGGGTCAACCAGGCAGAGATTGATTTTGAGAGTGACCTCTACTGGAACATCGTGACTCATTGCATCAGGCACATGCTGATTTGAACCTAAAGTTATCTATTGAGAAGGGCTTCAGGAAGCAGAAGGCCGGTCCACATTAGGTGTTCAAAGGGGACAACAACACATGATACTTTCATGCAATGGTTCAAGGACGTCAGATCGGATCTTATATCGGGACTCAGGCAGGAGAAGTCTTATCTTCTACTGCTAACATTCAGAGGTCAATTATATCATTTTTTGAGGATCTATTATCTGTTCTCTCACAATTCCTGGATGCCATCCGTCCAGACATAATACCCAGGATGTTAATGGAGGAAGATAATTTGGCACTCAACCGTCTTTCTTTGATTCATGAGGTACGGAAAGTGGTCTTTAGTATTGATGCTGATAGTGTCGCTGGCCAAGATGAATTTCATCACTATTCTTCCAGCATTGTGGAATATCATACATGAAGATGTTTACATTGCTGTCATTGATTTCTTGAAAGCTGGCCATCTGCCTTGTGGTTACGCCGCTGCCTCCATTATTGTGTTCGCGAAAAGGGAGAATGCTCGCTGATGGAGTGTCCAATAAGTTAATCACTAAGCTGCTGAACACCAGATTGAGTTTACTACTGCGCCGTATTATCTCTCCTCAGCAGAGTGATTTTATCCCGTCACCTTGTAGGGGATAATATATTATTGACTCAGGAGCTCCTCCATACTCTGGATGATAAAATGTGAGGGGGAATACTATGTTAAAGCTTGACATGGCTAAGGCATACGATCGCATGGATTGGAGATTCATTTACTCTATACTGGAGGTGTTTGGATTTGATCAATTGTGGATTGACAGGATCAGACAGTGCATTTCAGAGTGTTAGTTCTTAGTGCTTTTGAATGGTTGTCCTTGTGGTTTCTTTCCATCCTCAAGTGGGCTCAGATAGGGTGATCCCATCTCACCTTCTTGGTTTATTATTGCTACGGATTATTTCTCTCGCCTTCTCACTCAGAGATTTCAAGCTTATCCTAGTATGCAATATTGGCATAGAGGTAGCACTCTTGTCTCGCACCTTTCTTTTTTGACAATATGATTATATTCGCCAATGGATAGACATAGTCTGCAAGAGGGTCCTCGACTGTTTACAGCATTACGAGAGGATTTTCTAGCAGTTGGTAAATGAGACAAAAGCGGTCTTATACTACTTAAACGAGCATCAGATATTCGGATCAGGAGACTTCTATTTTTTACTGGGTTTAAACATCAGCAGCAATCGTTTGCTTATTTGGGATTAACGGGGCCAAGATGAGTTTTTTTTTTTTTTTAATATTATGACCTCATCATGAAGGTAATATGAGGCTGGGCTTCTCGACCACTATCACTTTGGGGCCGAATTACTCTATTGAGATCAGTACTATCCTCTCTACCACTTTATGTTTTTCAGATTATGCAGTCTCCCAAGGCTGGATTGAAAAGTTTGAGAGCATCTTTGAACAGTTCTTATGGGATTCTAGGGAGCAGGAACCTCGACTACACCGGAGGAGTTGGAATGAGATTTGCCTTCCAATAGATGAGAGTGGACTAGGTTTCAGGAGACTACAGGATATGGTGGACTACATAATGGGAGATGAATTGTTGAATGACAATTTGCTGATTTATATGGACAAAGATCTTTTTATAAAATTTGAGAATGAGACAATATTACAACGTTTTCAAACTATGAGATCTCGTAGAATTCAGTTGTCTAAGTTTACAATTATAAAGTAATGTTATATTGTATATTTTTTAAGTATTTTGGGTTGTATTGAACTATATTTTCATATGTAATAATTTTTACGTTTTAGTGCATTTACATATATATTTAATAAATTTTAAAATTATTTAATCAAATTTTAATAAATGACTTGCGGTCGACTGAACCACTTTTACGATCATTGACGGTCGACGATCAACGGTTAAAGTCAACTTCCACCCTAATTGAACGTTCATGCTGAATTTGCCCCTGTGAATAGTTTAATGTTTTAAAATTGTCAGTCACACGTTCACATCTCTATGCGTGAGATCATGCACCCATGGAACCAACAAAGAGAAAACTCTTTAATGGAGTCGCATGCCTTTGTGCAAGACCGAACAGGGTTGTGCGCGGTCATGCAAAGTGCATCTGACTATCCATCTATTTTTTCGATCTTCTCTTAACTCCTTCATCCCCATTTTTCTCAATCTCAACTATTTGAACAATACACAACAACAAATTCTTTTGAAATTAGTCATATTGACAATATGTTCTACAACTAAACATTTTTTAAAATGGATTCAGAAAATGGACATTTTTAAACAAGTACACATATCCACCAAAGCTCTTTAAAAACAACAAAGAAATAAACAAAAGATTGAGAACATTATAGAACACACGTAAAAGATAGGATAGATGTTGGATTATATATTGTGTATATTGAGGATGTGAGGTCCAATAATGAGATGAAAATGAAAATATCTTAGCGAATGGGCGTGTTGGGTATTGGAATGGTGGTACAAAAAGTGACGTTGAAAGTTGGCAAAAGAAGCCAAGAAAAAGGCTGTCTTTGGGTCCCAAACCAACCCTGTCGGCAATGAGGAAGCGAACCCTTTCAATCCTCATCTCGCTCTCTCTCACCCGGC
>NC_036243.1:22066296-22082118 GCF_002742605.1 Olea europaea var. sylvestris | reverse complement strand
CAATCCAATAATATAATATTATGTTGTATTATGTCAAAGATTATATTAGGGTAGCATGATTTGTATGTTTATATCAATCATGCGACACAAACATCAATATTGACATAAAATTTGACATAATATCACGTGTTATTCTACACAGTCAGCATTTTCACCCAATTTATCTATTGACACATGTAATTATGTCAAACTTTTTGTTAAATTATTTTGACAAAGTAGCTTTATCCATTTGTATGTAGGGTTCATATAAATTCAATCCAATCTAGTAGTGTGAAATTGTATAGGGAATTTTTATATTGTACGTATAATTGACCTTTTGCACCTCAAGAAATATCAAATAAAATTGTTAATGCATATTTCAAAACCCCAATATTGAAAAAAAAGACCTTTCAAAATAAAATTCCATTTGATTGGTTTTTCTGATTTTTATTTTCACAATCATGTGAAAATAAAGATTTAAATGTTACCTTACAGTTCTGTGGTCTATTTGTCAATTCTAAATAATTGATTAGTGAATTTATAAAATTTCAGGTCACCGAAAAATGCTACATTTTTTTATTTTTGTGAAAATAAAATGATACTTAAATTTGTAAAAATTGTACTTTCATAATTTGTACCAGTACATTTCTTCAATTACCTAAAATTAAAGTAATTAAAAACTAGACTTTTCGTTGTTCTCTATGTGATGACGTTAAGGATATAATCTCACAATGGCTAAATTTGAAAAAAATTAACCAACATCTAAGAAGTTGCGCAACTCTTTAACATCATTGACTTTTTAAGGAAAAAACCTCAAGTCTTAATATGTCATTAGTGTTTAAAACACTCAAACGAGCAATACATACGTTTAAAAATGAAAAAAAAGCAATCAAATTTCAACATTGATGTTTTCACACAAATCACTATCTTGCCGAATATGTTAAAGATATTAGCCCATATAAGTTCAATAATGAAATAATAATTAACATTTAAGAATTCTAACTATTCCTCTTATCAAAGTTAATATTTTAAGATAAATATCTAAATTTAATAGAGTAATACTCTTTAACACTACTGATATTAAAATATCAGTGACACTAATGTGATATTAAATAAGAGATATATAATTAAATAAATAAATAATTTAATTCTACATTTTATTGAGCTTATTACTTAGTGCTGCTTAAACTCGTGTTTTAACAAAAGTAGTGCTAGACATCAATATTCATTTTAATATATAAGCCGCATAAGAGCATCTCTAATGGGACAGTTGATTGCATCAAAATAAATTATATTACTCCAAACGCTTACATGATAAGAAAATAAGATAGAGGATGTCTAGCATATCATCCACTCGTGGAAGGGTTGTTAGACATCGTATACATAAATTTTATAATATAATTTATTTTTCATTAGAGGATGCGCCTGTTTGGTTTTTCATAATTTATCTTTATCCTTTCTTTATATCATCTTTTTGGTACATGTGACAAACAATTAATGTAATTCACAATTTAATTGAAGATGTTATTCTCTCATTCACATTTTAATGTACGTACAACAATTAACATTGGGCATTGAAGATCATTTAAGACGTGAACTGGAATAAAATCTTATAGCTTCACATAATTAAGCCTCTGTTTGATTATTATTCTTATAAAAATGAAAATAGAAAATATAGTCGAGATTCACACAAGAGAGAGAAAGTCAAATACGGTGACTTAACGAAATGGGTAATAATCATATTTTTCATTTTTTTGATCAAAAAATAAGAAACAAACTGGGTATAAATATCTAAAAACTGTTTGAATGAAAATAACAATTAACCCTGTTTGGTGGCCATTACTTGACAAAAATAAAGTTTTGAATAGTAATTAAAAAAAAAATACTTGGTTAAAAATTAAGAAACAAAAGTGAATTTATGTGAAAAATATTTTATTGTGTGAATGTGCGGTTGAGAATGAACATTTAAAAAAAAAAGAGTTTTAAAATAAATGATGTCAAATATGGGTTAAGTCCTTGTTTGAAATTGATTTTCTGAAATATAATTTTTCTATACACTCAATTTTAAATCATATATTTTTTAAAAAATCATTTTTGATGTTTACTTTTAATATTTTCCCTGTTTTTGATCATACATTAAAAAAAAAAAAAAAAGATTTCAAAATATAAATTTCAAACGATGGCTAAATATCATCGTAACCCTAGTAGTCTAGTCAATTTACTTCCAAGTTTTGGCCATAATATATAGGAGTATACACGCTAGTACTTTGTCACAGACCTCGCAGACGATATCCACCGCAGCTCACTTCTCTCCCTCCCCCTTCTAATCTCTCCAATACTTTCCCTTGACAAACATCAAAAATTCACTCAANATTGGGTGTCTGAGCACTTTTATGGGGATGAGGTTTATGTTAATGACTAGTAATAGATTGCAGAAGTGGGTTTTGATTTGCTCTTCTGTTCGGATAGTCTTCTTATGTGAACGTGTTGGCCCTTTTTTAAGCCTTATCCTAAACATAAAAGAGAAAAAAGACTTTGTTTTTACCTCTCTGTATGACCTAAGATTTAGTTCTTGAGAAAATCAGTTATGATAATCTTGAATCCAAGCGGTTTAATTTTGTGAGGGTGTTAAAAGAACAAAAAGAAGACAAAAAATATTTAATTTTTGGTGGATAGGAGAGCAAGAAAAGATTAGATTTCTTCACTGGTCTCAAACGTTAAGACGATGTATTTTGGCTGTGTTTTTACCTGAATGTTTTCATCTTCCTGTTTCAGGATATGGGTCCGGAGGTATAAATGCTGCTAACATGCAAGGGGTGCTATCAGGGGTTAGAGGGCCTTTTACTCCATCACAGTGGATGGAGCTCGAACACCAGGCTTTGATCTACAAGTATATCATTGCAAATGTGCCCATTCCTTCTTATCTTCTCAATCCCATTAGAAATGCCCTCGAGTCTGCTGGTTTCTCGAGCTTTTCTGGCCTGAGACCCAATGCTTGTGAGTTTCTTTTCTACTTCAACATGTTATCCTTTCTGCCTGTTAGAGTCACAGATTGCTCTCATGTTTGCAAAACTGAATCTTATTTTTATCAGTATTGATTTTTTGCGTATGAAACTCAAGTACATCTTATGTTATGCACAAAAAATTGTATCGACTGAAAGTTGTAGGAATATCTTTCCTAGTCGAGCTTTTTACATTCATTTTATTTGTCTTTGTAATAGCGCTAGATTTCGTTTATTTTCTTCTGTATATTTTGATTCATGACTTGATTTCAATTCTTTGGATCTATGTTGAGCAGCGGGATGGGGCACTTTCCATCTGGGATTTTCCAAAACTGATCCTGAACCAGGAAGGTGTCGAAGGACTGATGGGAAGAAATGGCGATGCTCAAGGGAAGCAGTTGCCGACCAGAAATATTGTGAGCGGCATATGAACAGAGGCCGTCACCGTTCAAGAAAGCCTGTGGAAGGCCAATCTGGCCATTCCGTTACCGGAACCAACACGACTACCACCAGGCCAATGCCAATGGCTTCCTCCACTTCAGCATCTGTGGTGCCCGGAGCTGGTGCATCTAACAATCTTGCACTTTCACATCATTGTCAACTCAACAACTTGCAGTCTGGTTCTAAAAATCCTTTGTCTGTGACCCAAAATATTAACAGGTAGATTAATGGACACCCTAAAGACTAAGTCCCAATCATTACATTTATTCACATTCTGATTTCTAACCTTCAATAAAAAGTTTTAGGCTTTCATGTCAAATTATTGATTGAATTTTTCAATTCAAACCCTTGTTTGGTTCTTATTATTTTCAAAATATATTTATATATTTTTCTCTTATTTTTAATCGCACATTCTTCAATAAAATAATATAATAATATTAGACGCAAATTCAAAATTTTTTCTTATCTTTTAATCACATTTCCGTCAAAATATTATTTCAGAAGACATTTTGAACAAAAAAAGTGACTCAAACGTGCTACAAGTCTTTTTAAAGGTTATTGCTCTCTGCTTCAAGTAACATGTTTATATCAAGTTGAGAAAGGTGTGATAAGACGAGGAGAAATTGCAAATTCTTAGGCAACTAGTGGTCCCATATGGTTTTTCCCTTTTATATGTTATATAAATGTCATTTCAAACCCTTTCTGCTTCCCCTGGCCTAATAAACATTGAATTGTTAAATTTTAACAGGAGTTTTACCAGAAAGGAAAATGCGGACGAGGGATATCAAGGCACAACAATCTCGATGTTATCGTCAAACACAAGTCTGAAAGATAGCCAATATTCTGTCCCCAAACAACAGAATGCATATGCAGAATCTTCTTGCTCCGAGTTTGGATTAGTATGCTCTGATTCTTTGCTCAATCCTTTGAATAGAAGTTCTTCGTTTCTGAACAGCAATCTCAATGATCACGAAAGCAAATCACAGCATCCACTTCGCCAGTTCATGGACGAATGGCCCAAAAACCCATCAGAATGCTCGACCATTTCATGGCCTGATGTTGATATGCAGTCAGACAGGACACAGCTTTCAATTTCCACCCCTGTGGTCACATCAGACTTTATGTCTTCTACCTCATCTCCTACAAATGAAAAGCTTACAGCGTCTCCACTGAGATTATCCCGAGAACTTGAGGCAACCCAAATGGGATTGGGAGTAGGAACCATCGTAAGTGAACAGAGCCAAAGACAAACAAATTGGTTTCCCATTTCATGGGAGCATTCTGAGGGTGGACCTCTGGGTGAGGTTTTACACAGCACCAATAACAGCACAACTGATGGTAAGAACGCCAAGGCGCTGGGCCTGATGAAGGAGGGCTGGAATAGTAGCCCCTTCCTGGCATCATCTCCCACCGGGGTTTTACAGACGGGTGCATATGGTTCCCTATCCAACAGCAGTGCAGGGAGTAGCCCACGGGCAGATAGTAGCAAGATACTCGATGGGGCTAGCCTCTCCAACGGATTCATAGGTTCGAGTTTAATGAATCCATCGTTCCCTGCAATGTAATAATGTCTCATGGCAAATTGTTTTTCTGTGATGACGAAATCTTAGTCTAATTAGCTTTTGAAATTTGTTAATTTGTTCACTCGTATGCAAACGTTGTTTTCTGTGTTTTTCTTTTTTCTTTTTTCTTTTTCCCCCCAAACCTGTGAACAAGGTATGTAATGCTTGAATCTTAACGTAAAACCTTCAGATTGCCAATTTCAATTACTATATTTTTAGGGTTTTTGTATTGTTGTATTGGGCTTTTTGATGTGCTATGATTTCAGACATCCTAGTATGAAAACAAATTATTGATATATCTTGATTTTGTTTCCAAGAAAATTCACCAACTGAAGTCAATTAATTCTCTTCAACCTTCTCCTTAATTGGACTTATCAGTTATTGCTATCTATATGCCGTTGGTATTTTAGCACTAATGGTATTGGATAACATTGTTATCTTCTTAATTTACTACCCCGTAGCAATTGTAAGGTGTCGAGAACCCTTAAAATTTTGGCGAGGTTTCAAAATTCTAGTGGGGAACAACTTCACGGAGATGGCATGTATCGATTCGATTATTATTGTGCACTCTTTTATACATGTTTTCCTCTCTCCATTTGTAACGAGCCAACACTAGTGTAGATATTTGTATTGTATGATTGTGAAAATGATACGAGTCACTTTCTACCTTATGGAGGCTTAAATGGTTTACTTGGCATGACAACTGTATAGTGCGTACATACGTTCATGAAAATTAGGCCCAAAATGTGGACACATTGCCCAATCATGATGTATTTGTGACAATAGTCACATGGAGAATATTCAAATGTGTTTATTTTAGTCTATGCTAGAAACACAAGTTATCATAACAAGCTTTATATTAAAAAAAAGGTTGAATTCCAACTTTGAGGGTTACCACCGCCTCGCTCCTAGAGATTTGTGAGGGAGGTAAATCGCGGGATGTACCCTAACAGGCCAGGGAACAAGAGCTGCCTGTACACTGCGCTTACAAGAAGTCCAATTCCATGTCTCAAGAATCGAACCCCCACACTGCGGCTGTCAGCAAGGTATGAGATAACCTTACTCCTGTCCTTTGCACCACTGGACTATGCTTCAGGAGGCGAACAAGCTTTATATTATTAGCATATATTGTGGTGCTATTGCCCTAGGACTTTGAGTGGGACTAATACTACAACCAACAATACACTCGGTCGATGACCTCACTTGGTTCAAACGAGGACTAATACATTATATGAGCAGTAGGTTGTCATAAGCACTTTATTCCTTGTTAATGAGATTGAATAAGATTATGGAGATTGTGGAAGATTATAGTTGAGGTTTATATTATTATTATAATTGTAACATATATAGATAGATTACTTTTACCATATTTAATTTGATTTTGGTTCTATATAATGATAAAACCTCTCACATTGAGGGGACATTGAGCTTTAATGAGTATCACGAATTATTTTGGACATGATATCAGAACTAGTTCCTTAAAATTTTCTCTTGTTTTCTTGGGTGGTTTTCTCACGAGAAGAGGAGTCTTCATCAAATTAAGTTAATGTTTCCTTTTCCAATCCATGTTCCTTTTAACGTATTGAGGAAAGTTCGAATACATATGGTGCATAATACCCTCAAATCCTATTCTTCAATCATTCAATATTTTCCCCAAAAAATAAAAAAATAAAAAAAATAGAAGCAGCAGAATCTAAACACTACTGCTTTCGAAGCCATGCAAGTCGCTCACTCTGTTCATCTTAGATAGCTTCTCAGCCGCTGTTCTAGCCAGTGGAGGCGTTAGTGGCACCTTAAGCTCATCCAGAAACAAATCCATTTCCCTCCTAATAGTCCTAAGCCGTTTGATCATCATCATTGTTTGTTTCCATCACCGTATCTTGGGTATTTCATCTTGTCTCTAATTTTGAGTTTTCGAGCTTTCGGTGCTCAGATTTTTTTCATCACCCGGAGGAATCATTGTTGGAATTGGTTCAAAAATTAACCGAAAATTGGTTAAGTGTAAAACTGGGAAAATGAAAAGGTATGACTTCGTGTCAACTTTGGTCGAATGTTCGGATTTGATCTGATGGTCAAATTACAAAAGTAAATAGATCAACTTATTCTACTTGTCGAGTAGATCGTCGTGGTATATTTGGAATCTCGAAATCAATTCCAGATGAATGAGAAATTGCGGTCCAAAGTTGGAAGAATGAAGTGTTGCAACTTTTCGAAAAGATGCAGGTTTAAAATGAAGTGTTACAACTTTTCGAAATGAAGTGTTGCAACTTTCCATGAAAAATGTTGGATTTGGGGTGTGTCCCTTCACCCACAACCCTTCATCTTCTATATATAGGATCTCTTGGATGTGTATTTGTCATTCCAATTCATTCCATATTATTCATTTCATATTAAGTTACATAAAACACTTTGTAAAAGTAATTATCTTTTGCATTAAAATCATGGTTATGGTAAAGAGGGAATTCCTTTCGAGTTCGTTGGTCGAAATCATTTGGAGTGCTCCTATGGCTTGATATGGTCGTTGTATCTTGGGAGATGATTGTCGAAAAATCGTTAGCACCGATGCGGGCAAATTCATCTTAAGGAAAGAGTTATACTCGCCTCGGCCAATCGCATCACTTACATCTAATTTTTTCTGATTTCATTTCTACTTGATTTTAGAAAATGATTAATTTCATTTATATAGTTTATGCAAGGTTCGATATGAAGAATCACATGTTTTAATTCAAGAATGGAAATGGTCAGATTCGATAATCATTAGTTAGTTTTTCAAACTCCATTTCGGTAAGTTGAAACCTTGTTTCGATTTCGTGAACATAAACGATATATTTTTTGTGAATATAATATACACATAATCGGTGTATTCCCCAACAATCTTACGATGAATTTTCTTATGCATATTATATTTTATTTGCAATTGAAATCAAGATACTGCATGAATAAAATCATAAGATAGAATTTTGACTTATCATGATTCTGGTAAATGTGTTCAATTTCAACATGTTAATTAGAGAAATTCATGTGTAATGAATCTGTATATTATAACAGAATCGATAGTGATTCTATAACTTGGAACCATTCATTTATATGTTGAATTCATTACAATATATTTCAAGTTGATTTGTGGACAAGCAATATGATATTATTCAATCTTGCACCATATAATGTAGATTTTGGTTTTGACCCATTAGAACAAATTCTAAAATTTAGAGATGAGAGTGGAAAATCTCAAATTGGTGCACTAGATTATATGATAATTAGTTGTGAAATTCATAATACATATGATATTCATGAACCGATGTATACATGTTTGTGTATTGTATTTGTTGGTAGTCTCATCTATGAGTTTATTTGTTGGCACTCTTTTAATTCAAAGTGTATCTATATTAAAATATAATTTGTGTCAGAAGTCGCCTAAGGAATTTTGATTGGGAAGGTTGGTAAAATCTTGTTAACTGTTTGTAAACAAATAGTATGCATGCTATATGGAAAAACGTATCTTTCCAAATTAAAAATAGTTTTTAATTCCTGACCGGTTTGAATTGTGTAGCATGAAATATCTGTCCAGCTAGTATATAAATGTAAACTGATTTGTAAAGTCAAATTGCACATGAACATTGTGAATTTTATGTGCTAACCATTGTGTTCCTTCATGTTTAAATTGCCTCAATTCAAAGTTATCAAGAAATAAATTTACTAAATCTGCGAAAGATGCATGTTGGGATAATTTTAATTGTTCAAAGCATGTTGGCTTTAGCTTTGTCAAAATCTAGTAATGCTGAAATTTATAGTTTGTGCAGAATTCCTTACTTTTAGTTTATACGTATGTCATCCCAATAACTTTTGTTCTCTCACTATGACAAATCATTATGCGTTTGAATATATTACTAGCATGAGAAAGCATATTTTAACTGATAAATATGTCCATAACGGTAATGGCATGAGTATGCATTTATTTTAAGTAGGCAACTTTGTTGGGTATCTATATGATAATCATGTGAAGCGGATTAGTGTATTCATTTGATGAATCCATACAAGCGTTTGGATTTTGGATAGACCTTTTTGGTTAAAATGGTCTAGTTGGTTAAATTTTCATAACTTGTTGGAATTATACTAACTTTGATTAATTTTGATAGCCTCATTTAACCCTATGAAATTAAGTGAGATGATTTAAGTGGATATAATTATTTAGTTATGAGAACTAAGCCACTTAATTATTTGAAATATTCTATGATCAATTTAGATGAAAAGGTACATCATTTCATATGAAAAATCATGACTTTTGATATAATTATTTTCCAACGGGTATGTCTCTTCATAGAGATTATTTCAAGAGGTATGTCCTTTTATAAGATTGTGTCTCTTGAGAACACAACTTTTCAACTTATGGTTAATTCGTTCGTTCAAGTTTGAATATGATGAATAAGGTGAATATGTACCTAATTATTTGACATAAAATAAAACTATCATGTGAAATGTCACAAATGTGATAAGTTGCATATCTTGCAATGCTTAGCCCTCTTTATTGTTGAATTTGATTTCAATCATGAAACCAATTAAGTTGGCATATGTTTTGAAAGTATTGCAGGTCTGTATGATGACCTTGATTTAATTCGGATGATCAAAATTAATTAAATTGAAGTATGTTATATGCAAGTTGACGACCACTACTTTGAAAGTATATAGACTTTCACAAAGCACTCGATATGAATATTAGGAATTGAACTATGAAAGAGTTGATGAACTCTAAGTTCAAGTATAACCCAAAAATGTAGGGGGGGGGGGGGTTAAATTTAATGCTTGTGAACTTGAAATGCAAAGTTCAAAACTTGTGGATGCAACATTATTAGATTGCATATGTATTCTTAATTGAGAAATTGTAAGGGTAACTCAATTTAACAGTTACATTTGCTTTTATCTTATAATCATAGAAAGATATCTATAAAGGTAAAAAGATAGAAAGCCCTTATACTAATTATAAGGATGATATACACTAAGTATAAAGTGGATTAAATGGGTAGAAGCCAATCGTGGCGGTTGTTTGGACATGCAAGAACAATTGGAATATATGAAGAATATTCATATAATTCAAATGCATGGTAATGTTTCAATGATGATATTGAATACCCATGATTCTCTTTTTTCTCTTTACAACACAGTTTCTGAAAATCAATTCCCTTCTCTATAACTCTACATTCCCCTCGTATTTCTCTTTACAACACATCACCACCTAATTTCAAAAATCTCACACCTACTACAAAAATCAATTGAAAATTAAACTGCAAAAAAAAAAAAAAAAAATCTAGAATCCCAAGGAAATCGAACTTGGTTTTCAAAATTAGATCTGAAATGGAATTCCTGTCTTCAGTGGGTGGTGTTGCTACTGCTTTGGCGGCAATTGGTGCGTGGTATTGGAGATGTTTAGGGATGGGAGGCCAAGAAGGTGGTGGGAATAGTGTAGTTGGTGGCGGCGATGGAAGCAATGTCGACGAAATAGTTACAGTGATTGTGATTAGTGGTTAACGTGGTGCTTGTTGGTAGAGGTTACGTGTTTGTACTTGTCTATTTGTTCTTAAATAAATGTTTGTTTGTGTGTTAGTGTGTGTAGAAGGAAAAACATTTTCTAAAGAATAAAAAATTTAGTAGTGGAGGTGGAGGTGGAGGTGGAGGTGGAGGAGCATCTGGTATTGGTAGTGGTTCAATTGATATGGGTCTAGCTATTTTAGGGATATGGGTTATAGGTCATGGGTCATTATGTATAAGTCACAAATCAAATAGATCTGGTCACATATCATAATTACAGGTCACATGTCATACTTCACAAGTCACATGTCATATTGTATAGGTCACATGTCAAAATTAACTGGTCATAAATGATATATCACGCCTCTGTGCACTAATAACATGTCACAGATTCTAGTTTACAGGTCACAATTCACAGGTTATAGGTCATATTGTATACATAATAGATTAATGTTTACATATCACATATCATATTGTGCATAGGACACAAATAAATGTCTATAGGTCACAGATCATGTTTACATTTCCTAGGTCATAATTCATGGGTCACATATTCAAATTCATAAGTAACAGTTCGTACGTTATAGGTAACATACCACACGTCATATTGTAGAGGTAATAGATCAATGTCCACATGTCACATTTCAAATAGAACTGGTCATGGACCATTGATTTCTCTAACTTAAGTTTGTGATTGTTGCCTTCAAAATTTCTAATACACAGTTCAACAACTTTCAATTTGTGAACTCAATCATCTGACACGTTTCGATTAATCAGATTTCAACGATAAGAATCAAAGTTATTTGCTCAAAGAGTTTTCTATAGATTCCTTCTTTATTCAATCTTCTAATACACAATGCCTACAACTTCAATTTTTGACCTCAATCGTCCGACAAATTTCAATTAATCAAATTTTGATGGTAAAAATTAAAGTTATTTGCTTTGATAAGTTCTTTGTAAATTCTGTTTTTGTTTGATCTTCCGATAGCATTCAATTTGTGACTTCATAGTCTCATGATTTTCAAACAATCAGATTCTAATGGAGGTAATGGAGAGTATTTGCTCTGGAAGGGTCTCTATGGTGTTCTATTTTTCTATTTTCCTTAGTCTTCACAATTTGTTATTTTGGAGAATACTATTAAGAATGAAAACTGAAAGGGTTATTTTAGGATGTATATTTATTAGAGTTTATTTTATATATAATATTCATTAATTATCGCCCGAGTTTTGAATTTTTAAAGTTTGTTTCTTAAACTCCTGATTTATGTATTGTTCTCTTAACATTTTTTCTGGTTTGGGTTAAGTTAATTCCAGTAGACATGCTCCTTTGTTGGTTTAAGCTTGTTAGTATGTTGGATTATTTCAAAATTTAAGGCTTGTTATTGTTCGACACAGTGAGCTTTGTCAAGATTGGGTACTGATTGGACTTTGACTAATTTTTTTCCCTTTCTATGTTGCTTCGTAAGTATGGTGGCAACAAAATACAGAGGGATGAGAGAGACACGGTAGTGCAGATCGTTAGATTTTGGTTGCTCAGATGATGAGTTAGAGTTTTTTGGATTCTCAAAGGATGATCCTCTTTGAGTTTTTGGTGTAGGCTGTTCGGTGAGATTTCTTCCAATTGCAGCATCTCTGCTAGCAATATATTGCTGGATTTTTGGTCGGTGCATTGACTAATAGAACTTTTCTCGGAACGCGGGTTATGTGTTCAACTGATTTTCCTAATAGATGGAGCTTACTATGTTTGTCGGCACACTTTGCGAGTTTTTTTTGGAAATTCTTGGTGTGTGAGCTCTTTGGAGTGTTCTTGAAGTGGTTTTGGAGTAGTTCTTGATTGTTTCTGCATTATTTGTTGTTCTTGATCTCTTGTCGTCACTAATTTTTATAGAGGTTGTTGAGATTTAAATTTCTTCTTCATGGGACAATTATTGTTATCGTTGCTGATTCATCAATTTGAGAGGGATGTCAACAAGATTGAATAGGTTTACAGATATCGTCCTGTCATTTCTAAGCTTGTTCATATAGTCTATTTGATTTACTTCAAACCTTTTCTGTTCTGTTCTGTTCTTTTCTTTTCTTTTTTCTTTTTTCTTTTATTTTATTTTTGCATTTATCATTTTTCATAAGGGTGGTATGAAGTGCCACACGTTGACTCATCAGCTCTAGTAAATTTAATCATGAGGTGGTAAGTCATAATGAGGGTTGGCGATTCGAATCCGATGAAATTAATGAGATAGATTTAGGAACTCAGTCCGATGAGGAACTGAAAAAAAAAAGATGATAAACTGGCACATACTTTTATCATCTTGCATTTATCTGATCGTTTTTGCAAAAAAATTGGTTCCACAGAAAACTTTGGAAAAAATTAGACGAACTTTATTTAAAATTATCCACTCCAAATAAACTTTTCTTGATTAATTTTTTTTTTTTTGCTTTAAAATTGATCTCTCTAAAGAATTCGATGACAATCTTGACGTTTTTAACAAACTTGTTCAAGACATTATAAAGTGTGGTGAAAAAGTATATGAAGAGTATATAGCACACAATTGAATATCATTTGTGATATATGAAAAGAAGTCAAGAATGCAATCAAATAAGAGAAGGAGACACTTACACTTGATATTGTGATTGATTCCCTGAAGAGTAAGGAAAGATAAAAGATGATAGTGTTGAGAGAAAAAATGGGGAGATTCACTTAATGAGAGGTAGACCTTCATTGAGGGGTGGACGTGGAAGTAGGTAAAACAATGGTGACAAAAACAAGGGTAGAAGTTGGTCTAAATCATAGGGGAAGACAAAGGAGAGGAAGCGTTACTGTTTTGGGAAAATCGGACACTTCATTAGTGACTTTTATAATGAGAAAAATAAACAAAGAGACCAGAGATGAAAAGATCAAGGCGAGGGAAATGTAGTGACACCCAATACATGCTTCTAAATTCCGAGCTTAGTGAGATTAATCTATCTATGAATTCCCATATTGACGAACGGATTCTTGACTCCACAATTTCACCCAACAACCCCCAGAGGATATCCTCACTTGGCTCAAAACCGTCTCAATCAGACAGCGCACACCAATCAAATCCCATGGAACACATTGTTCACCTTCACATGCTGGCACCTTTGGCTTCATCTTTCCATTCACATCTAATAAAACATTTGTTTGATCACTTATATGAATCTGATCATGGACATGTTGTTGCATAGGATGGTCTCATAAAATATCAGTGGTGTTGGTGATGTGATTGTTAAATATGATCGTGGCTTTGCGCATATATTGAGGGATGTTAGGTACAATGGAAAATTTGGTCCCTAACAAACCTTAGGGGATTTGATGATAAAACTGATCGGAATTTCACTTTATAGGCTTTTTTAAAGTCGAGTAGTGAAGATTGAATGAAATAGCCCCTCTTCACAAATAGGTAGCCCAATTGCAAAGATAGTTTATAGACCGTTAAATAAATCACTTGGAGGTTAAACACGTTCGACCCAATTGCTCGGTGATTTATTTTAAGACTACACAGATTACTTTGTATTGACCTAGTTGCGTACTATTTAAGTGGCTCACTTTTGTCGACCTAATACATGCTACACACGGCTCCTCTTGGCTTTTACTGTGAAAAGCGGCTGTTCTCTTCCTTTAGCCTAAAACGTGCCTTCCCTTGGGTTCTTGGTGACGGAGTACTTTGCTCCATTTGAGTGGCTTCTTCTTCATGCTATGTGGTGCCTCTTGTGGGTTCTTTTGGACTTGGTTTCTAGTCCAATTTGTGGTGTTGCCTTTGTGGAGACGGCCATCAACTAAGCCCCTAATCACACCACCAAAACCGAGCTCGATTGGAATTTTCAATGGCTTATTTACTTGCTTCAATTTCTTGTACTTTATTTCGATTTATAGTGTTTTAACTTGTAATTTCGTTGTGATTTGTCAGGTAAAACATCACAGAATCACAACTATCTAATGCATATCGTCATACGCCCTATCTGTTCCTAAAGCTAAGGTGCAAAAAGATGAATTGCTGCCGAATCACGGTGTGTTACATTAGTCACATGTGGGAATATTAAAAAAGGATATTTATGCCATCGACCCATCAAGTTGTCGAATAAGCTTTATACTAGTTTACACGGTGGTGCTGTTGTCCTATGACTTTGTGGGGGACTTGATCGACTACTTAGTTCAAATGAGGTACGTACTAAAGCAGGAACGGAGCCAGGAATTAATGTTACCGGGGGGCAAAACTTTAGAAATTTAATGTACGAATAAAATTCATAAATAACAAAAAAAGTCATAATATAATATTATCAGTTACAGTTGTACTTGACGATGCTTTATAGCATAAAATTCATCAATAATAGAATCTAAATTTAAATTCAAAGAAAATTCTCGTTCAATGTAAAGTGTCATACAATCAGCAAGAAAACCATCTTCCATTTTGTTACGAATTTCCATCTTCACACGTTTCATTGCAGAAAATGCTCGCTCTACGGTAGTCGTTGAAACAGGAAGTGTCAATACTAGACGAATCAATTTAGTCAAATTGATGTAACTCTCCGATCTTCTATTTGCAACCAATTCTTGACATAAATCAAAAAGCGTAGATACTTGAAATCGAGGCTCAGAAATCACATCATGCCGATAATGTTGCAACTCAACTTTCAAATTATAAATATCTTGCTGTGTAAAATCTTGAGGATAAAATTTCTCTGCAAGCTTGCAAATATTATCCATGTTAAATGATTCAAAAGAATTTTTCGGATCCAATGCCACACCGAGAGAAAGGAGTTCTAATGATGTCTCATTAAATCTTGTATCTAACTTCATCATTAGAAAATCTATGGCTGCATTAAAAATATTGAAGTGGTAATGATGTTTGATGGTAGGATACTCACGACCATGAGAATGACCAACCATGTATGAGCTATGAAAGTCAGGTATATGTATATCATTTTTTGAACAAAAACAATTCACCTCTTGAAGAAATTCTTCCCAGCTATCTTCTCTCAATTCTTGAATGATGATTTTTGTAGTATGGACAAATCTCATAACAGTTAAGATGTCTTCAAATTTTTTCTGAAGGGCTTGACAAAGCACATCTGTGATTACCAACCACATTTGTGATTACCAACATTCTGTGCATTAAATGCAAAACAAATACAAATTCAAATGTTGTCAATTTTTTGTATATACCACCCACTTCAGACCGAGTTCTTACATTTGGAGAATGACCACTAAGATAATCAAGCACCTTGCAAGTTGCAGCATACATATCAATCAAACTCTTTATAGAGTTGTAATGAGAAGATCAACGAGTACCTCCAGC
>NC_036243.1:21963419-22065914 GCF_002742605.1 Olea europaea var. sylvestris | reverse complement strand
AATATCGTATTAAACATAAGTATACATAAATGGCAGAAGATAATTGTAAATGATCAATTACTTATAAGAAAAAGTATTGGATTCACCAGACAGAATGAAACTGGAAAAATTGCTGTGCTTGGAGTATCTAGGCAGCAGAATAGTGAAAAATTTGTGAAAATCCCAAACAATAAAACTGTTTCCGGCACTATTCCATGAGATCACTGAATCTGTAGAGACCGAGAGAGAGATTCAGAGAGAGAGATGCGTTGTAAATCTGGGTAGGGAATGAAAGTGAAGGATATATCCAAACCCAAAGTAAACAACATTTAAATCACATGAAGACAAGGTAAGTTAGGTAACTCTCATTTTCACAATTAAATGCTAACTGTCATTTTGATACTAAAATGCCAAAAGAATAGCTCAATTTTTATAATCTCACAGCTCTAAGCTTAAGAAAATAATTAGTTAAGCATTCCTATTACAAAACTATGTCAGAAAGGAAAATAGAACAGTGGAAAGAAAGCTAATCGAACAGACACTAATTTATAGTAACTTTAATTGTCACTCTTTCTGCTTTTAAATGGTTTAAATTAGTGAGTAAAACACATAAATATCAAAGTTAAACTTCATTCTCTGTACAAAGGATTTGCTCAGAGTTACATTAGTACTCAATTAGAAATTTTTAAGAACAAACTAATGGAGTAACAACTCTACAACTCCCAAGAAAGAGTTGGCTAAAGAGAAGAGAATACTAAATTGACTTCTAAAATAGAGGGCTCGATATCAATAAACTAAAACAGAACCGAAACTCCTTTTTGTTTTTATTCCCCACCTAAGAAATAGAAAAAGGGCCATTAAAGCCAGAGAGCTCCAACTTCTTTGAGAAGTGGAACCAAAGTCCCATTAATATGTGATGCCATAACTCGTTAATGGGTTCACTAAAGCCTAATTCCAATTAAAAAAAGTACCACAAATAAATCTTATTAAAACTAAACATATTCAGCAAAGCTAAAAAATATTAAATAAAAAGTTTTTTAGAAGGACAAACTCAAGAATTATTCTAAACGCAATTCACAAAACTCTAATTACATAATCCCAATCCCCAGATGCCCTTCACATGATTAACCTTAAAAAAATTAAAATTAAAAAAAAATAAAAAAAATAAAATTTGATACCAACAATAAATCTGAACTTAATTGAAATTTAATCCCAGAAGCCCAAACAACAAACACATATATGAACTTAACTGAAATTTAAAACAAAGAGATTATAAATTCGAACCTGTACAACGATATTCAGGTTGGGTTCGGCCGTCAGAACCTTCGGGCCCTAGGGTAGGGTTTCAATTCTTATTCTCTTATGGTCCTATTATGTTCATTTTGTTGTATAATTGGGTATTGGGGCATTGGGCTAATGCCTATTGGGTATTAAAATAAATTTTTGGGCCATGTTGAATTTACAAAATGGGTGGGCTAATGGATTAAAAATAAAATTTTTCTCACATTTTTTTGGGCTTGTAATGGACATGGGCTTTGGCAGCACTCTGCCCAGTGCTGCCCCCCTTCACTCCGTCCTTGTACTAAAGTATACGAGTAGTAGGAATACAATCTCCACTCTTTATGCTGTGTACATAGAGACATAACAAGTTAGTCAAAGACTTGAAATATTTTCAAAAATTGTAGTTTTTTTCAGTGCTACTTCGATTTTCCAATGCAAGGCTTTTTCGTTTTCCATAGTATATATTTCATGTTTCAAAGCAGTCCTTAACGTAGTAGTTTTCAACAACTTTCCAATCATTTTTGAATTTTGTATATTAGTCTTGAAGATTCATCATGGATTCCGTCAAAAAACTATGGTGTGCAAGTTTTAAGAATCTTACAAAATTTGGTAGAAATATTGGATTAGGCGGGTTTGATTATCGGACGGTTTCGGATTATTTTTTTATATATATTTTTTCTGAATAGCTGTGTGTAGGTGAATTGAAATTTGATTATTACAGAAAGGGGCATCCCAAATAAATAACACCATCATTGTCTTTAATCTCCAACTGCCCAACACCATGTATTAATATTTCTCTATTCAAATCTCTCTAATGGCAAATCTGAAGAGAATATTCATCATTTGAACTTTTAGAAAAGTTATTTGAAGAGTTGTTGATAATATTAGTAATGAAATGGATAATGTTAGCTTTTACATTTTAGGACATCTTAATTTGACTGGGAAATCTTTACAGACCAAAACTTGTACATTGGCCTATCTCAACCTATCCAAATCGAATTAAATGTCAATGTTTTGTGTGATTTTAACGTAAATCAATTAAAATTAAATGAAATTTCAAGGTATGACAAATAATCATCTTTAATTTAAGTTAATCTAATGGCCCTAATCTAATAGAACTTCTTAAAATCACTATAACCACATTCAAATTAAAACACCATTTTAATTTATTAATAATTCATCTAGATTAATTAATCTATAGTCGTTATTCCAAATTGATATCCTGTAATGTGTCAGGGCAACAAATTTGACAAAAACTATCACGTGGTATGACAAAATCAAACTTGTTCGTTTATCATGAAAGTATAATTCCTTCGTCAATATGATCCAATCAATTACGAGATATGAATTGTATCAATCTTGATTATCGATCATATCTTTCATCCAACTATTAAGTCAATATAAGTCAAAAAAATTTTTGACTTATGAATACACATTGATCAATAATTTCGTTATTAACTTAATTGAATAAAATATAGATCATTATCTCTTGTTATTTAAGAGTAACGAATCTTCTATTGATAATTCACAACCTTCATATAATTCTTGATATCGATACCATATTAGTGACTCTTGACAGAGCAACGTTCAACATAACTTATGACTATCCTCATATAAGACACCATGATGACCTTAGGTCGAAAGACTAATATCTACTACTGAATGTTAGAGATTAATTACTAACATTCAGATAATTATCTATATGAAATCTCTCAAGTGAGTCTTCAATATTTTGTTTTCTTAATATAACATTATGTCACTACACCTTACTTTGTGAGATCAACTATTCACTTCACAAGTAAGAAATGTCATACGTACTGGTTTAATTGTAATTATGATATTCATATCCCATTATTATTTACGACCACTAAATAATTTAAAATTCAATCATATGTCACAATTGCAAATTCTTATGATTAACAAGATATAAAATCTTGAATCTTCGAGTTCTATTAACTTATTTTATTATAATAATAATTCAATAAATTAAATAATAGATGTAACATAAATAAAATACACTGAATATATTAAAAGCATTTACGTTTAAAATCAATTGGACTTAGGACATAATACTTAAAATTTCAAGATATATAATGGAGACATTCTTCCTACCTATTAATTGATTATTCTTAATATAAGTTAATCTAACTGCCCGAATCTGATAGAACTTAAAATCACTATAACCACATTCATACGCACCTCGATAAAGATTTTAATGGTTTAGACCATTAGATTAGCTTATGTTAATGATCAAGTTACTTGTCAAATATATTTTTCAAATTTATTGAAAGAGAACGATCTCATATATAATAAAGGTATGGTACTCTTACATTAATGTCATTGCCCGTGCGTTGCCTTACTATGGCTCCGTTTGACATACCTTTTACTTTTACTTTTTGTAAAAGAGCTTTTGGAAGAAGTTAATTTAATTATTGTTTGGAAACTAATTTTTAAAAGTACTTTCTATTTCGAAAGTGCTTCTAGAGAATGCCAAATTGGATGAGCTTCCTCTAAAAATATGTTTAACGAAAGGAAGACACTTTCATAAGATTAGTCAAACGGGTTCAAAAGCTATTTTTGATCTCAAAAAATCATTTTAACATCTTAAAAGTCATGTCAAATAGACCTTATATTTTTGCATGTATATTTACAAAACCCTATGTTGTATAAATACATGCAAGAATATGGTTTCGTCTAATGTATAATCCTTAACACATGGTTTTAGAGTAGATACATTTCTTAAATATAAATTCAGATTCCTGCTCGTCCCAACCCTAGCAGCCATCATCACACTAGACGGCCAGAATACCCCAGCAACACAAATCTTCCTTAACAATGAACACCCAACACCAATCCTCTACAGCCATCTTGACACAATCCATCATGCATCACCCTAGTGGAACTATGATTTAAATAACATCCTAAGGACCAATTTATGACATTCTCAGCTATTCATTTTAACGAAATAGAAAAATTCAATTATTTTTCAATTTGAAGCTCAAGATACTACTTTTTATGTTCTCCAAGACTTCACTTTATTGTCATAATTTGAACTATTCTCTAATAAAGTTCCTTTTCTATAACAATGGTTACATATTTCAGACTTAATAACTTTCTTTTGCTACTTTCGTAGCAGTAAATAAGTAATTGAAATATTCCGGTGTCACATATAATCTCAAAAAGAGTCATTTGTACCTATTTATTATATTCCAACTCCATGAAAGATAAATGATTATCCTATTCCCCTTTAAATTGCAAACCATGCGATGATAGCATATCATCTAAACTCGTCTTCATATTCTCTAATACTCTATTAAAAATTGCATAAATGTAATTTAGTTCCATAAATCCCTACAAACTAAGCCAAAATTAGATACTCGAATTCCATAAATAACTAATAGTTTTAGAGATAGTCTCATGAGCTGACTATGTTATTTGGCAAGAATCTTGTAGCCTTTGTCGATTTGTCAACCATGATTCCTGTACTATATTGTGACCATTCTTAGTACTTGGAACCCCAATTAAAAAATTTGAGGGTGGAAATTTTAGTTATACCCACAACAATTGATATATCGCAATATGATGACCTCTTTATTTAAATCTATGTCAACTCTTTCAAATGAAAATATACCTTAAATTTCTATGATCGGTAAGTATTGATGTTCCTCACCATTTGGTAACACTACAAATCCCAAATGAATGTACCATTATAGCCAACTATAAATCATGTGTTTTAATCATGTTTCTTCAACTAACTAATAGCATAATTTATAACTTTACCATTCTTTAAGTGTCGGGCCCTAAGTCCTATCAACTTTGGACATAAATACTTTTAATAAATAGTTGATGCACTTCGTTTATGGTAGATCCATTATTTAATTTAATTAATATTTTAATAAATTAAATAATAGAATCTGCTGATTCACGGTTTGATAATTTGTTAATCACAAGGAGTTGTGATTATGAGATAAAAATTATATATGACTGAATCTTAAATTATTCGTGGTCATAAGAAGTAACGAGATATGTATATAATTATTAAGGATAGATCATCACATGTGTCGTTTCTTACTTGTTAAGTAAGTAGCTGATTAGACAAGGTAAAATGTTGTGACACTTAAATGAACACGTGGATATTTTGTTTTAGAGCAAAACATTGGAGACCTGCTAGGGAGAATCCACATGGATAGCTGTTTAAGCGTCAATGGTTAATCTCTAACGTTCAATAGTAAAATTGGTTCTTTGACTTGAGGTCATCATAATGTCTTATATGAAGACATTCATACTTTGGTGATGTTGGATGTTGCTCAACCAAGGGTCGCTAATACGACATCGTTAGGGTATGTCAAGAATCATATGAAAGTTGTGAATTCATTACTCTTAGATAGTAAAAGACTATGATCTACGTTTCATTTAGAAAATCCTTAATCAAGATATACTCTTAAGTCACTCCTCGCCAATGCTCAACTCGGAATAGTCCTCCCATATAAAGAAAGGAGATCATGCGGTAGACCCTCCAAATAATACGTCTGCCCACCATACGAATACCTTGATGCTTCGTATCATTCCTCTCAGTCCATAGAAACCAAAATATCAGTAGAGGAATGATAATACGAATGTGTCCACGGTAACCGTGCTGTCCAGAATACCGCCATCTCTGGAACCTCTGTCTGACCCCCTCCCCTGAAGTCATAGATATCTGAAAGATGTCTCCAAAGTGCTGCCATACCTGGTCGGAGATGCTGCTGCTCGTGAAAATATGATTGATGGTCTCAATCTCGGAACAACACTGACAACGAGAAGCCAACTGACATCCAATTCTCCTCTGAATAACAACATCTATTGGAATGAGATCCTGCCACAGTCTCCAGCAGAAGAATGAAATAGTGGTAGGTAAGATAGAGCTCCACAACAGTCGATATGAGTCCTGAGGCTGGCGAACCGAACGGACTAGTTGCCATGCTGATTTGGTGGTAAAGTCACCATCCGAAGTAATTTTCCAAACAATTCGGTCCGTGGCATCTGCACATAAAGGTATCGCCCCTACCTGTTCCGCCATTTGAGGTCATCATAATGTCTTATATGAAGACATTCATAATTTGGTGATGTTGGATGTTACTCAGCCAAGGGTCGCTAATAAGACATCGTTAGGGTATGTCAAAAATCATATGAAAGTTGTGAATGATCAATAGAGAACTCATTACTCTTAGATAGTAAAAGATTATGATCTACGTTTCATTTAGAAAATCCTTGATCAAGATGTACTCTTAAGTCAAAAAAGAGTTTTCGACTTACATTGATTTAATAGTGGAGTGAAAAATAAGATTGATAACTGAGATTGACATATCCATATCTCATAATTGATCGGATCATATTGACGAAAGGATTATAGTTTCATGGTAAGGAACAAATTTTGATTTTGTCTTACCACTTGACATTTCCTGTGTGTATATTGCCCTGACATATTAACAGATGTCAATTTGGGACAATGAAAGTAAATTGGAGATAAATTAGAAGGGGTATTTTAATTCATCAATTTTGATTAGATCAAAATAATAATTCATGTTGTTAGGTATCATGATTGAGAATCTAATTGGTTATACACAAAAGAAGAATTAGAAAAATGAGATTTATCAATTAATTGTCTATTAATAGACCCAAAATAATTAATTGGATTAATTAAATATTGAAATGGATTAAGTTAAGAGACGAGCCATGCCCACTTGCTAGGGTTTGAAAATTTTTGTAGAGAATACACAATTCATATTCTTGGTAGCACAAGAAAATAAAACCATAGTTTTCTCAATCTTGTTCCCTGTGTGGACTTCTGATGGAGGCTGGACGATTGGATGTCTGTGGACTGCAGATCAGAAAATGTTTTTCAAAGAATTCATCAAAGGTATAATTTTTTTTTTATCATAGTTTCTCTTGGTAGAAATTGAATATTTTTTTTAAGTTCTGCTGTGCATGTTAAGTAAATTTCCAACACATTCTACTTCAAAATGCTTTCTAAGACTTGACATAAATTATTATTGTGAATCAAACACATCATCTTTAGGTACAAGAGCAAATATTTCTACAAAATTTGAACAATTTCAAGCTCCTAAAAAAAACTTTTAAAATTCGTTAACCTACACAAGTTTTGGATTTCTTTCTATTCCACTCAAACAAGGAGACTTTTTAAAAAAGCCATTCTGTAAAGAAACAATAATTATATTTTAATCCCTAGAAAATTCCTTACTTTTATTCCATAAAAGAGTAAATTGCCCTATCACCAATGCATAAGCCATCTTATGTATCACATATGATAACCTAAGTATAACTAACCAAGAGGAATGAATTGGTTTTTGAATCTTTTCAAATACCAATTCAAATTAAGCAAGTTAAAATAACATAGATCAGTCAATCAATAATCGTAAGCCAAGATAAAGTGAAACAAGAAACCCAACGATCCAAACTAAGGATCTCCATTTTCCATTACCAAGCTTTCTCTCACAATCAAGATGATGCGAACCCCATAGCAACGGTGACTACGAAACCCACAACTAGATCGATGTGGAACCCAATAACGCCAATTAATAACCCGATTTTGGATTTGAACCCAACAAAGTGAAACAAGAAATCCAACGACAACAAAGATGTGATGAACCCCTTGCTTTACACAATTGAAGAACCCACATTTCGGTGTTGAACGTCACAAGAATTTCTCCTTGATAAGTTCGGTTTATTGTCCAATTGGAAGAACAATGAAGAAAGCAATAATCTTTCAATTATCAAATTGTCAAAAGTTTTTTTAATACAATGAAAGAGGAAGTATTTATAATAGTCTCCTAAACCTAGGTAAAAATCGTGCATGATCTTTTAATTATGGTAAAAGTCGTATAGATATGAAATTCTAATCAAATATGAAAATTCGCGAAAAATTAAAAAAACGCGTCCCAGAAATTGAATCATGCGGTTGCATGGTGTAATTCCATGTGGCCGCATGGAATTAAATTTTTTTCCCCATAGCTGTACGGTCGCATGGGTTTGTGGGACCACAAGCACTACAAAGTGTGGTTGCATGGCTTTGTTCGGCAACCTTTTTTTCGTCCATCTTTATCATGTTGATCCAAGTCTCTTTAGCCTTCGACCCCAACATGAAACTTGCTTCACTTTGCTTTCCGAACATGTGTCATCAATAGTGGCTTTGACGAGCATCCCCGTCTCCTCTTTAACTCGTTGCGCTCTCGATCACATCATCGGGCCTTCTTCGATAATCAACGAGTCTTGACTCAGACTTGCCTTCGTGACTCCGGCCTCTTGAATTATATCACAAGGACTTTTCACTATAATGATTGACTTATGTTACAATCAAAATCCTTACAGAGCTTTCATTGACTTACAAACAAATAGCATTGATCTTTATATAATATTGAGCTTTTAAGGGACCTTAATATGACTAAAAAGGTTCGATGAAGTAGTTTTGCAATCAAACTTCTTTCTTAATAAGTTTTAGAAATAAATTAAGTATCAAGAGACATTAACACTTCAATAAGTAGCAATAAATGATATTAATCACGAAATTATTTCTTTCGATTTAAAACCCACCGCAAGTGTACGGTTCGTTAACAAGTAGTAGAATAGATTATGAGTCTAAGTATCGATCCCACAAGGATTGAATTAGTTCAAATCAAACTATTATGACCTTAACCGAAATACGAAAGTAAGATGTATGTATTGTGATTTAACTAAGAAAAATGTGAACTATGATGCAATTATGAGTGAGAAACTTATATTAAAAAGCAAAATGACATGGATGCAATCTACGATAATTTATGGAATTAATGAGTTACTAACGCACTAGGATCACGAATTCCCAAGTAACACCCGTTCAATTTTTAATCATGCAAATTTGACACATATTCTCACAATTGATGAATCAATATTCCTATTTTAATTTAGTAATCTCTCTCAAGCAATGCCAAACCTACCCCATTATGTGATTCGACTATATCTCTATGACGAATACTAACATACAGAAATGCATTATGATTTCATGAATATTCAACAATTCACACAAGGCATAGAGGTATATTTCTATCTCCTATCAGACCCTATGATGATTTATACCATGTCGAGACTATTTTCCTTCTCTCGAATGAATAAAACAAGCGACCAAAATCACATAATTATGTACACAATAATAATATGGAAATAAAAGCGTATAAATCATTCAATTCCGGAACATGTGCTTAAATATGTCAAATCTCCAAATCAAAAATCAAAAGTAGTATTGCAGGTTCATCGATGTCCTAATACATGAAAAATCTAGTCTAACATGCTAAAAAGAAGAAAATACAAAAATAGTTGAAGAAACGTCATCACCCGAATCAAGTTTCAATCAATTCTTCAAATGGCGCGATGTTTTCCTCTTGTTCTCTCTTCATTTTCTCCTTTAAAATCTCTCCTTTTCTTCTAAAAATGGCATCCCCTTCGTTCTAGTCGAGTTTTTATTTATATAGGACCCTCAAAATCTTGTTTCCATAAGAGTTTTGGTGAAATAAGGAAACTGCAGATTCGGCCTCCGAATTGCTCTATGCGACCGCATAGTTCATCTCTATGCGGTCACATAGAGTAAAAAAATTTTGAGAATTTATTCTCGGGTGGCCTCTATGCTGCCGCATAGCGGGTAGCATAGTGCTACCAACTATGGAAACAGTCCATTTTGGTCATTCTACTTGAATCTTTCACTTCTAGACATCTTTTCTTCATTGTTTCCATTTCATCATCCCAAGATATCATCAATTGACATTTGGCTTAATCAATTTCTTGATTTGTTCATCGGGTCAACTTTTGGATAATTGCACCTTGGTACCTAAACTTTCGCTTTGCGTCATTTTAGTCTTTTTCGCGTCTTTTCTCCTAAATTTCATCATGTTTATCGGTGTTCCCTACAATTCACAAATGTAACGAGATTAAGTCACAGTTCAATCATTTTGCTTGTAATTAAGTCATGTTTATGACCTAAATAAGTATACAAAAACACACTTATCAAACCCCCCAAATTTGAATTATTGTTTGTCTTCAAACAAGATAGTGACTTAATTCTGAACAGACATGGCTTAATACCCTGCTGTGGCTCAGGATTGGACTAAGTACTTGACTTTATGAAAATTTATTAGTGCAAAAATTACATCAACCTTTACCTGTTAAATGCATATTTGACGTGTGTGTGAGAATTCATGCCAACATATCAGGTTCATGATGAATTTGAGTCCCGACCCCAAGTGGTCAAACGTATCCTTACTCTCTCGTGAGATACACAACCCCCCAAACTTACTCTTTTCATTCAATTATTTCGGGGTTGTGTTTGAAGATTAGGAGTTTACATAGCTGTAGTCCTCACCCTCTCGTAGTTTGGATTGATCTTACTATCACAAGTTTACATTTCAACAAGGTGAATGCTCTCCCAAGTTTGATTGCTTCGACACTTAAGATTAAAACAGGTTAGTTGCCTCGCCTCAAAGGTATAGTTTCCTCAATCAAATGTCTAAGGGCCTTTTTTCATGTTTTTGTCTCTCTTTTGTTTTTTTCTCACTTTCAATTTTTTTTTAATTTCAAAATAAAACAAAACATAATGAAATATAAAAATTTATTTTCCCTCTTTGAATTCTCTAATACACATTTTCCCTTTAAATTTTTGAAAACGTCCTTTTGTCTTAAAATGCATGAATTATACTCCTAATCACCCGAAACCACTTCAAACTTATTGAACATGTGTTCAATGCCTAGAAATTTATGTGGACGATACTTAGATTCTATTGGCATGCATGGATGAACGATGACCTAAAAAAATGCAATTGTGAAATTTGAACAACTCCTAAAATAATGTGAAAAGTAAAATAAATCAAAGGATAAAGTGGGTTGCCTCCCACCCAGCGCTAGGTTATAGTAGATAGCTCGACTTTACCGTATTGTGTCATTTTGGTGGTCTAAGATGAACGGTAGACTTTTCATTAGAGAAATCGCCGCTCCAATAGTGCTTTATACGCTGTCCATTAACCTTAAATGTCTCCTTATTGTCACGAGTGATCTCAACTGCCCTATGTGGAAATACCTATGTAATAGTATAGGGACCAGACCATCTCAATCGCAACTTTCCTGGAAACAGCTTAAGCCTAGAGTTGTAGAGTAACGATTTTTGCCCCACTTTAAATTCACGCTTCTGAATATGCATATCATGCCACTTCTTGGTGCGTTCTTTGTAGAGTCTTGAATTTTCATAGGCCTCCATTCTGAGCTCATCCAGCTCATTAAGTTGTAATAGACGTTTTTCACCCGCAGCCTTCAAGTCCAAATTCAATTTCTTCATTGCCCAATAAGCATGGTGTTCTATCTCAAGAGGTAAGTGACATGCCTTCTCGAAAACCAGTCAATATGGTGACATCCCTATAGGAGTTTTGAATGTAGTCCTATAGGCCCACAATGCGTCGTCCAGCTTCTTAGACTAATATTTTCGTGAAGAGCTTACTGTGATGTCAAGTATTTGCTTTAATTGCCTATTGGACACTTCAACCAGTCCGCAGGTTTGAGGATAATATGCAGTGGCTACACGATGCTTAATGCCATATTTAGTCAACAACTATTCAAATTGGTGATTGCAGAAATGTTTGCCCCCGTCACTGATTATAGCTCTTAGTGTGCCAAAGCGGGTGAAAATATTTTTCTTTAGAAAATCAATCACCACCTTCCCATCGTTGGTAGGCAATGCAATGGCTTCTACCCACTTCGATACGTAATCCACAGCCACCAATATGTACTGATTAGATAATGATGGAGAAAATGGCCCCATGAAGTCGATCCCCCAGATGTCGAATAGTTCCACCTCTAGGATACTGTTCAAAGGCATTTCGTTTCTCCTGGATATATTACCGGTGTGTTGACATCGATCACACCTTTCAGGAATTCAAAGGCATCCTTAAACAACGTAGGCCAGTATAAACCTGACTGAAAGATCTTCACAGCTGTTTTTTAAGCACCAAAATGCCCTGCATATGTAGATGAATGACAATATTCTAGTATTAAGGGCATTTCTTCCTCAGGCACGCAACGACGAACGATTTGATCAGCTCCTCGCCTGTATAGAATGGGATCCTCCCAAAAATAATACTTCAACTCAGTGAAAAATTTCTTCTTCTAGTGATTTGAGTAATCTGGAGGAATGATAGACCTGGCTAAGTAGTTAACTATGTCAGAATACCAGGGTGCCACTCCCACACCGAAAATCTGTTCATCTGGGAAAACTTCATTGATTTCCACGGTCTCTGTCTGCTCTGTGGTCTCGAGTTGAGACAAGTGGTCTGCTACCATATTTTCACTACCCTTCTTATCCCTGATTTCCAAATCAAACTCTTGAAGCAGCAGTATCCAACGAATGAGACGTGGCTTGACAACTTTCTTTTCCATGAAGTACTTGATGGCTACGTGATCTGTGTAAACGATGACCTTTGACCCCACAAGATATGATCGAAATTTGTCAAAAGCGTAGACTACGGCAATGAGCTCTTTCTCTGTAGTGGCATAGTTTAATTGAGCGTCGTTCAATGTCTTACTTGCATAGTAGATTATGTGAAATATCTTATTTCTCCGTTGTCCCAATACGGCCCCAACAGCAAAATCACTGGCGTCGCACATTAATTCAAATGGATAGGTTCTGATCCGATGTTATGATCACAGGTGCTGAAATCAACTTTTCTTTCAAGGTAATAAATGCCATCAAACACTCAGCTGTGAACTCAAATGTGGATTCCTTCATCAACAAACAACACAGTGGTTTAGTAATTTTTGAGAAATCCTTTATAAACCTTCTATAGAACCCAGCATGCCCAAGAAAGCTACGAACACCTTTCACTGATATTGGTGGCAATAATTTCTCGATCACCTGAATCTTTGCTTTGTCCACCTCAATACCCTTTGCTGAGATTCTGTGTCCTAACACGATGCCCTCCTGTACTATAAAGTGACATTTCTCCCAATTTAATACCAAGTTGGTCTTTGTACACTGCTCTAACACAAGACTCAGATGCTCCAAACACTCATCAAACGAGGACCCAAACACTTAGAAGTCATCCATGAATACCTCGATGAATTTCTCAATCATATCATAAAAGATAGCCATCATTCAGCGCTAAAAGGTGGTAGGGGCGTTGCACAAATCAAAGGGCATCCTACGGTATGCAAAGGTACCATAGGGGCATGTAAAAGTTTTCTTCTCCTGGTCGTCAGGTGCTACTAGAATCTGATTATACCCGGAGTACCCATCCAGAAAACAGTAATGTGAGTGCCCTGCTAGTCTCTCCAACATCTGATCAATGAATGATAGTGGAAGATAATCCTTTCGAGTAGCAGCGTTTAGTTTGCGGTAATCGATGCAAACTCTCCATCCTATCACTGTTCTCGTAGAAATCAACTCATTTTTCTCGTTTTGCACCACTGTGATGCCTCCCTTCTTTGGAACAACCTGCACTGGACTGATCCATGCACTATCTGATATTGGGTAGATGATGCTTGCATCGGGCAACTTTAATACCTCAGCCCGAACCACTTCTTTCATGTTTGGATTCAATCTCCGCTGACCATCAATGCTTGGCTTGAAATTTTCCTCCATGAGTATTTTGTGCATGCATAGCAACGGGCTGATCCCCTTGATATCTACAATTGACCATCCAATGACCGTTTTATTTTCCCTCAGCACCCAAAGTAGTCTCTCTTCCTCCACTTCACTGATAGTATTTGAAATAATAACCGGGAGTGTAGAAGACTCTCCCAAGTAAGCATATCGAAGGTGTGGTGGCAATTGTTTGAGTTCCAACTTGGGAGGTTGCTGAATAGATGGCACTGACTTTGTAGTCCTAGTTCTCAGTTTTTCAAAGTGATGCTTGCGCATGTATGGTGGATTAGTCTCCAAAAACCGTGCACATGTTTCAATCTCACTTGAATCAGTGTGAGTGGATTGAGAATGTGCAATGTATGCCTCGTATGCATCGGAAGGATGATGTAGTCGAAATGTATCTTGAATTATTCTATCAATTATCTCGATCTGGAAACAGCTGTCTGACTCAGTGGGAAATTTCATTGCCGTGAACACGTTGAAAGAGATCCGTTCTTCGCCAAGCCTCAATATAAGCTGTCCTTTCTGAACATCGACAATAGCTCTTTCAGTAGCCAAGAAGGGTCGCCCCAATATGATTGGTACATCTTTATCTTCCTCCATGTCTAAGATGAGAAAATCGGCTGGAAATATAAACTTTTCTACTTTTACCAAGTATCAACAAGTCTTCAATGATCCCTCTTGGATGTGTAAGGGATCAGTCTGCTAACTGTAGGGTGATTGTTGTGACTTTAGTTTCTCCTAAGCTGAGTTTCCTGAAAACAAAGAGAGGCATCAAATTAATACTTGCACCTAAATCACACAAAGCTTTATCAAAATGACAATTTCCAATAGTGCAAGGTACAGTAAAACTCACTGGATCCTTTAGTTTTGGAGGCAGCTTTTTTTTTTGGATTCTGGCACTGCATTCCTCATTTAGCATTACTGTTTCATTTTCTTCTATCTTTCACTTGTTAGAGAGGATATCCTTTGGGAATTTTGCATAACTCGACATCTGAATAAGTGTCTCAGCAAATGGGATGTTGATGTGTAGTTTCTTGCAGACTTCAAGAAATTTACTATATTGCTGATCCAATTTGTGCTTTTTCAACCTCTGCGGGAATGGAATAGGTGGCTTATGAGGGTTGATAGAATTGGTATCTATAACCCGTGATGTATTGGAACTCTTCTTGGCAACATCCTCTGTTGTTTGTTCAGTCTGTTCCACAATCTCGTCATCTGAGGTTGGCCCTGGTTCCTCGTTAGCTACCGATCTTTTTACATGTATCTCCGGTAGTTGTACTCCACTTCTGGTTGTTATAGTCTTTGTGTGCTCCTTTGGATTGATTTCAGTGTTGCTGGGTAGGTTTCCTGGTGCTCTACCTGTCATGGAGATTGCCACCTGTCCCATTTACGTCTCCAAATTTTTGATTGCAGCACTTTGATCTTGGAGAGTTGCGTTTGTCTTTCACATAAACTGGTTGTTGGCCTCCATGTACTGATTAGTCGTTGCCATAAACTTCTCAAACATCTCTTCAAATGGTGGCTTTTCATCCTGCTGCTGAAATTGACCTTGTGGTCTATTTTGATTCTGGTTACTCCATGAGAATTTTGGGTGTTTTCTCCATCCTTGATTGAAGGTTTTCGAATGTGGATTGTTCTGTTAGCATTGGCCCCATTGCACAAAATCTACATGTTCGATCCCCTGTGTGAGAATTGGACAGTTGACAGTATTGTCGTCTACTCCACATTCTTTATAGCTTGGCTTCTTGACTTGTTTTACATTGGCGGTCTATGAAATATTCTCAACCTTATGGAACAAAGAGTCTATCTTTGCGGATAATGTTGAGTAAGTATCTACTTCATAAACCCCCGACGTTCTCTTCTGAACCACTCGATCTGTAGACTACATGGCTGAAGTTGTAGCCATTCTCTCAAACAGTTCCCATACTTCGTCAATTGTTCTCGTGGAGATTGACCCGTCAGATGATGAATCCACCATGCTCTTGAAGGATGGAAGTAATCCAGTGTAGAAAAATCAGATTTGAGTCTTCTTATCAAAGCCATGCTGAGGACACTTCCTTAACATATTTTTGAAGTGATTCCAAGCCTCTTCAAATGATTTGGACTCGCCTTGGTTGAGTATAGATATGTCATGCTGCATTTTTGCTACCTTATCTGGCGAGAAGAACTTGGTGCAGAATTTGTGGGCTAGCTCGTTCCAAGTAGTGATGCTTGCGACAGGAAGTGAATCCAGCCATTCAAGTGCTTTATCCCCCAAGGTGTGTGGAAACAATCGTAGTCTTATAGCATCATCTGAGATATCCTGGTACCTAAAGTGTTGGCACATATCCAGAAATCGGGATATGTGTATATGGGGATTCTCATTAGCCATCCCGTGGTATTGATGCCCATTCTGAAATAGTTGAATTACATTTATTTTCAGCTGGAAGTTCGGTTGCCCAAATGGAGGATACACAATGCTAGATTGACTCTAGACCACCAACGGTGCCATGAAGTCCCCAAGTACCATATTCCCTTCATCTTCAACCCCCGCACCTTCGTTGAGTTGAATTACCGGATGATTTTGCTTGTTAGCCATCTGTTGTGCTGCTCTTGCTTCCCTTTGCCTGTGACGAAATGTGCGTTCGATCTCTGGATCAATGAGAACCAAATCTCGATTAGGTGATCTTTGCATACAAGCCCTGAGATAGTAAAATAGTACAAAATTAAATTAAAGTAAACAATAAATTAAGTCTAGTAAGCTAACTACTACTAATCTAGGTAAGTTCGAATTAGTGTCACGGTAGATAAAATTAAACTAAATTTCAATCCCCTGTAACGACGCCAAAAACTTGGTAACAAAATTATTTCTTTCTATTTAAAACCCACCGTAAGTGTACGGTTCGTTAACAAGTAGTATAATAGATTATGAATCCAAGTATCGATCCAACAAGGATTGAATTAGTTCAAATCAATCTATTATGACCTTAACCGAAACAAGAAGCTGAGATGTATGTATTGTGATTTAACTAAAGAAAATGTGAACCATGATGCAATTATGAGTGAGAAACTTATATTAAAAAGTAAAATGACATGGATGCAATCTACGATAATTTATGGAATTATTGAGTTACTAACGCACTAGGATCACGAATTCCCAAGCAACACCCATTCAATTTTTAATCATGCAAATTTGACACATATTCTCACAATTGGTGAATCAATATTCCTATTTTAATTTAGCAATCTCTCTCGAGTAATGCCAAACCTACTCCAATATGTGATTCGATTATATCTCTATGACGAATACTAACATACAAGAATGCATTATGATTTTATGAATATTCAACAGTTCACACAAGGCATAGATGTATATTTCTATCCCATATCGGACCCTATGATGATTTATACCATGTCGAGCCTATTTTCCTTCTCTTGAATGCATAAAACAGGCCACCAAAATTATATAATTACGTGCACAATAATAATATGGAAATAAAAACGTATAAATAATTCAGTTTCAGAACATGTGCTTAAATATGTCAAATCTCCAAATCAAAAATCAAAAGTAGTATTGCAAGGTTCATCGATCTCCTAATACCTGAAAAATCTAGCCTAACATGCTAAAAAGAAGAAAATACCAAAATAGTTGAAGAAACGTCATCACCCGAATCAAGTTTCAATCAATTCTTCAATTGGCGTGATGTTTTCCTCTTGTTCTCTCTTCGTTTTCTCTTTCAAAATCTCTCTTTTTCTTCTAAAATGGCGTCTCCCTCGTTCTGGTCGAGCTTTTGTTTATATAGGACCTTAAAAATCTTGTTTCCATAAGAGTTTCGGCGAAATAAGGAAACTGCAAATTTGGCCTCCGAATTGCTGTATGCAACCGCATAGTACATTTCTATGCGGTCGCATAGAGTAAATTTTTTTTGAGAATTTATTCTCGGGTGGCCTCAATGCGGCCGCATAGAGAGTAGCATAATGTTACCAACTATGGAAAAATTCCATTTTGGTCCTTCTACTTGGATCTTTCACTTCTTGGCATTTTTTCTTCATTCTTTCCATTCCATCATCCCAAGATATCATCAATTGGCATTTGGCTTAATCAATTTCTTGATTTGTTCATCGGGTCAACTTTTGGATAATTGTATCTTGGTCCTTGAACCTTCACTTTGCGTCATTTTAGTCCTTTTTCGCATCATTCTCCTGAATTTCACCATGTTCATCAGTGTTCCCTAAAATTCATAAATGTAACGAGATTAAGTCATAATTCAATCATTTGACTCGTAATTAAGTCATGTTTGTGATCGAAATAAGTGTGCAGAAACACACTTATCAGATATCTCAATTTTTATGTGAAAAACATTCATGCAGATGATATATTAAAAGTTTGGTTCAATCATCATAGTTTTTGCAAGATAAAGATGTAGAAGAAATATCTACAATGTGAATTCAAAGATTAGCTCAAAATATTTCTCACAAGAATGTACTTCAAAAGACATAATGTTTTCAAAAGAGAATCAATTTATAGAAAACAGTTTGCAAAACTTTTTGGCAATTTTATAGAAGTTTCAGTCGACTAGTATAAGTTCAGATGACCTAAAAATATAGTTGTTGAAAAGTATAAGGTTAGAAGGGTCAAATTTTAAAGAGTTGAAGTTAGATTGAACCCTATCCAACGATCGATCGATTGGTGATCGTCCCATTTCGCTTGAATCGAACCACTTTGAGAAACCTAGATTTTTGGAACATGTACTTTTATGGGTTAATCTTTCAATTAGTTCATCAAAGATAAATGATATTATAAAAATATGATATAAGTTCAAAATGATTTTATATCAAATATTGATTTTAAAAAATATAATTTTAGAATGATGAAAATCAATTTTAACTTCAATCAAAATATTTTATACAGTGATCTCAAAACTATTTTGGTGCACAAAATAGTTTTTGAATTTTTATCATTAATTGCTAAAGATCAAAGTATTAATACTTTTACATTTGGTCTAAATGCCAAGTCTTTGATCTTTTCTAAATTTTGGCTTTTAACCACTTGTCTATAAAGATTGTATCTCGAATGCTTGGAAGACATGACTTCCATCTTGACCTTCTTTGTATAGTTCGATTTGTAATAGTCTTGATCTTGATCTTTTGACTATGATCGATTTATTATTTGATTGCTTTGAAGATTTATGATCACTTTAATTAATTGTTAGTAAACAAGAGTAATTTTTTTGTTATGATCAAAACTTTAAATTTAAAGTCAGTCATAGATCAACAAGTATCCCATTTTTATATTGACAAACAAGATGATTTGCAAAGTAACATCTGCAATTGATAAGGAATAAAATACTCATTATTAAAATATATTTCTCATATATTTTACAAACTATTATTTTCTTTGCCTAAAATGTAATACCAAAGGCTTTAAGATTTGTCAAATCATTAGTATAAGCCATATTGCATTCATTATCATGATTTAAAGTATAATCTTGCAATCATTACCATTATGAATTCAAAGCATCTTGCAAATCAATCGCTCATTTTTCACTTTTGGCATAAGTAAGAAAGGTAACCCAAATGAGAGCAAAAATGTGGCATTAATGATCAAAACAACAAGGCAACAATATAAGAGAATAACATTCCCCCTCAGTTAAACACGATATGCAAAAATATACTCGCCCAAAACATATAATAAAAAAATATCAATAATCATCACATTCATATAAAAAGTACTTGTCAAACCACAATCGAACAAGGTTAAAAGCATAATAATAGTTTAAGGACCAAAAACATTCCAAAATACATCAAGCTTAAAAAAGTAAAATAAAAATTGAGGTACGACTCCCAAATAAAACTGGCCTTCTACCAACGAAAGATGACCAAGTATTACAATGCGAGGGTCAAGAAGAGGTCATTTTGAAGGGACGACCAACCTTGTATTAAAGAGGGTATTCCTATCCTCCAAGGAGCATGGGATAGGAACATTGGGCCCAAACTGGGAAGGTCCCTATCGCATCTCAAACTAGTTGAGACCAAGGACTTATAGAATTGAGGATCTAGACGAAAGGATGCAGACTCGTCCCTGGAATTTCGAGCACCTAAGAATGTATTATCAGTTAGCCCCTCCCATCATGTATAGTTTATCCTTGTACTTTCATCAATAAGGATGCATTGTCCTCATTACTCTCGAGTGAACTATTATGAAGGACACAAAAATTATGACGAGCTCATAAACATAATTATGGAGAGCCCATATATTGTTTGATTTAAGTTATGACGAGCTCATAACCAAATAATTATGGCAAGCCCATATGTTGTTCAATTTAAGTTATGATGAACTCATAAACAAATTAATTATGGTGGGCCCATATATTTTTCACGTGCTCATAAACAAATTAATTATGGCAAGCCCTATATATTGTTCAATTTAAGTTATGACTAGCTCATAAACAAATTAATTATGGAGAGCCCATATGTTGTTCAATCTAAGTTGTGACAAGCTCAAACAAATTAATTATGGTGAGCCCATATGTTGACATTCAAATCGATTCATGGCAAGCTAATTCACAGACTAATTATACTATGGTCGAGTTAAATATACAGAGTCATCAAATCAACACGCTTTATTAAGGAAAGAGCTTTTCTCATTCAAATAGACCCGTAACAAATGAAAGATTGCTATTACAATGGAGGAAAAAAATATAGTGGCAGCCTATGCAGATCTTCATCCTACCAAGGCTCAATTTCGCTTTCCCCGCTGTCAGAATCTTCAGAATCATCAGTAGGAGTGGATGGCTCTACTGGGAGGAATTTTTCCATTACAGTAGTCTGATCCATCTGGGGTACATCTCAGCGATCCTTCCAAGAACTTCATTGTATACAATCTTCCTCCAGTACAAATCGAGGCTGTCATACTCATCAGTTTCGTGAAAATGTTCCACAGAGATGTTCACGACTGCCTTCTTGCCTCAATCAATTGCTTTAAATTGAGTCTGCCCATTCGCTGGAGCTCTAAGCTTCGCTTTCTCCTTATTGCCTGCTTCTAAAGTCGACTAGGCTATTTCTGCAGGTTATCATAGTTTTTGACCCGCCTCCTCAAAGCATTCACCTCGGATTTGGAAGGTGGACTTCCTTCTTTATTTTATCATTCTCAATAGTAAGAAGCCCAATCCTCGACTCATCCTCGGCATGCTTCACCCTAAAGGCCTCGATGACCTCATCAATAGTGGAACATCAGCCTTCAGCTTCTTCACCTCTACCTCCGCCTCAGCATTAGCAGCTTTTTGGCTATACTTCTTGTTCAGCCTCTACGTCCTCCTTATGTCCATTTGGGTATTAAAGAAAAAACCTTGTGAGTTAGCTTGTAGGGTGAGGCTAGTCTCTAGCATGTCCCCTGAGATACAGGTCTCGGCACAAGATGAGTACTTATCAGTCCAATACTTGTAGTAGACCCTCGTAGCATGCTGGACCTCCGTAGGAAGCATCTCCGAAACCTTCGGGGCAATAACATCAGACCTTCCCTCTAGGAAAGTCTCGACTTTCCCCTCTGAAGAGACATTTGAAGTGCCAACCTTACTAGGCTCCTTATTTCCTTTCCTTTTGATTAGGCTGCTGACCTTATTGGGAATCTACTTAATATTCACAACGGAAAAATAAAACAAATTTCAATTCCCACCAAAAATCTCTTTGTGTTTGATAGAAATTGTGATAGAAAATGTACATTTCCATGATTCTGCAAACTCCTTTGCACTTCTTTTGTTCCAACAATCTTGAATTGTCATCCACAGATGTCCAATCATCCAACATCTAATAGAAATCCACACAGGAAACAAGATTGAAAGAGAACCAGGGTTTACTTTTCTTGTTCTAGCAAGAAGAATAAATTTTTTTCTCTACAATTCCAAACCCTAGCCACTTATTTATATAAGCCCAAACGGACTTGGCCCATCTGCTGACCCAGTGCAATATTTAATTAACCCACTTAATTAAATTCGATCCATAAATTAATTAATCCAATTAATTAATTCGAGTCTATAAATAAGTAATCTAATTAATTAATTTATCTAGCGCTTGTTAAATTAATTAATCGGTAAATCTTAGTCTTCTAGTTCTTCTTTTGTGTGTGACCCAGCAAGTTCCCGATTACGATACCTAACGACATGAAATATTATTTTGATCTAATCAAAATTGATAAATTAAAGCACCCTTTTAATTTATAACCAATTCACACTCACCATTCCAGATTGACATCTAGCAATATGTCTGGGCAGTTCGTATGACAGAAAATGTCATGTGGTACAACAAAATCAAACTCATTCGTTTACCGTGAAACTATAATCCCTTCATCAATATGATCCGATCAATTATGAGATATGAAAGCGTGTCAATCCCGATTATCGATCATATCTTTCATCCTACTATTAAGTCAATATAAGTCGAAAATTCCTTTTCGACTTCTGAGTACCATTGGTCAAAGATTTCGCTATCGACTTAATTGAATGAAATACAGATCATAATCTCTTACTATCTAAGAGTTCCGAATCCTTTACTGGTCATTCACAACCTTCATACGATTTTTGACATACCTAAACAATGTCGTATCAGTAACCCTTGGCAGAGCAACATCCAACACCGTCAAAGTATGACTGCCCTCATATAAGGTAGTATTATGACCTCAAGTCAAAAGACTAATTCCACTACCAAACGCTAGAGATTAAACACTGAGATACTCAGATAGCTATACATATGGAATCTCCCAGTGGGTTTTCAATGTTTTCTTCTACAACAAAACATCTACGTGTTCATTTAAATGTCATCACACTTTACCCTATGAGATCAACTACTTACTTTACAAGTAAGAAATGCCACACGTAATAGTCTAATCGAAATAACAATATCCGTGTCTCATTATTACTTACGACCACGAACAATTTAGGATTCAATCATATGTAATTTGTATCTCACAATCACAACTCCTTATGATTAACAAATTATCAAGATTTGAATCTATGAACTGTATTATTTAATTTAATTGAATATTAATTAATTAATTAAATAATAGATCTGCTATAAATCGCATCAATTATATATTAAAACCATTTATGTCCAAGGTTGATTGGACCTAAGGCATAATACTTATAAACTCTCACTTGCATTAGATCCAATCACTTATGTATCTAATATCATAAGAGTCTACACGACGATCATGTTTACACTGCAACAACTCTTTGTCAGTGGATCTGCAATATTATCAATTGTGAGAATTTGTTCCTTTCTTTACGTCATTTCTTTATATTATCTCTCTGATGAGATGATATTGCCTTAATACATATTTGGATCATTGATGAGACCTTAGTTTCTTCGATTGTAAGATGGCTCCATTGTTATTACAATATAATGACATGTGATCAACAATGTTAGGAATTACTCCATATTCATTAATGAACATTTTGATCCACATTGCAAATTTTTGCTGCTTTTGAAGCAATCATGTATTAGGTTTCTGCTATTGAACCTAAGGATATTTCACGTTTGAAACCTTTCCAACATACCGCTTAAAAGTAAACCAATTTCTCCTTATAAAATTTTGAGAAGATTTTATCTTTGTAGATTGGGATGGATTAAGCAATCTTCTATATCTATCTCTATAAATCAAGTTGATTGTCCCATATCTTTCATGAAAGATCCTTTAACAACCATAATTTCAATGATTGAAATGTAGGGATGTCATTTCCTATTAATAATACGTCTTACATATAATATTAGGAATGCGATAATGCTCCCACAATCTTCTTGCAAACACACAATTCGTCTTCAGATTTGATAAAATCAAACCTTTTGATTTTTCTATCAAATGGAAGATTTCAGCCCCATGAGGCTTACTTTTAACCCATAGTCACGGTATGTAACTATTGTAACCAAAATTCGAATGGACTTTAGCATGGCTACAGACAAAAAACTTCATCAAAGTCAACACATTGTCTTTGTTTGTAATCTTTTGCTACTAGCCTTACTTTGTATGTATGGATATTCCCATCTATGTCAACCTTTTTATTGTAAACCATTTATAGCCTATAGGTTTTATCCCATCAGGAGGGTCGACCAATGTCCAAATCTTGTTCACATACGTCGAGTTCATCTCGAGTTTCATGGCCTCTTATTATCTCTTTGAAGTCAACACTTGGCTTTGTTTATGAGCAATTAGTAGGTTCATCATCCCGGATCAGCAATGCCTGATTAGTAATCATGGATTCGCACCTTCTTGAAGGTCGCATGATCCTACTAGATTCACACAAAGCTAACATATCCTCAGGAGTCTCTACTTCCTGATCAAGAATATGTCCCATATCAGATATGGGATCAAACTCGAATTCATCTACTTAGTTAACTATATCTGTGGACTCTTGAACTCTTTCAAGTTCTATTTTACTCCCAATGTCCTCTCCTAGAGTAAACATTTTCTCTAAGAGGTAGATATGTCGTGAGACGAAGACTTTCTTCTCAATGAGTTAATAGAATTGATATCCAACTATCTGTTTTGGATATCCCACAAATATGTATTTATCGGATTTAGTCTCAAATTTATCCGATTCAGTGTACTTCAAATAAGTGCCACAGTCCCAAACTCTCATATGAAATAAATTGGGATTACTACCTTTCCATGGCTCTTATGGAGTTTTGTTAACCAACATAGATGTGACATGAATTAGTGTGTAGCACGCTGCAATCAATGTATAATCCCAAAACGATTTTAGGGGATTTGCATTGCTTGTTATTGATCGCACTATATCTAATAGTTTGTAATTCCTCCTTTTTAGATACACCACTTTGTTGCAGTGTATATGAAGGATTCCATTGCAAGAGAATCTTATTCTCTCTTAGGTAATCTATAATTTCATCTTTATGATATTCCCATCTCGGTTGGATCTTAGTGTGAGGATATCTTTACCTATTTATTTCTCTACTTCTTCTTGAATTTCATCAAATATACATGGCTCATTTTCGAAATAGTCATCAGTAAATATGATGAAATAAGAGAAACCTTATCTAGCATTAATTGACACGGGTCTACATTCATCACTATGTATTAAACCAGCAATCATGCAGACATTTCTCCCTTCAAGTAAAAGGAGATTTGGTCATTGTGCCTAATGGGTAAGATTCGCATTTGTCAAATGATTTAAAATCAATTGACCCCCACGTATACATCTCTATGTAATTTTGGAATTGTATTTCATCTATATGACCAAGTCTGCAATGTCATATTTAAGTATTATTCTTATTATCACTTTTGTGCCTCTTAACTTCTATACTCATTATAGAATGCTTAGTGTTGATAATATAAATGTTATTTTGTAGCTTACCGTAACTATTAAGATCTTTAATCAAGATAAGCCGGAACAACAATTGTCCTTAGCATTAAAATAGTTCATGTCCGAACATGAAATTTATTTTAATGTTCCAGCTATGGTGTGTACAAAGCAACATTTCTCTAATTCCAATACTAAGCCAGAAGGCAATGGCAAGAAGTATGCTCCTACAGGTAATGCAGCAACCTTTGCTCATATTCAACGTATAGGTTAGCTTCTCCCTTTCACAGTGGTTTGCTTCTATTTAGTTTCTCCATATTTGTATAAATATGAGATCCACATCTGGTATCAAATACCTAAGAAGCTCATGACGTAGACGTAGCCTTGTAATATTTCTTCTAACGATCTTTTCATTCTATAATGAAACCAAGGGTCATTAGATTTGGTATTGTCCTTCGCTTTGACGGTCTTAGCCATATTGGATGCTTTCCCAAAGCCCCTTTTATTTCCTCATAATACCATTAGAGAAATTAATGGCTTGTCTACTATTAACTTTGATATTGGTCTCAGTAGTCTTAAGTATGTTCAGCAACTCAATGAGTGTACATTCGAGCTTATTCATATTATAATTCATAATTAGTGACAGAGATTACAGAACTAAGTCAATACTTAGTTCTTGGTTCATGATTGAACTTAAGTGAGACAACTTCTCAATACCAATCATCTTCAGTTCATGAGCATTGACTGAAGACTACTCCTACTCTGTCACTTTGCATCGGTATAGTTACTTAGAAGTCTCATATTCTTCCACACATGATTATTCTCATACAACTCTTTGAAATGAAAAATCATGTATTTGCAACTATACTTTCATATTGCTTTTGTAACTCAGGTGACACAATGCAAATATCACATATGTTGCAGTAATATTGTCATTACTATGTTAATATACTAGCTACCTCTTCCTTATTCGAGTCATTAGCACGTGTCTCTAGAAAGGGTTACTCAAGGACATGATCAATTTTCTCATGCATGAGAATAATTCTCAAATTGAAAATTTAATTTGGTTGTTGGCATCTAGTATGCCACTTAAATACACATGGTTACTCACGATTCAATAAATGTAAATGACAAAAAGAAAAAGAAATATATATAAAATGCATCAATTAATTTAACATGAACTTTTATTAAATTAATTATGCTCCCACTGTTTAACTAAAATTTATGACCTTCTCATATAAATTTATCTAGTCCATACTTGACTCCCAGTGGGCTGGGATGATTCCGTCTGTTATACCAAGACCTTGAGTGCACTCAACAAGCCTTAATATAACATTTGGATAGATACTATTATCAATTGTATCTCCATACAATTCTCGGATCATTAAACTGACAGCTCTTTGTCTTCACACATTTTATGTGTTAGCTTAACATACCTCTAAAATTTATTTCTGTGAGTGTACTCAACAAAAGATAAATTTTAGTTAAGTCGGACCCATCATTCAAAAATATCTAATATTTCATAGTGTCAAACATATCCCTAATAGACGAGCCTTGAGTGTACTCAACAAGTTGAGACGATTTGGAACTCTGATTTTTCACTATAATAGTGGAAGACGATTATAAATGTGACTTAATATTTTATTGAGGGGTTTTGCATTCAAAGGTCTCATCGTAATAATCACATATATTTTATTATACATTTACCATGCAAATAAACATATATATAACATAATATAATAGAATAGAATAGTATGGACGATTATGGACTTTTACTATCTAATCATCCTAAACTATAAGGAAGACTAGTTGGTCAATTCCTAAGGGTATTGCATTGATCAGCACCAAATGCACCTTCTCCATGGTTTTCTCCTCTTCTTTTGTCTTCAATTAGTTCAGTTGCAACATGTATCATATACTAGTTGGTCTGTAGGCCTAAATAAAATTGGACTCGCAGGACCATAATAACAATAACAATAACGGACCCGCAGGTCCAAAATGATTAAGAGTTCGCAGGCCCGTAATAATAACAATAGTAAGGAACTCGCAAGTCCAAAACAATTAAGAGCTCGTAGTCCCAGAAAATAACAAGAATAAAATAACCATGCAACACATCCACATGGTCAAGTCCACAATCATCTACTAATAACACATTTATCACATAAATGCATTCCTATATAATATCTGATGCAAATATGTTTCAAGTTTCTAGCAATTAAAGTCGTCTAAACTCTTTTAGAAAAATGGATCGGAACAGTTAAATAATCAATTAATCACATTAATTAATTAATTTAATTATCGGGCATATTTAATTAAAATAAAAATTTAATTAAATATCGAATTAGAGTCCAACTCTAATTCCACAAATTTAAAATCAAATTTTAATTAAATATCAAATTAGAGTCCAACTCTAATATCAAAAGTCATGGTGGTTGAATTTAATCAAAATCAAATTTTAATTAAATAACAAAATTTGAGTTCAACTCTAGTTTCAAGATTTTAGGGCGAACAAATTTAATTAAAATCAAATTTTAATTAAATACCAAATTAGAGTCCAACTCTAATTTAAAGAAAATTTTAGGGTCAGACAATATAATTAAAATCAAATTTTAATTAACGGTCAAATTAGAATCCAATTCTAATTTCAAAAACATATTATGGTGATTTATTTATTTAAAATTAAATTTTAATTAAATACTAAATTAGAGTCCAATTCTAATTTAAAATTGGATTAACATTTTAATTTAGGTTAACACTCCTAAAAAAAGAAATTCAATTGAGGGTCAAACTTTAACATTTATGTTAAAATCCAATTTTAACGAAATATGAAAAGTTGTCAACTTTAAATAAAACTTTTAACCGGGTCAAAATTGAAATTTTAGATCAAACCCATTTAAAATAAAATTTAAAACTATTTTAAAAATGCGCTAGAAAGCCCTTTTGAAAAATTACAATTTGATCCCCTGAAATTTTAAAATTGCACAGAAGCCCCTTTATTTAAAAGTGCAAAATGACCCTTTATACATAATTGCTGGTGGGGCCTGCAATTTCACAATTGCAATCCAGGCCCCCACCTCCAACAACACTGTTACCTTCTGAAAACCTTAGGAAATCCTTCCTTTTGTGGCACAGCATTGATCGGCGCCCCTCCCTTTTAGCCCATGCGCCCTACTATCATAAAGTGACGGCGCCTTTATTTAACAGCAGCTCGCAGGCTATTGTTGTTGGGCCACAGTTCCAATTCAATTTTTTTTATTACCAAAGCAAATTTTACAAATATGAAACGGAAAATTTTCTAATTGCTAGAAACGAGAAAAGAACAACAATAAATTTTTGATTGATCCAAAAAATTTAAAACAATTTCTAACAAACACAAAGTATGCTTTAATACCACTGTTGGGAATCTACTTAACATGCGCAATGAAAAAGTAAAACAAATTTCAATTCCCACCAATGATCTCTTTGTGTTTAGATAGAAATTGTAACAGAAAATGTACCTTTCCATGATTCTGCAAGAAGAATAAAAAATTTTCTCTACAATTTCAAACCCTAGCCACTTATTTATATAAGCCCAAATGGGCTTGGCCCATCTCCTGACCCAGTTTAATATTGAACTAACCCATTTAATTAAATTCGATCTATAAATTAATTAATCCAATTAATTAATTCTGGCCTATAAATAAATAATCCAATTAATTAATTTATTCAACGCTTGTTAAATTAATTAATCGATAAAAATCTTCTGGTTCTCCTTTTGCGTTTGACTCATCAGGTTCCCGATCACGATGCTTAACGACGTGAAATGTTATTTTGATCTAATCAAAATTGATAAATTAAAACACCCTTTTAATTTATCACCAATTTATACTCGCCGTCCCAGATTGAATTTAGCAATGTATCAGGACAATACACGTGACGAAAAATGTCACGTGGTATGACAAAATCAAACTCGTTCGTTTACCGTGAAACTATAATCCCTTCGTCAATATGATCCGATCAATTACGAGATATGAAAGCGTGTCAATCCCGATTATCGATCATATCTTTCATCCCACTATTAAGTCAATATAAGTCGAAAACTCTTTTTCGACTTCTGAGTACACATTGGCCAAGGATTTCTCTATCGGCTTAATTGAATGAAATACGGATCATAATCTCTTACTATCTAAGAGTGTCGAATCCTCTATTGGTCATTCACAACCTTCATACGATTCTTGACATACCCAAACGATGTCTTATTAGCGGCCTTTGGCAGAGGAACATCCAACACTGTCAAAGTATGACTACCGTCATATAAGGCACCAAGATGACCTAAAGTCAAAGGACCAATTTCACTATCGAGTGTTAGAGATTAACCACTGATACTCAGATAGTTATCCATGTTGAATCTCTCAGCGGGTCTCCAATATTTTATTCTACAATAAAACATACACATGTTCATTTAAATGTCACCACACTTTAAATTGTGAGAGATCAACTACTTACTTCACAAGTAAGAAACGTCACACGTGATGGTCTAACCGAAATAACGATATCCGTATCTCGTTATTACTTACAATCACGGACGATTTAAGATTCAATCATATTTAATTTGTATCTCACAATCGAAACTTCGTGTGATTAACAAATTATCAAGATTTGAATCTACATATTCTATTATTTAATTTAATTGAATATTTATTAATTAAATAATAGACCTGCTATAAATAGCATTAATTATATATTAAAAGCGTTTAAATCCAAGGATGATTGGACCTAGGGCATAACACTTAGACCTAATGGTTGACTTCTCGATTTGAAAATTGACGAACGTGGAAATAAAAATCGAGCCTTCATATAAAAAAGCATTGGAAGAAGAGATAGAAGACTTTAGCTATAGATGCGTTTTGAACTTAAATGTAAAGGTAAAACATTTTAATATTTTGCATCGATTATAGTTTAAACAATTTTTTTGCACGAGATACTTTCACGACAAACAATACTTGCATAAAAATTACTTTCAAAAGATACGTATCTCGATTTTCAAAATTAAATATTTACAGAATACTTATCTATTAAATATAAGTGAGAAAATCCTTCATGACCTACATGAAAATTTCATCACGAAGGAGAAAGTCCGGAGGGGCATAACATAACCTATCCGGACGTCTAGATGGACCTCCAACGGTTACTTTATCGATCGTTTGTCAAACCTCTAGTTACTCGTCCAGATTCCAAGCAGACGTCTGGATTGTCAAATTTTTTACCATTTGAAAGTTATAAGTATCCCTCTTTCTACCTCTCTTGAGCATTAAAGTGAAGCATTTATTGATCTTTTCTATCTTAGTTTTCAATTCTTAAAAAATCAAATCATTTAATTTTTGAAAAACTTTTGAGTGATCAAAATACTTGCAAAAATCATTTATCTCAATAAAAGTTTTTCAACCAACACTTGAGCTATACTCTTTGCAATCTATTAAAGTGTTGTACCTACTTCTCTTTTGATACTTAATTGAGTTCATATGATTTAATAAGAGAGAATCTTTCACTCGTAACTTTTCATTTTCTTGTTTTTGATTGTGGGTTGTGTTGAGATCTCAAAAAGCTCATCGTTCATAAAAGAACCGGTGCTCCTTGGTTGCAAGTCACTAGAAGCATTGTAAGGGTTGGATTGAACCATAAGTCAATCAAATCATAGTGAAAAATGCCCTACTTGTGACGGAGAGCTTGGTAATGGGGGACATAGATCATTGCTTTGTATCGAACCTTCATATCACATCGTTTACGCCTTCTATTCCCTTTGCTTATTACCCTTCTTGTATTATTTTGCTTATTATTTTATTTACTAATTGTTTTAACTTGTATTTATTTTCGATAAAGATTTAGAAAACCAATTCACCCCTTCTTTGTTAGTTGTTCTTGGGCTTTCAATTGATATCAGAGCATGTATCCACTTTCAAAAGATTTTACAATCTTGATTAATGGCTAACCAAGTATTTCAAACTCTAGAGTGACACTCCACGAACCGACCCCTTTTCTTTGACGGCACACACTATAATTATTGGAAGGTTAGAATGATAATATATGTGCAATTTATTGATTATGATATTGGAGAAGTTATTGAGTACTGTCCATATGTTCCTACCAAAATTATTAAAATAGATGGTAAACTGGACCAAGCTTTACCTAAATCTAGGGAAGTGTATGATGAAGAAGATAACAGAAAATTATCGTTAAATGTCAAGGCTACAAATTTACTTTATTGTGCACTAGATAGAAATGAATTTAATCGAATAAGAACATGTGAATCAGCATATGATATTTGGCATGCACTTAAAGTTACTCATGTTGGCACAAGTAAAGTTAAGGAAACAAAATAAATTTGTTAGTTAAAGAATTTGAAAATTTCTTCATGAAACAAAATGAGCCTATTGTGACATGATTACACGTTTCACCGATATTGTAAATGGCCTTAAAGGCTTTGATCGAAAATTTACTAACGGTGAGCTTGTTAGCAAAATGCTCAAGTCCTTATTCGATGAATGGAGCCCGTTGAAGATGTTGATCTAGAATACCAAGGATATAAATACATATCTCTTGGAGGAGCTCTACGGTACATTAATGACTTATAAGCTAAATAATGTCAAAGTTAATAAGAAGACAAGAAAAAGTAAGGAGGAATCAAAGGGGCCTCCGAAACGACAAATTGCCTTAAAATCGGAAATTGAAGAAGGAACCCAAAAGGAAAACATGAGCGATGAAGAACTCGATGATTGGTTCTTCTGGCAAGAAATGGAAAGGTCTTCACAATAATCGAAGATTTCAAAAGAAAGAAAAGGGAGAAAAAAGAAGCAAAAAGATTATTTGCTATGATTGTGATAAGTCCGTACACAACAGAACTAAGTGCCCGAACAAAAAGAAAAATTTCGAGAAAAAAGGCACTCCAAGCCACGTAGGATGATAGCGACAATGAAGAACGAAATAGGAACGATAGTCAAGACAATGTGGCAAATATGTGTTTTATGGCAATAAAGACGAGGTATATTTAAATGAAAAATGTTCTTATATGAGCTATCAAATTCATATGATGAAATGCTTGAAAATTTTGGAAAACTTGTCGTGGGTTATGCTATTCTTAGAAAAGAAAAATATTTTGTTAAAAGAAGAGATAAAGAAAATTTCGAAAAAAAAGAAAAAGAAAATGTGGATCATGATTTTATTGTAAAGGAGAATATTGCTTTAAAAGAAAAGTGGGTGACTTAACGAAAATTATTCAAAAATTCACTGAGGGTGAGAAAAATTTTGACTTAATGCTTGGAAATCAAAAATGCATTTTTGATAAAGGGGGAATTGTATATAAACCCTCTTTAAAGCAAAAATCTCTCAAAAATATGTTTGTTAAAGCTTCAAACACTACATGTAGTTATTGTAACAAAAGCAGACATGTAGCCTTCAATTGTGTAGCTAAAAAGAAGCTATTTTTTTGAAAATAGGCATAAGTGGATTAGAGAGTCCACTAAAGCTAACCATTAAGAACCCAAGTTTGTATGGGTACCAATAATCAAAACTTGAATTCTTTTCTTGTAGAAACAAAAGAAAACTAAAAACAAATGGTTCTTGGATAGCGGTTGTTTGAAGTATATGACCGAAGATCGATCCTTGTTATCAAACTTCAAAGAGAAAAATGGAGGATATGTAACTTTCGGAGACAACACCAAATATCCAGCATTGGAAATATAGGTAATCAATCATCCCCTTCAATTGAAAATGTTCTAATTGTTGATAATCTTAAATGTAATTTACTAAGTATTAGTCAATTGTGTGATAAATGTTATAATTTAAATTTCGATTCTTCCAAATGCCTTATTAAGGATGCTACATCAAAAGAGGTAATTTTCATAGGAAGTCGAAGTAAAGATGATCATAAACATAGAATTTGAAGATAATGAAACTTGTCTACTTAGCGTGAAAGAAGAATCATGACTATGGAAATTTGTGATGCATGTCAATTTGGAAAAATCTCCAAAAATTGTTTTGTAAAAGGACTATCAAATTTGAAATTTGAAAAAGATTAAATTTGTGATGCATGTCAATTTGGAAAAATGTCAATTTGGAAGAACCAAAACTCTATGCTTCAACTACAAAACCCTTACAACTTCTACACATCGATCGTTTTGGACCCTCTAGAATGGCTAGCTTAGGCGGTAAACATTATGTCTTGTTATAGTTGATGATTTTTCAAGATTCACTTGGGTTATGTTCTTAAGTTTGAAAGAAGAAGCTTTAAAAGCTTTTAAACATTTTTGTAAGAGGATTGAAAATGAAAAATGCTATTCTATTTCAACTATTAGAAGTTACCATGGTGGAGAATTTGATAATGTCGATTTTGACGATTTTTGTAATGAACATAATTTTTTGACTCCTAGAACTCCTCAAAAATTGGTGCAGAAGAAAGGAAGAACCGTACATTACAAGCAATGGCTCAGACCATGCTAAATGAAAATAATTTACCAAAATATTTTTGGAACAAGGCTGTTAACACCGCTTGCTACATCTTCAATAGAGTTTTAGTAATTAAAAAGAAAACTCAAACTCCTTATGGACTTTGAAAAAATAGAATTCCAAACATTAGTTATTTCAAAAATTTTGGGTGCAAATCTTTTATTTTAAATACAAAAGATAATTTGGAAAAATTCGACTCAAAGTCCGATATAGGAATTTTCCTAAGATATTCATCGACTAACAAAGAATATAGAGTTTTTAACAAGTGAACTCTAGTCGTTGAAAAATCCATGCATGTTACTTTTGATGAAACTAACTCATTTGATCGCGAGAAAGGTAGTGATGACGATGTAGGTTTGAAAGCTCCATTTGAACAAATGAAGATTCAAGATCAAAGCAAAGAGGCACCAAATGAAGAACAAAATGAGGAATCAAATAAAGAAAAACAAACCGAGACACAAAATAATCCTTCGCTATCAAAAGAATGGAGGTTTGTTCCATCTCATCCTAAGGAGCTTATTATAGGTGACCCATCAAAAGGTATCAATACTAGAACCTCTTATAAATGTCATTTCAATAGTTGTGCATTTATTTCTCAAATTGAACCTAAGAATTTCAAAGAAGCCGAGTTTGATAAGTTCTAGATTCTAGCGATGCAAAAAGAATTAAATCAATTTGAAAGAAACCATGTTTGAGACTTAGTTGCTAGATCAAACCATCAAACCGTTATTGGTACCAAATGGGTTTTTAGAAACAAAGAGATGAAAATGGAATAATTGTGCGTAACAAGGCTAGATTAGCTGCAAAAGGTTACAATCAAGAAAAAGGTATCGATTTTGAAGAAACATTTGCACCCATAGCTAGACTCGAATCTATTTGTATGCTTCCTGTATTTGCATGTTTTAAAAGTTTTACACTTTATCAAATGGATGTAAAAAGTACAATTTTGAATGTACTTATTCAAGAAGTTTTTGTTGAGCAACCTTCCAGTTTTAAAGATCACAAGTATTCAGATCATTTTTTAAACTTAGAAATGCTCTTTACGGCTTGAAACAAGCTCCAAGAGCTTGGTATGAACGTTTGAGCACATTTCTTCTTTCAAATGGTTTTCAATTGGAAAAATGAATACTACACTTTTTTTTTTTTTTTGAAAACTCATGAGGATGATATACTTATTATTCAAATTTATGTTGACAACATTATTTTTGGCGCTACAAATATTTGTCTTTGTGAAGAATTTTCAAATTGTATGAGTAAAGAATTTGAAATGAGCATGATGGAGGAACTAAGATTCTTCCTTGATCTTCAAATTAAACAAACAAAAGATGAAATTTTTATAAATCAAAATAAATACGTCTTAGACATGCTCAAAAGATTTGATTTGCATAACCTTAAGCCTATGAACGCACCAATGTGCACGTCTTTAAAGCTTGACAAAGATGAGCATGGCACTCGGTTGAGGTTACAACATATCGAGGTATGATCAGATCCCTTCTTTATTTAACTGTTAGTAGACCCGATATTATGTTTAGTGTATGCTTATGTGCTTAGTTTCAATCTAATACTAAGGAATTATGCCCCCGTTTGGCCTCCATTAAATTATATTTCATTACATTCTATTTTTCTCTCTCTTATTTTCAACCACACAATCTTTCATAAAATAATATTATACGTAAATCAAAATTTTTTACTTCTTTTTCAAATACTCATTTTTCAAAAAAATATTATTCCAACCATTTTCATCTCTAGAAAATGAGGGCCAAACAGGGGCCATATTTACGTGCTGTAAAAAGAATTTTTTGATATCTTAGTGGAACTAAAATCTTTGGACTTTGGTATCCAAAAGACACCCACATTGATCTAATTAGTTATTCGATGCCGATTGGGCCAAATGTAACGTTGATTGTAAAAGCACTAGCGGGAATTACCACTTTCTAGGCTTTGCACTTGTGTCTTGATTTATTAAGAAAAAAATTTTGTTGCACTATCCACCGTCGAGGCGAAATACATTTCGGACACAAGTTGTTGTATACAAACACTTTGGATGAAGCAAACTCTATGTGGTTACCACTTCTTTTATAATAATGTGCCTATCTTATGTGATAACACTAGTGCTATTAACTTGTCTAAAAATCCCGTATTGCATTCACGAACTAAGCATATTGAAATTCGACACCATTTTCTCCGTGATAATGTAAAAAAAGGAGATATCATGCTGGAATTTATAAAAACCAAGGACCAATTAGCCGATATCTTTACCAAACCTATAGCGCATGATCAATTTTCTCATATCTGAAGAGGCTTAGGAGTTATTAACGAAAATGAAGTGGTATAAGTCTAAAATTTTTCCATCACTAAAGTTTTTGCATGATCCTTTATAAATTTTAATAATTCCATCTTTTAAAAAAAATCTGAACCTCAAATGTTATGTTGATCCGAATGTCCAAATAACTATCCGATCGTCTGGATGAACGGATCCGAGGCTTTTAGAATCGCGATTCGTCTTCTTCTCTTCTCATTTCTTTCATTTTATTTTCCCACATTTCACTACAAATCGCATCAAACTCACTTCGGACACAAAAATCAACCCTAAAATCTAAGAACCCAATACTTTAACTCTAAAAAAAACTCGTCTCTCTCCTAAAACCATTCAATTTTGTGAAAATTTCAATATTTCTGTCTTCCCTACTCTTAAGGAATTTTGCACAAATTCTTAAATTTTTCAATACATAATCACCACTCACCGAAATTCGTAACTCTTCTCAAAATTTCCTTTTTCGAAGATTGACCCTTAAAACTCAAATTTTGGGGCTTTTCTTTGAATTTCTTGGGAATTTCATCAATTTCTTCAAATTTTCAACAATGTCGGGATCCCAACAAGGAAGGCGGCTGAAAAGAATTGCACAATGACCCCTTTCACCATCGGACGAAGAAATGGACTTGGAACCGGAAGTGCCACCGAACCCCTTCAAGAAATCACCCATTCTAATTGGTAAGAATGTATATTTTGCCGATTTTACAATAGAAGCACTTGCTTTTCACATCAAAGAATGCTTTGGAAATATGGGATGGGTATCCATGGCTACCACGGAAGAGCACACATACCCAAGCCTTATGAATTTTTTTTTATCACAAAATGCATGTTGCACCTCATTCCGACAACATTACATGTTTAGTTAAAAATGTGCACTATATGATTTAAAAACTTTAATTTGTGAAATTCTTGAACTCGAGCCTTGTGACTTGAAAGTCTTTTTGCATAAATCTCCACCTATCGTGGAAGGTTATAATCTTTTCGAGGCTGGTCGCCAAGTTACTGGTAAGGACTTTGAGAATATCACCAAATTAAGTGCACATCAATTGACTCTTCTATGTAAAGTGTTGCAAAATATAATTGCGCATGTCATTTTTCCCTGGAAAGGATACCGAGGTGACACTAATCACTTCGATCTTTTTATTTTGGACTCACCTCTCATTGGCCATCGCATTGACTTTCCTATTATTGCTATGGGACTTATGAAACTTGAGCATGCATCACGACACTCTAAAGCCTTACCTTACGGGATGCTTCTTGCAAAATTTTTTAAACATTTTAACATTTCACTTGATGGAGAAGATTTTGTTAAATTACGCTCTACTGATGCTATCAACATCCAAACACTAAAACAGATGAAGATAGTAAAGGACTAAGGGCAATGGGTGGCTCATACGAAAGGGTTCAATCCTACCTCTAATCCATCTACCTTACCTTTTGAAGAAGAGGTCGAAGATAAGCTTGAAGAGGAGCCTGATGCTCCTGCTTCCGCATCCTGCATTCTCTGGTCGAGTGTACGTCATCCTTCCAAAGGCCATTTCCGATCATCGAGAAGCAGTATAATCTCTTTCAAGGGTGGGTTGAATCACTTACCTCATCTGTCGACTACATGGGCAGCCTACTTCTTCATATTTAGGTGCAACAAAATGCTATCCATGACTGATAGCTCGAGATGTAGCAGTGACAGATTAAGATACAGGCACAATAGGCTCTTTCTTTGCGGATTTTTATGCTTTCTTCACGCATCCGCCACCACATCCGGTACCTTAGCTTCGTTATCACATTTCAGTTATTAGATACCTTAGTGACTCTTGTTTGTCAGACTATAAATTTCTAATTTCGAACTTTTGAGCAAATATATAGTTGCAATGAACGGTTAATTTCTTTGTGCATGGCTGACTTCTTCTTCTTTTTTATTTATTATTTATTTTTATTTTTTTTGCTTATGACAAAATGGGGAAGATAAGTAGATAATTATGCAACACAGGAGGGACTTTGTAAGAGGGAACTCAATTTTTTTATGCATATTGATAGAGGGGAGACATTTACATTTATAGTCCAAATTCAATTTGCTAAATTCTTATATTGCAAATAATCTTGTTTATCATAATCAAAAAGGGGGGAATTGTTGACTTCTCATTTTGATTATCACAAACAAATTATGTTTAATTCTAACAAATTGACTTTAAGTGTGGATAGCGTTTATCATGAAATTAATAAAGAATGAAGACAAAAGAATCGAGATGAAAAATCATGCACATGGACGAATGTTTTGGGAGCCTAACGATAAACACCTAAGCAAGATTGAAAATTGACGAACATGGAAATAGAAATTGAGCCTTCGCATAAAAAATCGCGTTGGAAGAAGAGATAGAAGACTTTAGCTATAGATGTGTTTTTGAACTTAGATGTAAAGGTAAAACACTTTAATATTTCGCATCAAATATAGCTCAAACAATTTTTATACACAAGAAACTTTAACAACAAACAATACTTGCATAAAAATTATTTTCAAAATATAAGTATCTTGATTTTCAAGATTAAATATTTACAAAATACTTATCTATTAAAGATAAGTGAGAAAATCCTTTAAGAACTTACATGAAAATTTCATCATGAAGGAGAAAGCCCGAAGGGGCATAACACAGCCCATTTGGACGTTCGGACGGCTCATACGAACGTCCGAATGAACCTCCAATGGTCACTTTATGGACTGTTTTTCAAATGGCTAGTTATCTGTTCAGATTCCAAGCAAGCGTTTGAATCCCATGACAGGATTGTTAGATTTTTTATCGTTTGAAGGCCATAACTATCCCTCTTTCTGCCTCATTTACTAACACAATTCTTGAGTATTAAAGTGAAGCATTTATTGATATTTTCTATCTTACTTTTCAGTTCTTAAAAGATGAAATCATTTAATTTTTGAAAAACTTTTGAGTGATAAGAAGACTTGCAAAAATCATTTATCTCAATAAAAGTTTTTCGACCAACACCTCTTTGCAATAAATTAAAGTGTTGTACCTATTTCTTTCTTGATACTTGATTAAGTTCATATCATTTATTAAGAGATAAGCTTTCACTTTTAACTTTTAATTTTCTCATTTTTTATTGTGGGTCGTGTTGAAGTCCTGGAAAGCTCAACATTTATAAAAGGATCGGTGCTTCTTGGTTGTAAGTCACCAGAAGCATTATAAGGGTTGGATTGCACCAAAAGTTAATCAAATTATAGTGAAAAAAAGGTCTTGTTTATGACAGAAAGCTTGGCAACAGGGGACGTATATTATTGCTTTAGATCGAACCTCCAAATCATATCGTTTGGGCCTTCTATTCCCTTTACTTATTATTCTTCTTGTAGTATCTTGCTTATTATTTTATTTAATAACTGGTTAAACTTAAATTTATTTTCAAAATTTAGATAACCAATTCACCCCCCCTTAGTTAGTCGATCTTGGGCTTTCAGAGACCTCCCTCCTCCTCACTTACCTCTATCTCCACCACCCTAACAAAGGAAATGGGCTCTACTTCGACAAGTTTTTTCAAAGACTTGTCAATTGTCATTTGACACTTAGGTGAAGAAAGAGGCCCAGTGTTCTTGATCAGAACAAGTTTTTTCTCTTAGGTATAGAAGGTTTGGCGGGCTCTTCCACATTTTTATCTCATTTCTTCTCTGGGAGAAGAGGTGGGTTCAATCTTGACAGATGGGACAATCATCCCTTTAATGTTTGTAGACAGAGAAGCTGGTGCTCAGTGGTTTACTTCCTTTTCTCATTCGCCAGGCTTTTCATGTAGAAATGTCAGGTTTGGCATATTTTTTTGTCATGTTTCTCTGCAAGCAAGACACACAAAATGTTAGGGTGTGTAGATATTCCATTATAAGGCAGGAAGAGGCAATGACTTACCTTTGGTCTCCATTAGCAGATGTGTTACAAATAGGGCTTGTTTCCCAGGTACCATCTTGAAGTACCTTTTCTTAGTAGGCAGCTCGTATATGGCTCTATTGGTAGCCCACACCGAATGTTCAGGCTCTAATCGATAAACTGCAGCTGTGCAAAATACACTTCAATGAGGATGCAGCTCCACAAAAAAGCAATAAAGAAAGAAGAATCTCCAATTGGAACTAAACCCACTATGCTCATGATATTGGGTTGGCACGATAATATATGGGACCGCATCCCCCTCCACCGTTTGCTAGCGACTCCGGACCCAGAACTAAGATGACCTCAAATTTTTTATCGAGATCGAAGCTCCCCAAATGAAGGGCGAATGTGAGCCCCAGGGGTTTATAGAATACCACTCACCATAGTCCTCCCTCTACTAGAGGCTCGGGATTGGTATAATATCTGGAAAACATGGAGAGGCATATCCTCGCACATGAGTGACCTCCTTCCAGAGAAGAAAGACCCCTGCTATTGGCTCCATGTATTTGGTACCCGTTGGGTGAGGGCTAGGTTGTACTGCCTAAAGATGTATCTAAAGAATGGGTGAAGGGATAGCTTCATTCCTCCACTCAAGATGGCCTCGATAACAGCTATATATCCTTGCCAAGCAAAGCAAGCCCACTCATCAGGGACGGGAACAATCATCTCCATATTGTTAGGGATTTTATACCACTCCATAAAGATTTCCAACTCGCTCTCTTTTATACAGCTCAACTACAACGAAGTCTCCATCTAATGCTATAATCAGGGCCGGTCCTGGGCTGAGGCATTTGAGGCCTCAGCCTCAGGCCCAAAACCCTTAGGGGGCCCAATTTTGCTTCAAATTTTTTTTTTTTTTTGGGAATAGTTTTGGATTTTGGATGTTATTTTAATTTTGTATTGTTTTCGTAAACTTGTAATGCTCAAATTTTTGCGTACATAATTGAAAATGTTACGTAAATTTTTACGTTGATTTCGTCCGGGGGCCCAATTTACGGACCTCGCCTCGGGCCTCCATTATCACAGGACCGACCCTGGCTATAATCACTGTGACATGTCTACATTATCCAAGCACTATGACGCTCCCATTGCTTCCATGATCTTTTCTAACGGAATCAACAACAACCTTAGTACAAATCAATGTCATACCTATTGTTCCAAACAACCATCCTTGTTGTTTTCTTGTTCGAGAATGACGCCATAAGACAACTACCCCATAACACCAATGCAGAAAAATATGAGGTTCTCACCAACGAAAATCATGAAGAGACGGTAACACAAACGAAAGTAATCATTGGAGCAGCAGCAATGACCAATGAAAAAAGTTAGATGAAGTTTCTAAAGGATTTGGGAAGTTTCTCGTAAAGTAAAGAGATAAAGGATGGTTACTTGCCCTCTTTTATAGGCAGTGTAAATGATGCCACACCATTCGATTTAATCAAGATGAATCCTGGCTAAACACATGTATCATCATCATGCACGTTAAACCCAAAGGGTGCCTAAAAGGAATTCAAGTTAACAGCCATGATGGATTTGTGACTCACACAGGCTGAACACTCAAGTAACTGCTGCGAGCTATAGTGAGTATCATCATTGTGTAGTAAATGCGAAAATGCACATAAGGGATTTCCAAATCATGTCATTTTTGTACCTCAGGAACTATCGTGCTCTCTAAACCGTTGAGACACGCTTCAGCAAGCCTCAACAAATGATAGGCTCACCTTTTTCTCTAATAAAAGCCTCGACTCGCTCCTTAAGAGTTCGTAAATGAACTCCTCATTATGCAAAGGGCCTTGACCAAATTTAATGCAACCTTATTAACGACTGCCTTCTTTTCGAATGAGCTCTCCCTTATGTAAAGGTTCATATCTACCTTAGCACGGGCTTCGTCTTCTCCAAAAAGCTCGATTGAATGTAAAGGTTTCGCTTTAGATCAAATTAGCAAATTGCTTCGATAATCTCCCTGTATTGCAGATTCTAATTCCACGTATGATACTAATATTCATCCATGGACGCCTTTTTCAACGAGGCTCTAGACCTTGCCAAGTGGCAGCTACACAGCGAGAGGACCCCAGCCCACACTCATCATTTTGCACATGGAAAATCCATCGAACCCCCTAAAGGGCTGAGCCCCAATGGACGAAGCAAAGTCACTAGAGGCATCTCAAGGAAGATCTTCGTACAAGATCTCTTAGCAAAGTTGGTAATGTGACAACACACTGCATAGATAGCTTTAATCAATCAACGAGTCAATCCTAGTCTTATATGTCAGACCTAGGGATATAAGTAGTCATAGCATTAAATGGATTGATGTCTTTGACTAGAGGTCGCAGCCGCTAAGATAAGGCCACGTGTCCCTTCATCCAACGGTTCTTAATCACTCTCCTATAAAAGTTCACACCTTGTGCCATCCCAAGGTAATGCGAGTTTAGTCTTTTATACTATAGTTTGGACATACCACTATTTGACTCCGAAAAACCGTTCCTCTTTATATTAAGGGCTCATGTTCAAAGCCCTTCCACATGAATATATATCTTCTTCGCTAACTTACTTGATTGTTGGAGTGCACGTCGCTGGCTTCACCAATCGAAAAAGGCCACGTGTGACTAACGATTTGTCCTATTATGCAGGAATATGGCTTGCGTGAACGTGAGATGTCTTGGGATCTGTTGGCCACGTTTGAAGTATACTTTTTGAGATCAACAGGAATGTCCCATACCATTTGAAATTTCCAACATGCTATCCAATAATAGGTATCAAGAAGGAGTTTAAGACTTGTTGTCCCATTTTGTTGTCTATCCAATTAATTCTTGACATATCATCAATAATTAATATATTATCTTAGATTTACCCTTATTAACTTCACCATGAACCTACTAAATTAATGATGTGTCAAAAGTCAATTGGATGGACAACAAAATTTGACAGCAGACCTTGACCCGTCATGAAGATGCCTTTTAATTGATATATGTGCAAGGAATGATATTTATGTCAATGCCATGACCTTTAACATGAATTTAATCTTTTACTCATTTAAAGATAAGGGTAAAATTCATTAATAGATTTTGATTGTGAATAAACCTAAGGTTAACAGTATCCACGGGGGATTGAAGTAATACATAAATGACATGTTGGGTAAAAAAATACAACACTTGTTAAATATTAGAGACCTTCGCTTTTTGTTTTCCCTGTTTTCTTTGCCAACCTAGCTAATCAAATGTTAATGAACAAAATGAACACGCAATTAATTAAGAATACCTTTCTAAAATTATTGACCTTTCAAAAACATATATATTATTTAGTTTCTTGAGTGTTCAATTTCGTTTCTAATCGTTTCTGGATCTTGTAATAGACCATTTAATTATTTATCAAAAATGAAAAATTTTAATTGATCAATACACTTGCGTATGAAAGAGACTAACAATGACGAAATTCAAAGGAGAAGTGATAAGATTTTGTTTGATCACAAATATTTTCATTAATAAATTCATCTTTAATTGAGTGATTAATGTTCAAGATAAAATTTAAATAAGAAATAATTTCAGCAACGACCTCAAACGTTTAAAAATGTTTAGGTTAACTTTTGATTTGTAGAAGCGTTGGTCTCCACCTCCACAGACCCCATTTTCCCATCTCCATCAACTCTATTTCTCCTAACACAAATCTTTAAACAACTAAAAAATATATAAATGAAGATATATGAATTCTTTTCAAAATCAATGGTAGTGACGGTGGCAGAGGCTCTTCCCCTACCAATGGATGGGGTTGGGTGGGTTTCTTCCCATAATTCATTCCATTTTACAAACAAATTTTCTATAATAATTTGAAAATTTAGATCTATTGATCTAATGTATCAAAATCTTGAGTAGTATAAAACAATGGGATGCACATATCAAGGGAAAAAGGTAGTTCGACCTAAGATCATTAATGCCGACCCCAAATCTTCCTTCCAAGGGCTAGGCGTTGGGATTCGGTAAATGTGTTTATATATATATATATATACTTCTTTTAGTTAAAAGAGGATAATTTGCATCGAAAGTTTCAAACCTTTCAAAAATATATTTGATGCACATTTATATAGGTATGGGACTTTCACTGCATATTTTTGAAAGGTTTGAAACTTTCGATGCAAATTATCCTCTTTTAATTAAAAGAAGGTTGAAAGACCATTTTAACATTTTTAAAAATTGGTCAAATATAACTTTTCGAAGAAATTGTTCAAAAGGTCCTTTGCCGCATCAATTTGAAAGGTTTGGAACCAACACTGCTACAAATTAAAGATTTGAGTTAAGCCCTAAATTTTTTAGAAGTTCGAGACTATCGCCGCAATTATCCTTTTAAATAACTAAATTCTCTTCTTAATGACATTACATTTTTTATAAACTAGTATAAGTGTATAACACGATACTAATAAAATATTGCATGTAATAGGCCTTTAATGAAAAATAAAATAGACAGATATGATGGGAAGATGTTTTATTTACACTTTGTATTTCCGTGGCCAATTAGGACTTTTGTTTGTTTTATCCTTTTTTGCTAGCTGAGACAAATCAATGAAAACGGCAGGCCTAATTGTGGCATTATATACATATTTCAGCTTCCCCCTTGTCTATTTTATGATAAATTAAACGTTTAACTAACATCGAAGTTGCCAAATTCACACGTAAACCTCCACATAATTTTCATCCAGTTTTGATCATTGAAAAATCTCAACTTAGCATTAAAATTTTGTGCATCTTTGGAAAAGTCGTCACACGAGATTCATTTTTCCATATGTAATGATAAAATTAAGATTTTATTTTTATTTTTTATACAAACATTAATATTAGAGTTATTAGCACAAAACGTCCTTACGTTTGAAATTTATTGTGCAAAACGTTCGAACATTGCATTTTTTTGCATTTTAATCCCTATTTCAACTTTTCAATGCAAAAATCATCATTTTTCATCTATTTTCATTTAATTTCTCAATAGAAACTGTAAAATGACAAATATACCTTGTGTTTAAATAAAAGAAAAAGAAAAAGGAAAAAAAAGAAAAAAAAAGAAAAGAAAAGAAAAGAAAGATAAAAAAAATTGCAACCATACTCAATTTTTTTTTTAAAATATGCAAATAAGTCTCAAATAAATTATAAAAAATTAAACATATAAAATAAATTACAATCATACTCCATAATTTTTTTTAAAAAGTGCAGAGGAGTTCAAATAAATTATTAAAAAAAGTTAGAAATTAAAAAAAAAAAAAAAGATTCCTCCTCCTCTACCACCACCAGCAGCACCAAAATGCATGGTCTAATTCTACTGCATCACCACCAAATCAAAAAGTTTAAATTGAAATGTGAGAAAATTTGTTTTCCAATTTCATAATTAAGCCATTTTGAAATTGAAATCTATGAAGTTTAGACATAAAAACCCATTTCAATTTAACCTTTTCATGGCCCAAAACACCATGTTTCCGAGTCTACTGTCTAAGAATTTTATAAACCAATGTGATACTCATTTAATGAATCAAATACAAACAGAATAACAAAGAGAAGAAGGAGAAGAACGATAAAAAAAACTTAAACCACTAATAATGAAATAACTTGGTTATGTATTACAAGAACCTTACCACAAAAATGGAAACTATTATTATCAAACAATATTATACTATATTTTATTATTATGTTTTATACTCCTAAAATCTCCCCCCCTCAAATTCACGATGCTACTGTAAGAAGCAACGAGAGTTTGTCAAGCATGAACCGAAAACGATGAATTGGATGAGATTTCATGAAGAAGTCAGCAAGCTGCAATGATGAAAGACAAAAGGTAGGGAAATTGTCCTAGTCTGCAGATGATGACGAGCCAGATCATAGTCAATCTTAATATGCTTTGCGCGTTCATGGATCATAGAGTTGTGAAAGATTTGAATAGCACTTTTATTATCACAATACATGGGTCGGAGAGGATGAAGGAATATCCATGTCTGCAGTAACCAACGCAACCATATAATCCTAGCAGTTGTGAATGCCATAGCTCGATACTTTGCCTCATTAGAAGAACGAGAAACAACATATTATTTCTTACTTTTCCAAGAGATAAGGAAGTCACCTAAAAATACACAAAAGCCAGTAGTGGATTTGCGATTAACTGGCCCAATCAGCATCAGAGTATGCACGAAGCACTAAAGAAGAGGTTGATGGAAACAAAACTCTTAAAGTGCATCGAAAAAGTAGGGCAGACTCGTGATGACTGGATGTAAAATCAAGAGAGACAACAACAGTGGAGAATTTCTCAAACCACTCACGAGATGTTTTCTTGAGATCATAAAGTGCCATCTTGAGCTTGAAAACTTATCCATGAACATGAGAGAGACCAGGAGGAGAGACCATATAAATCTCCTGTTGAAGATTTCCATTTAAAAAGACATTTTTGACATCCAACTGAGAGATTCTCCACTGTTGAACAAATGCAACTATAATAAATGTATGAAGAAGAGTCATCTTGGCAACAAGAAAAAGTCACTTCATAATCCAAACCATACTATTGATTAAAACATTTAACAACTAGTCTAGCCTTGTAATGCTCAACTGAGCCATCCTATTTGGTTATAATCTTATAAACCCAATGAGAACCAATAGCATGTTTATCTGGATGTAATGCAATCAAGTCCCAAGTGTCTAACTTATGTAGAGTAGACAGTTCATCAGCCATAGTTTGGTGTCAAAGAGGATCTAAAATAGCTTCTTCATAGGAAAAAGGGTTTAGAAAGCCTGTGAACAGAAGTTAGAAAACAATAAAAGGATTGAGAATAACAAGAATAAGCAAAATTAGGTAATCGAGTGAACTTACAAATATGTTGAGTATATCTAGGAGGTGATGGTGCAAGTGGTGGATTAACAATCTCAAACGGTGCTTCGGGGGCCATAGATGGAGAAGAGGCACCGTGAGCTGGTGCATGTGTACCCATAATACATGAAGAATCAATAGTACACGGGGTACGGGAAAATGGTCTAGCAATATCATCAGAAAATGAATCAATACGAATGAGGCATTTTTAGTCACGTCATGAGTATTATCAAAAATAGAAAAAATGAGATATGCTCAAGAAACACAACATGACGAGAAACATATAATTTTTTTAGTAATGGGATCAAAATAGCAATAAACTTTTTGGCCTTGTCCATAACCTAAGAAAACCCAGATAGCAGAGGATGATGCCAACTTACTACGTCCTGCTTCAGGATGAGAACGAAGTAAGTATGGCCAGAGACTCTCAATGAGGAGTAGTCAAGATGAGGCCCAAAAAACATTTCAAAGGGTGATAAGCTTAAAGTACGGGAAGATGAAATCTTATTAATGAAAGATATAACATTCAGAACTGTTTCTCTCCAAAATTCATTGGGAACTTTGGCAGACGAGAAGTGAATGAGTAATTTCAACAATGTGCCTATGTTTTCGTTCAGCAATATCATTTTTTTTGTGGCGTGTTTGTACACGAGTTTGATGAATTTTGATATCAAGAGCAAGCAATTCAGAGAAATCAGTAGAAGTGTACTCTCCAGCCAAATCACATTTAAAGCACTTAATCACAATAGAATGTTGAGTTTTAACAAGTGTTTTAAAAGAACAATAAATAGAAAGAAATTCAAAACGTCATTTCATACGATAAATCCAACGTAACGACTATAATCATCAATAAAAGACATAATATATAGACCCTCCCTTTGTAGGAATAGGAGTAGGTCCCCACATATCATAATGAACAAGATCAAATTGTGCAATAGAATGAAAAACACTTCTAAGAAATGGTAAAGTAGAAAATTTAACTAATTTGTAACCACTATAATCAGAAAATATCATAAGTTTGTAAATCTTCTAATTGATTTTTAGAAACTAAAAATTTCAAATGACTAGCGGAAACATGTCCAAAACGAGAATGTCATAAATAAAAACTAAAAGAAGAGGAACTTAAAGAGAAATATGACAAGTTAACACCACTAGCTACAATATGTGGTGGTTTTAGATTGTCCAAAATATATAACCCTCATTGTCTAGAGACTATCTCAATTAGCTTTTGAGATCGAAGATCCTGCATATGACAAGCAATAGAAGAAAGCTAACTAAGTATCTAGAATCACACTGTTGACCAATAGAAATAAGATTCAAAGTAAGAGATGGAACACAATAAACGTCTAAAAGCAATAAATTATGCGTGTCAACAGAATGGACACCTGCTAAAGGCAATGATATGCCATCAATAGTCATTATAGACATAGATGAGTTCGAAGGTCACAAGTCATTAAAGAAACTTGAGTTAGATGTCATGTATTTGGAAGCACCTAAGTCAAAGATCCATGATGATAAAAAAAAAAAAAAAAACCTAAGAGGCTCTGGGATGACAAACCTATATGAGCAGAAGCTGACATAGCATGTGGTTATGTAGCTAAGAACTTCTAAATTGCTATGCTAAATTAGTTAACATAGGACTAGAGGAAGGTGGTGCTCCAAGTACAGACGAGTCACCAAGTGGCAGCTATGTTAGCATTGGAAAAATAGGATCACTGTTGTGGCTGTTGCTTCTTCAATAGCTTAGGACATTGAGATTTCCCATGTTCCTTTTGTTTGCAGAAGCTACACTCATTACTAGCAACTCGCATCTAACATTTCCTCTGATTTTATGTGGACGAACGAGAGGGTACATCAAACACTGAATTACTAGATGGATGAAAAGATAATTCTACTGTAAGATCCTTAAAACGTGTTTTCTCAACTACAAGTTCACTAGCCACTGAATCAATTGAGAAAAGTGGAGTGCAATGCAAGATAGAGCCTCTAAGTCCCTCAAAATCAGTGCGAAGTGGCATAAAAAATTGAACTTATCATTGCCCTTCTCTAAAAGTAATGTAATCCTCACATGCTTCTAGTCCTGTTGATTCTGTAAGAGCTAACTCATCCCAAATAAAATTCATAGCAGTGTAACTCAAGAATACTCATATTCTTTAGCTATAAAGCCCATATATCAATCTCAAACTAATATCGCTTTGCAAAGTTAGATTTAATGTATAGCCTCTAAAAGTTATTCCAAACTTCCTTTGCTGTTTCAGATTTCGCCAATTGTATACCAACGGATTACTCAATGGAATTACGAATCCATATACGAATTTTGCATCATTTGACTTCTAAATGCCTAACTTCGTCTCAGGTTTCACAATAGTTCCAACAATATAACCCCACAATCTTTTTCCTTCTAGAAAATTCCTCATCACGGTACTTCAATATGAGTAATTTTTATTATTTAATCTGACACTAATGAATTCAGTGAATCATTCTTTTCAAGTGCCATCATGAAATCAACAAATAAACTACTATTCAAAAGAAATCACCAAATTCCAAGAAAATCAATGACAACTAATGTACCAACACGAACTACCATCAGAACACACTGTACAATACACGTATGATCAAACTAATACCACCAAATTATTAGAAACTCACAAAGGAATAACCATCTATTTGACATGTCGTCGAAAAACCACCTAAGAGCCCTCACGCGCCACCCTAACGTCTGCAATCTCCATTTATGCGTCGTCTGAATCAAGCGTGTAGTACTACACGCGCCAGTTAAGTAAAATTGTCTCAATGTTGTGAATCCAAATATGGCCACCAATCATCGAACAGAGGTTTTGTTTGAAACATATCGTGTATTTTTAGTGGCAGCTCAAAAGAAAATTACGGTTTCCTATCGTTTTTGATGACACAAGTTATTTGAGAATGGATAGGATGAAATGATCAAATTCAACACTTATGTTTGGGCTCTATACAATGATAATTGTATAAACCAATGTGATATTCATTCGATGAATAAAATACAAAGAAAAACAAAAAAAAAAAACAAAAAAACAAAAACAAAAAAAAACTTAAGCCACTAAAGAATAAGGTTTAGTTGGTTATATGTTATAAGAATTCTACTACAAAAAGGGAACTACTATTGTCAAATAATATTATACTATATTATATTAATATATTTTAAATTCCTAACATCGACTACCTCCATGGCTACCTCTTCGACCACCTTAGCCTGTCTACCCACAATCCCTTTTCCGACGACTCCAGCACCTCCTCAGCCTCTACCAGTCCAATTCTCAATGCCACCACCTCCTTCAGTTCCCTCCCCTTCGACTTCTTTCTTCCTTCGCCACCACCTCAGACCATCATACCACCCTTCTCGGCCGGTTCTCCGCCCATCGTAAAATCGCTCTTTCCCCCCTCTCTTACAGACTCCACCACACTCGCTCTCTTTCTTCTTCCGTTTCTCATTAATATACCACCCAAAAATTCATCTCTTTCACAGTTTCACTACGTCTTCTTTCTTTTTTCTCTTGACGATGTCAATTCAAGATCAATTATTTCGTACTCATAAATACAAAGCCTTTCAGTACTGCATTACTGATAAAACTTTCGAGCCCAAGAACTTGAGTATTATTAAAATTGGCCCATTATTTCGTTCCCATTACGAATCTTTTTGTTCCAATGCGCCACTCTACTTGGTTAATTGTGATTATAGGGCCCCCAATGCAATGAAGGTGAAAACTGAAAAGGTCAGGAGTTTGGGGGCCCTGAAGGATCAGAGGCTACTGGATATGTGTGCGGAGAGATTTGAGATTGGGAGGTTGAGTAAATTACTTGGATTCGTAGCTATGCATTTAACATCTGAGTAGGAGGAATCGTATGATAAAATGCTTGCCAAGCTAGGTCGTCGAAAGTGGTCCAAGAGTTTGTTTAATTGTTTATTACGCCATCGTGGTGGTGGTGGAAGAAAGATTTTTTTTTTTTTTAGTTTTATTCATGATTTATTGGCATGGAGCTTGAAGACATATATGGCTACCTCTTCAATACAAATTCATTCACTTAAACATGTTTTCCTTAAAAGGCATTTATTGTTCTTCAACCTGGTTAGACTAGTTGCATAACTTTCACATAAGCAATCAGGTCACATGTTTGGCACCTAAACCGATGAAATAAAATAATTAACCACACTCACAAGCTCGAATGATCATATGGCTTGATCTCCTCTCTGAAAATATAGTAATTTGGTACCTTGTTCTTAATGAATTTGATGAAACTATTGCGTATAAAGAAATAAGAGAGGGTTTTCTTCATGGCTATCCATGTCTTATATTTATATGATAAAATAAGTTAAAATTCACCTCCAAATTACCTTCCAAAAGAGTTTTAATCAAATAAGAAAAGTTGTTTTTTTTTTTTTTTGATATCCAGGTATCCCAACTTTCACCAGACTAAATCCTGGACCTCCAAGACCCATGCCTCTAGAACCTTGGATGGGGTAAATCGCGGGTTATACCTCAACTGGATCACAGGTTCCCTCCATTGCCTGTACTCTTCTGCGCACAAGAGACCCTCCTCCACAGTGATTGCTCCATACCAAATATTTGGCCGCAGGTTCCCACCAGAAATCGAACTCTCCACAGTGATTGCTTGTTTCTACGATAGAATCAAGCAAGTGTTAGTGCATGTTTCCTAAATTTCAAATTACTCATAAGCAAATTAGTGTGACACCCCGAATTTTTAATTTAAATCATTACGAATATTTATTTCATAATTTAAAGAGAAATTATGCTACTAGTATGAAATATGAACAAAAGAAAACTTCAATATTTTCAAAACTAAACATCATGACTCATAGGAAATTAGTCATAAAATTCCATTAATATAAATGTTAACACTTAAACATCAATACGAAAAATTAAATTTACTTCTAAGATCTTTCCATCAATTTACCATCAATTGGTACCATGATTCAATTTAAGTCTCTTTTAAGAAAAGTATTATGTGTTGAAATTGTGGAAACGCGACAGAAATTCATTAGGGGTAATATGGACTTAGGCTCTCACATAGCAAACAGTACATAAATTAACGGTTTGGGCACAGAGGTCATATCGTTACAAAAAAATGCACGTTTTTGATAAGGATCCGACATCAGCTCCCAAACCGTTGACTTATGTACTGTCTACTATAGGGTACATGATTCAATTTAAGTCTCTCTTAAAGAAAATGTCATGAGTTCAAATCCTTGGAAAGCGACAAAAATCTATGATGGGTAAAATGTGTTTAGGCTCCCCCCACAATGGACAATCTATAATTTAATGGCTTGGACACAAATGCCGTGTCATTAGAATTAGTCCCTGTTTGACATGGTCTCAAAAATGCGTTGTTAAAAATGGTTAAAAGTTGTGAATTAAATAAAATGTAGATTAAAAATAAAGTTTGATCAACTTTCATTTAAAAAAGCTTTGTCAAACAGGAACTTAGTCATTTTAGGATAATTGATTTTCTTTATCGACCAAATTTTAAAATAAGTTACTTATTTTTAAAACATCCTTTAACTTTTTAAATGATAAGTAAGAAAAGTAACTTATCAATAACCTTCGAAAATAAAAATTTACTTAGTGATGCCGATGCCTGATTGACAACAGAAAAAGACTCGTCAGTTGACAATTTGCCTAGTGATGTGGTGGTATGTAGTGAGTTTAACATGCCTCGCCAAAATGGCTCCAAAGGATAGAAAACGGATTTTGAGTAATATTTAGGAGGAAATAAGTTTAGTTTAATTTTAGGCTCAGACAAACATGGTCTAAACTCAGTCAACCATTCCATTCTTTTCATGTTGTCACTAAATTTCATCGCATACTTTTCCATCTTGGCATGATTTAGCCCTCAAAAATCAAGTCATATTCTAGTCGTTTTCTCGCCCATTTCTCATCATAAATGCGTTATTTCTTGTTGATATCATTTGTTGAAAAACCGGAATCCCACCTCATCACGTTTTAGTTGCTTGACGAAAGGACTATAAAATTCATGAACAAGTCACTTTATATAAATCACAACAAATTTCATACCCTCTTATTACAATTCAAGATGAGTAGAAAGGTTCATTCACAAGGAAATGTCCCCTTCTCGTGGGAGAACAAGCCCGGTGTAAGCAAGGTGGCGCCACAAGAATACGGGATCGACGTCCAACACCACCGTCTTGCACCTGCAAAACTGCCGCCACCGCCTTGTCCGCCGGAAAACGGTAGGGCTTCTTTCCATGACATGCAAATTCCACTTCCACCATGCGCTTTCCAACAGCAATCAAGAAGTGGGTCTAGAAAGGGTCTTAAAAAGATTGACGATCCTTTTCTTATTGCTTATAAAGAGTGCACCAAGAGCACTGGAAAAGGTAAGACGACTAGTCGAGAAGTTGATCAAGGGTTTGGATTGATAAAAAAGAATGTTCCTGTGTCTGTCTTCTCTTGTAAGAAGTCATGCAGTGTGAAGGAGGATAGTATAGTTAGGTTATCTCAATTACCAGTTTCAAGATCCCTCAGAGCGAGAGATATGTCGAGAGAGAAGGGATCCAGTCTTTGATTCCCAGCTAAATTTGCTTGTATGTCATACATATGAAATTAATCGTAATCTATGTTTGATGAAATTAATTTGGGATATAGTTGGGTTGGTTGATGAAAGTTTGAGTAATTTCGTTTATTGTCCTGGTTTATTTTTGATCTGTTGAAGATCAGCACAGAGAAGAATTTTCTTCCAACTTCCTATCTTTTTGGCAATCCTTCCCGTGGAATAATTTGAGCTAAGATCTGCAGCCCCAACTAAAATTTTAGAGCCTAGGTAGGTTTTTGAGAATAAATTTTGTGAAAATTTAATTTTTTGAAGAATGTAAGGTTAAAAAAATTAGTTTGAGAAATCATGAGTTTTAGTTAGTAAGCAGCACCATTGGACCGGCTTCCCTCTTCTCTGTTCATGATTTTAAAGATTAAATTAGTGTCACTTACACATTTTAGCATTCATTAAAAAATATATGGATTGGGACTAAATAGGTCAATTTTATTTTAAAACAAGTGTTAAGCATTTTTGTTTAAATAACTTCGATATTTAAAAAAAATTTACAATCTCTTTGTCATATATCAATTTGAGTTATCCTACACGATATGTTAAAATCTGAATACGTGGATATAAGTAATATTATAACTGAATAGGAAAATGAAATGTTTACAATTTATAATAGCAAAAATTAATGGATCACACTAATTCATGAAACCTTATTATCTTACATCCAAATTAACTAAACATAGAATAAATTAGTAGTGCGACCGTCGAATGGGGCCACCACCTCATCGGGTGGCTCACCTTCACCCATGAGGTGAGGCCGCCTCGAGACTTGATTTATCGCTCTCTTTCCACCTCAAGTCTCTGGATGGCCTCACCTCATTGTGTGATGGTGGGCCACTTATCGGTGATTGCTTCTCATTCGACGATCGTACCACGTAAAACTGTGCGACAATCCCACCAAAATTTTTCTCCATTCTTAAGAACAATTTGAGTTAGGAGAGTCAATGGTCCGATTTTCCTCCAGCTCCAATAAAAGCATGGGGTAATTAAATGGATACACTTAAATTTCATTGCTTTTAAAGAATCATTGTAAAAGATAATTAAATTATAAAAAGCTTAAATTGGTAATTAAAAACCTTATTAATTACCATCAAAATCCACATTTTATACAACACATTACAAACTCCAAAAGCTTAGTCCTAACTCCCAAAGCCCATGAAAGCTCGTTCTTCTTCTCCAATTTTTCACACAAATCAAAATTCATATGCAGACCATCAATGATGTTCATTTCGGGGTAGTGTTGTGTGGGCTTTCAAGGTATTTAGAAATCAGATCACCAAAAGGTAAAGTTCATTGCAATTTTTTAGTCACTAAAATTTGAGTTTGGGATATTAATATGATGGGATGAAAAATCAATTCATTTACTCTATTTTTTTTCCCCCTAACTTTACGAGAAGGTTTTTGATTCACAGGCATTGCTATGGTCAACCTAAGACGACATGCAGGTTTGTTAATGTTTCGATTTTGGACAAAATAGAAGAATGCTTGAAGTCAAATGAGTGGTTCATTTATGTCATGATATATCTAAGCTGATGAGTACTTGGGGAAAACACTGGGGTAACAAATTCGGGATGCTTCTCTTTCCGATTCAATGTCATAAAAGGGGTTCAAAATCCCTCGAGTTTGTTAAAAGAGCAAAGCAAGGATTGACAAGAAAAATCTATCACTGGAGGCTTCCTGCTTATACAAAATCGAGGACTTTATCATGTTTTAATCTAGTTTAGTTTCATTTTCATGCTGAGACAAATTGCTTTCTTCTTAGGCGTTTTGGTGGAAATGAATCGAGTTAATATATATTAAAAAAAAAAAATTAACTTTGAATCAATTCAAATGTTGTATTGAAGATGTTTGTGAAAATGAGAATGTGAAAAAGTAACAATCTATCACTTTTCCTATGAAAAAAATCTAAGTATCTGATTGTAGCAATTAGCTAGATGCATAATTGTGTGTATTTGAAAATTTAAATATACAAATTCAAACGTTATTTTAAGCTTACATTCAAAACATATTTTTTTGAATCAATTCAATTAATTCATTCAACGTGTTTACGAAAATGAGAATGCCACTTTTCTAAGAAAAAGTTGCAGTATTTCATTTTAGCAATTAACCAGATGTATACTAACGTATATTTGAAATTTTAAATATACGAATTTAAATCTTGTTTTAATCTTGCAGTCAATTCAAATTTTTTTGAATCAATTCAATTTAAGCATCTAAGGTGTTTGTGAAAATGAGAATGTGAAAAAGTAATTTTTTTGAAAAGGTCGCAATATCCCATCAAAGCAATTAACTTGATGCATACTTGTGTGTGTTTGAAAATTTAAAAATATGAATTCAAATCTTGTTTTAATCTTGCATTCAATTTATATTTTTTGAATCAATTCAATTGATACATCCAAGGCATTTGCAAAAATGAGAGTGCGAAAAAATGACATTCTGCCAATTTTCTATGAAAAAGTCACAATATCTCATTAGAGCAATTCATTAGATACATATGTATGTATTTTGGAAGTTTACATATACGAATTCAAACTTTGTTTCAATCTTGTATTCAATTCATATTTCTTTGAATTAATTCAATTGATGCATCAAGGTGTTTGCCGAAATGAGAATATGAAAAAGAGACATTTTATGTCACTTTTTTCTGAAAATATTTAGTATCTTATTGGAACAATTAATTAAATGCATACTTGTGTGTGTATGTAAATTTAAATATATGAATTTGAAATTATTTTAATCTTGAATTCAAAATATATATATATATATATATAGGTGAAAAGGAGAATGTGACAAAGTGACATTATGTCACTTTTCTTTGAAAAAGTCACAGTGTCTCATTGGAACAATTATCTAAATGCATACATGGTGCAATAACTTACATCATCATCGATTCTTGGACAAACAAACTTTTTGATTTCTATTTCCATAAAGGTAATACATTATCGTCTCTCATCTACAATATTTTTACTCAAAGAAATCAGTGGGATAATTCTTTTCCCTTCCATAATTGAGCACTTATTTTACATTTTTTTTTCTTTTTTAATATGTCTATATGGTCAAAGGAGGGAGCACGGGTGAAGCACTTCGGGACGTACTAAAAAAGTGACATACACTCAAAAAAGTAACAAAATACTTAAAAAGTGACAAACACTAAAGAAGCGACAGGAAATGAAAATGTGACAAACACTAAAAAAAAGTTATAGAAATTCAAAAAAGTGAAAAACACTAAGAAAAATGACAATTTTTTTTTTTTTAACTGACAAAAACACTCAAAAAAAAATACAATCTACCCACATGAGAAAATGATCAAGAATTAACCCACCCGAGAAAGTGTCACTTTTTTACTAAACACCACTTTTTAAAGTTAAGTGTCACTTTATAATTAAAAAGTAAACAATCTGTAAGTTTGAAGTGATAAAACTTTAAAAAAGTAACAATTGTGTATAGAATTAGATAATAGAAGATGATACAATAGATTGATTGAGAAACATAAATAGGAATTTTTGTACTTTCTCAAAGCTATTATTCTTGTCAAGTAAACTATAAAAAAAGGCGATATTCTAGTTCTTTACTTGGCCATTTACAATTCACATAAATTTAGAGGTGACTCGTAGTATTGACAATTAGTGAAAATGAACAAAGAAGCTGCAGTCTAATTAATTTCTCATCTTCTCCATGTCCCTTCACTCTCATCTTTAATGTTTTTGGTCAAAAATCATAGACAAGTTGCACTACTTTATTAATTTATCTTTAGACATTGGAAACGCATGCAAATGTCTCAATGACAACAAACTAAACATTAATCCCAATAATGAACTAATTATCTAAGTAAATTGCTCCCTATCAATGTCCAAGTAAAATAACTACTACCACAACAATGACAAGCGCATAATAACAAGAATAAATAATAAAATTCTAGACAAGACTTTAAACTAGGAAAAGTAGCCTAGAATTCATGAGGCAATTTCCAAGGGTAAATAACAAATGAGCTGCAGTCATTCCAAATGAATTTGTAGTTATAAAATAACAATAATAGAAATAACTTAATAACAAAGGAAATAACGAAAATGTTTAGGACATAACAAACCAAGTTGCCAAACATGAAAATCACATAAACCACACCTATGCATCTTCACCTTCTGTCCTTATAGAGCCATTTGCTTTTTTGGCCTTTGTCTAATGAAAAAGGCAAAGACAGGATATTTTGGAAAATCCCATTAAAGGAATTATGAAGCAAAGGTCATCACTGCAAAGACATTAATAACGATAAAATCATTATTGCATACCCCTTAATAATGATATAGCCATCATTGCAAAGCCCGATCTCGACAAAACCCTTTAAATGAATTATGCAACTAATGCACCAGATAAGGTTGTTGAAGCAACAAGAATTTAGGAGTTGTGGCTGAGGATTTCTTGAAGAAGAATTGATGGAGACGGTGTGAGGAAAAGCAAAGTCACGGGTGAGGAGGGTTTCTCTTTGGGGGGTGGAATTGGGACAACTTGTTTGCATTTTGGGGTTTTGGTGGTCTTAGAACGTATAATTTACGTTCTTAAATGGTTTAATTATTTGGTAAAGTATTAATCAAATTAATAACAATTTGAGGGTATTTGCCTAATTTGCCCTAAAAGCATGACCTTGACCTTATATCTATAGGCCCAGGATCGAATAAGATGGGCCTAGCACAGCCATGACTGCTACATCATCGAACCATACCCGGCCCATGGGGTGTAGACTTGTTGACCCTTAGGCCTATAAATAGGACTTCAACATTTAGGTTCATTCATAAGGCCAAACATAAGCTGGCCTTATTAAAATTTAGGAAAAATTACATATAACATCCCCAACTTTTTTTATTGGCACCATCCATTTCCAACCTTTCCAAAAATAGTTAAAGCTTGTCTCTTTAAATTGATACCATTCATTTTGATCCTCAAGGTCGCTTAAAATGACAAGTTTGCCCTTTTCGAAATAAACTAAAAGAAAAAAGCAAAAGGGGAAATTTTAAATTGCTCTATCAATCCCTAACCTTTTAAAGTTGGAGCACTAACAAAAATTAAAATGGAAATATAAAACGAATAAATAAGAAAATATTTAAATAAGATAAATAAATAAAAATAAAAATAAAAATGTGTCATCTACTCCGCCTAATTTGCCCTAAAAGCATGACCTTGACCTTATATCTATAGGCCCAGGATCGAATAAGATGGGCCTAGCACAGCCATGACTGCTACATCATCGAACCATACCCGGCCCATGGGGTGTAGACTTGTTTATCCAATATCTTCTTGTAGACATAGGGTTCTTTCGAGGTTGTGAACAAAATCATATATTTTAATCACTTTGTCGAATTTCTTATTCTAAAACTTGAAATCTATCTTAATGGACCTTTGCAAATTGCAAACTTCATTTTCATTGCTTTGCTTTCATTTTTATTTATTTATTTTTTTTTTCCAAAAATCTATCTTGTTGCAACACATAGACGCATTATTCAATAAGGCCTTCCAAGAATGTGATCTTGACATAATCACATTCATTTCCTACATCTATAGCTCAAATGAGTTGCAATGAATAAATGGATTTGAATATATTAAGTTTGTCTATAGGCGATAAGGTTTCCTTATAGTTTGTACAATTTTTCCAAGCGGAACCCTTAGCCACAAGCCTTTCTTTGAATGTTTTTACCTTTTCACCTATTCTACTCTGTCTTTGTAGACCCACTTACACTTATTAGGTTGATCCCTTCACTTATTGGAGCACATTGATTATCTTGAATGTAGTCCATAGCTTCCATCACTTCTCTAAATAAAGTTGGGCCATCTTCTTGCTCTATGAAAATTTTCTCACAATCCTCTTCAACTAGCAAATAGATATCATGTTTTCTATAACCTATTGACTTCGTCTAAGTGATGATGGGATTTACAAATGGTTTCTACTATTTGTGTAACACCCATATCATCACTCACTTCAGCATCTACAATTGAAGTTGATTGATTATTCCTAACTAGTATCAGTAAAACATGTTCATCAAAGTTAGGTATGTCTTTGTTCTGGACGAAGATCAATATATCGCTCCATAATGATTATGTAACTTTTGCCTGCCATATATTAGTGGGATGTATATGTCAAGTCTACACTTCTAGTACTTCCCTTTATTCCAATTTCGTAGCCTTCCCTTTCAGTATGTAAGCTAAACATTTTTACAGAGATGAAGAAAGATAAGCTTACACTTATGTTGAATCGAGATATTTATCTTGCAAGATCGCACTCTTTAGAGGTAGTTTAAAAGTATGCAAGGATGGTAAAACATAGAAGGCTCGCAGAAGGAAAGTGCGAACTACCCCTTTCAGGTTGGCAAAAAATTGTTATTAAAATGTGTGTGATCATGCATTTAAAGCTTGATTTTCGAATCGATGAATACCAACTATGCAAGATAATTGAATCAAATGTGAATGTTTAATAAAATTATTTGCAAGCCAACCAGTTATTTGTTATTTTCCAGAAAGACCTAAGCACTCCTAAAACCTTGAAGAAAACTTAGAAATACTTCGGACTATAAGGGAAAAAAAATAGTGCAAATTCAAATATATCTATCTCAAATAGTTATTTTCCTTCGTGCTTCAGTTTGAGTATCAAAATTAAAGAGTATAGAGGAGAAAATTCTAGCTAGGTCAGAGGATTTTTTATCGTAATTTTTTCGTTAAAAAATTGACACCGTATGTGAATATTTGAACATAGAAAACTACGAATTAATCTATTGAAATTGAGAAACCCTCAAAATATTAAAAAAAAATGCATCTAATGACAATGAATCTAGACGAGATAAGGGTGCTAGAGGTTAGAAGTAAGAAGGTTACCTATAATTGAATTAATAGAAGAATGAGATCAAAGTTACAGTGGAAGATTACTAAAGCAAGGCTGGAAGAGGACCTATCCCCAACACAACGTTGAAATCTATGAAAAAGGGGTTGTTAGCAGAGACCATACAAAAAATAGCTGAAGAACTTAAATAATTAATGGTTAAACATGATGTCTAAGCGCAAAATAAGAATCGTGATAAGCCAGAGTACTGAACGAGGTACATTTTCAAAACCTTCAGGAAGATAGGTAATCTACAATCTCCAACCTCTTCAATCACACTTATAGAACCTAAAGCCAGTATTCTAAAATGCACACATATGCTTGAAGCATTTTCAAAATACCTTGCATATAGAGTATGCCCATGATAATGCGATCAACCCATTTCATTGATTGCATATGCACGCTTAAATGCTAAAATGTACACTTTCAATAAAATCCTGCAAGCGTATGGAATCATTGACAAGTTATAGATTTAGCGAGTTAAAAGTATCGTACTACAAGGAATAACTTCAATTCAATTTTATTAGTTATCTGTGGAATTCGAATTATGTAAAACAAAAAAGAGATTTTGATTCTATTTTGCTAAATTAATCTAACACAGCAATAAAAGTTTGGTTTTTTTTTTATTATCAAATTATGGATGTTGTTTTGAATCTAAAAGCCGCCTATTGCTATCTATTTCAATTCTTGATAAGTAATCTAGTTTCATTTATGCGTTCATATAAAACTAATGTATTTAACTTTCTTTTTCAAGACAAATTAATTATATCCTAACCACTACCCAAATCTAATCCTAGCCCAAATTCATATGGTTAGAACGAATTAAATTATATTATTTATATGAAGGTACACGTGATAAATGTTATTCCTATCATCTATTGCACATATATTAATTTTTTCACGTTCTAAACTTACTGCGAGTCTCCTAACACTACAATAAACAACTAATTATCTAATTCGTGGCTATTTAATTAAATAATGCAATGATTATATAAAATTATCAAGAAACACAAAAATTAAACTAATATACTAGTCTTCAATTAGAAATAAATAACAAATAAGGTTCATTTTCATCCAATATAAAAGTAGATCTAGCCTAACATATTAATATATAATTCACAAGAGGATTAATGAAAATATCATTCGGATCATGAAAGAATAAAAAAGATGTTGATCTTCAAGTGCAAAATTGAATTTTTCAATTTCTTGATGTAATTGGTCTTCAATACTTGCTATTATGTATGAAGAGACAAGAGATGGTTTTTTCAATATGCAACCCTTGTTCTCTATTTGTAAGAGCTATAAATTAGGCCAAAATCATGTCCAATTTGGGCCACAAAAGAGTTTGAATCGTAAAAGGAAACCGCTAATTTATCTGCAAAAAATGCCCTCGTGTACACATGCATAACCACCGCGCGCCATTTATCCAAATAGCTCTTGGGTAAATAAATTTATGTCTTGCTCGCGCACTAGAATTGTCCCATGCAGGCCAATATTTTGGTATTTTTGTGTCGTCCCTGAATAGCTCTCGATTTTTTGTCATAACTTTCTCTTTTGAAATCTGATTGAGGGATTCATAGTATGTTGGAAAATTGCTCAAAGGGTTACAATTCTTATTAATACAATTTTTTCAATTCAAACGTTTACTATCCAAAAATGGGTTTTTGAAGTTGAGGCTAAAAATTCGGAGCATAACTTTTTCGGTTAGAAATTGATTTGTGAGAATATTTCAACAATATTTCACTCATTTGACTTCAAATTATATCAAATTGATCATATGTGATCTTCAATCATCTTTTTATGTCCGAATTAACTATTGAATATTTATACATTGGTCCCCCAACTTTGGATTACTTTCGTTTTTGCCATTTTTCGTTGATTTCTTCTACTTTCTCCAATTTGCATTAAATTCAACCTAACAAACATAATTAATGTATAATTAAACTATAACTTATCTAAATCATTAACAAATACTCCTATTTAGTGGTCAAGATAAGTGTACAAAATACATTTATCAAACACCCCAAACTTAAACATTTATTTGTCCTCAAACAAAACTATATACTAAATTGACCAAAATTTTAAAAACACATGGCTGGATAATTTGTTTTTGTTTTCAGGATTGGAGTATATGTATTAAGATTATAACTACTTTAATTTCTATTCGTTCAATACAAAACTGATGTGTGTATGTGAAAATTCATGTCAAGCATCATCAATTTATAAAGTTATTTAAGTCCCGATCCTCAACGGTCAAATATACCCTTTCTTCACTTGTAAGATTCACACCTCCAACCTTTTTTTTTTTAAACTTTTTTTTCCCAATGTGTAATTTAAGATTGAATTTATGTACTAGTCTCCACCCTCTCTAATTTAGCTCAATCTTACAAATTGCAGCTCGACACGCTAATAAATGAAGAATCTCTTTATTTTTTGCTCGCTTCAACCCTAAGAATCAAAATAGCTAATAACCCCTTGTCAAAGGTCTCATTCTCTAAAATAAGTATTTGGAACTTAATCAAAGGATGTAACAATCTTTATTTTTTTTAATATGTATACATATTTTTTCTTTTTTAACATCTTATGTGCGGATTTCTCTCAATTAAGCTTTCTGAACAAACCTTACAGCGAGCTTTCGGCCAATAACTCTTAAGTCAGATGACTTCAAGGCATCAAATTTTAAATACCCTTGCAGGCTTAATCACTCGAATCATAAAAGCTGCAAAAAGACATTTCACAATGAGACACCTTTTTTGTTTTTCAATTTTATGTAATGATTAGTGCAATACCCCTTATCAAACACATATTCTCAAAAAACGACCCCTAATGTAAGATTTTCACCTAATTTTCATTTTATTGTTTAGACAATCCACACAAAATTAAGCATATATGGAATCACATTTATCTCAATGTCTCCTAAAATAGTTCACTCACTCCCAGACAATTCTAAATTTGGTTTAATGATGTATAATTTAGTGGTTGTTTGGATTTAGCATCTGAGGCCCACTATATTTTTTTTTCGAACTATTCAAATTTTGAGTCAAATTATTCCTTCATGATGTTCAAGTATCTGGAGTTTCTTTTTGTATATTATATGGATGATCGGATCTGTAAAACATAAATTTTGTGCTAAAAATATCAAGTTTTGAATGAATAACATAAACCAACCTTAAGGTGAAACAATTTTCACAATTTATAGCCTAGCACATTATTCCAAATATATTCACCACACAAGCACACAAAAATAATAATAATAAAGCTGAAAATAAAATATTTTTTAATTAATTTTTTTGCAATAGAACAAGCACACAAACCAATAAAAACTCAATGTTTTTTGACTCCCAAACTTATAATAGAAATTTCTCTCAATGTCTAAAAATATAATAAGCAATATATAAAAATTAAGAACAAAGAAGAGAACTAAGTACTCCCCCGATGTATATTTAAAGGTGATGGATTGACTGACATGAATGTTTTGACTTACTTGCTATGTCTTTTCCCTTGTCCAGAGTGTACAATTGTCATGTTCTTTCAAAATAATTCAAAAATCAATCATAATATAGAACACTTTATCATAAGTTTAAACAAAACTTGAAGGAAAATATAGGAATGAAGATACCCTATACTACTAAAAGCAATAAAATTTACTAAACTACTAAAAGCAGTGAAATTTACTAATCCTTTATTCTAGAAAGCAAAAATAAATAAATAAAAAGAAAAAAATTGGGTTGCCTCCCAACAAATGCTTATTTATAGTCATTAGCTTGATTTTATTGTTTTGGTTATACATGGTGGCTTGAAAAGAGAGTTTTCAGCCTTGCACCGACTTCAATGGCAGTTATTCTTCAATTCATCTTTGAGCCTCCAGATTACAAGGTTTCCATCGTTATCTTGCCCAACAATTCCACCTTCCTTTTTGTTCATGTTTCTTCCCAAGTGGTCGATCTTTCGACATTCCTCAATGTCAAGTGGTTATTTGAATAGAGCATTCATTGTGAAGCTTTGTTGTTTTTCTTCCATCTTTAAGATTATTTCACCTTTTTCAAAATCCATTAATGCTCGTGCAGCTTCTAAGAATGGTTTCCTCAAAATTAACAACACGTGTTGAACATCTATATAAGGATGACAAAATCAGAAAGAAAGAAATTATCTCCAACTTTGATGAGCATATCCTTTGCCACTTCATAAGGATGCTTGATTATCTTATCAGGCAACTGTGAGATTATTGATGTTGCTTTTGGATCTTCTAATCCTAATTTCATATTGATAGAAAATGGCATCAAATTAATACTTACTCCAAAATCAATTAATGTATTTAAATTATGTGAATTTTCTATAGAGCAAAATACAGTGAAACTCCCTAGATCTTTTAGTTTAAGATGGAGCATATGTTTTATGATTGCGTTGCATTTTTCAATCAGTGCCACGTTTTCATCTACTGGTAGATAGCTCTTCTTAGTAAATTTCTTTTTTAGAAACTTTTTGTAATTTGATATCTGTTGAATGGCGTCAATAAAAGAAATGTTGATGTAAAGTTGTCTAAGAGTATCCAAGAACTTCTTAAATTGCTTTTCCAACTTATTGCTTTTGCAACCTTTGAGGGAATGGGATTAGAGGTGTGTATTTATTGACAAAAACGATTCCCTAACCTATGGACTGTCTCGATGTTATTCCTAATTAACTAATTCACATTCGTCGTCCCCAATTAAGCTAAACTTATTCATTCAGTGTAAAATTATAATCTTTTTGTTAATATGATCCGATCAACTGTGGAATATGGAAGTATGTAAGTCTCATTACTAATTATATCTTTTCTTTCATTCTTAAATCAATAATAATAGAAACACTTTACAAGTTAAGAACTCACATTGGCTCAAGGATTTCGTTATCAATTTAATCACATGAAACGTAGTTCATAAACTCTTACTACCTAAAAGTGGCAAATCCACTATTGATTATTAAAAACCTTCAATGATTTTGGCATATACAAGCGAGCCGTATTGGCGACATTTGATAAAGTTCTCAAGTCCAATGAATTCTACTATCAAAACTTAGAGATTAACCACTGATACTCCAATAGCTATCTATATGGAATTTCTGCATCGAGTCTTCAATGTTTTTGTTTTCTTAACAAAACATCCACGTATCCAATTAAATATTACTACATTTTAGCTTGTAAGATTATCCAATTATAAGTAGGAAATGTCACACGTACCAATTTATACATAATAATGATATTTGTATCTCGTTATTACTTATAACTACGAATAATTTAAGATTCAGTCATAATTAATTTGTATCTCACAATCACAACTCTTTGTGATTAAAAAGTCACCAACATTTGAATCTATGGACACTATTAATTTAATTTTTCAGAATAATAATTTAATTAAATAATATATCTGCTACTAGCTATGCGAGGGTTTTTTAGAGTAGAGAGATAGTGATAGAGTTAATCTTTTTTGCAGTTTTTGAACAGTTACCTTGGCCCGATCCAACTACTAGCATCCAAAAATCGTAGTAAGTCGGGAGAAAGACGATGAGGGAAGGTGGAAGAGGTTTAGTCAAGGAGTGGGGCATAGGTACCCTATCTAGACTCTAGTCCTGACTTTAGGCAGGTTTAATCATTCTTCTAAGATCCTCCCTTATGAATATTAAAAGTGTTTACATCCAAAATCGATTGAACTTAGGGCATAATACTTATATGTATTAGGTAAAGTCTTTCAAATCCACTACTGAAAGACTAAACAATGGGTTGCCGAGGAAAACTAAGGACCATTTCTTTGTAGAATATGGCTTAAACAAACAATAATCCAGGGACCAGAAGTGAGTGGTCAACATAGACATGAGGTGGTGTTGTTAGAACAAAAGTCTCTCTCTTCCATTATTAGTGCTGCTAAGATGTAATTGTTATTTTATAAGACTATAGTTTGTAATAATTTTAATCTCCACTTTTGGAAGGACATCATGATTTGAATATTATGCCACTTGATTTCTAGGCAAGTATTTCTACTTTTCAAGTGATAGCATGTCATAAACCACTATATTTTCTTTTCGATGTTTCATACATAAAAGCTCTATTCTCCTTTACTTTAATTGTTTATGGATTAGCACCAGTGGTTGAAGCTTCGAGTGGTTAAAAGATTTTTTAACACTCTAGTTGACTGATAAGGCAAGCTAGCAATGGCCATACTTAGATGATTTTATGTAGAGGATGACTACTTAGCTGAGCATGGTCATACACTAGTCATTTTCAAGTAGTATCTATCACCAATCGAAATGATACAAGTTTTGAAACTGTGTTTAGGTAAAACTAAAGTCTTGGCATTCTTGGCCTAAGTCGTGTATAATGTCAATGTGTGCTTAGACCTGTTGGAGATATTTTATAGAAGCTAAATTTTGGTTTTGACCCACTGAGGTTGAGACTCTCTTAGATAATTTAGACCACCGAGGTGAGGAGACCCTTTCGAGTATTTTGACTTATCAATTTTTACTCATCAAAGTTGTAGACACTTCCTAAGATATTTATTTCTATTAGAGGCACTGAGATTCTCATAGGGCATTTTGACTTGAGCTCTTTTTTTTTTTTTTAAACCTTTTTTCTCTTTGGGGACTCTAAGATACCCTTGTGGCTTTGACCCATTGAGGTCGAGACTCTCTTAGAAAATTGAGCCCACTGGGATGTGGAGACCCTTTTGAGCATTTTGAATTGTCAATTTTTTTTCATTTTTTACTCATCGAGGTTGTTGAGGCCCCTGAAGACATTTAGATCTACTAGACACATTGGAACTCCCATACGACATTTTAACTTGGCCAATTATCATTTTTACTTAGCCAAATCATTGTTCTTTTACCCACTAGGAGCTAAGGTTTCCTTGGGCATTTTGGGTTTTTAGCCTCTAGTCGATCCATATTTTTATTTACGAATATATATCACAATTTCAATACATGTTGTGAAATTGTTTATGCATGAATGCTTTCCTCTGCGCATTAAAACATAAGCTACTAGTACCATAAAATCTTTATTGGCTAATAAGTTGGGACCAATCAAAATAACTTTCATTTTTGAAAGAGCACAATTGATCTATGATTTATAGGAAAGATTACCCAAGTCAGGTTTGAGTAAATTGTCCAAGTAAACCCATTCAAGGTTTAGTCCACATATGGTCTAGAGGTCTATTTTAAGTTTCATGACTCAATACTTGAACTTGGTTAATTGTCTACAAAACTTCTATCAACACGTGGAGTAACAGAAACACAAAATGGTTTGCACTAGCATAGCAAACATTTCCTTCATACAGGCTAGCTAGAGGCTGTTAATACAATACATATGGGCTAAAGAATACAATGTGATATTCATAGCAAAATCGATTACATGACAATCAATATAGATCTGTCATCTGTCATATTCCCTAAATAATCGAATCGCCTCAAAGCTTGAAGAAAAATCCATAAATCTCCCCATTTTTGAAAAGTAAAGGATACAATTCAAATATTTCCTCCTAAAATAATTGTTTTCCCTCTTGGTCCAATTTTGACCATCAAAACTAGTGAGTTTTAGGAGGAGAAAATCATAGTTATGTAAGATGATTTGTTGATTCGATTTTTAACATCAAAAAATTGGTGTTGTCTCTGGGAAGCTTTGAACAACGTAAACTACGAAAACTCTCTTATAGCTACAAAGGCCTTGAAATCTATAAGATCTGAGAAAATTAGCCAGTTCAAAGAAAAACTAGAAGAAATGAAGGTAATTGATGTAAAAGTCAAAAAGTGTAGCGTTTGTCCAGTGAACAGTGACGTTAATCTGAAAAGGCAACAAGAAGAACCTTCAATAGAAGTGCAAGATGACATATCTCCTATACTGCAACATCACTTACTGAAGAAAATATCTATGGCAAAAATAATACAGGAGATAACAAAAAAAGATTAAAGGTTTTAACAGCAAAGAATGTCTATCTGCGGGCAAAAATTAGGAATACAAAAGTTAGTGTAGGATAAATCAAGAAAAAATGAAATGGATCGTGTTAAGAATGATTTCCACAATAACAGTAGCAGACTTTCGGTGTCAAAAACCTGCTACAGTGTGCTGAAAAGGCAGTGAAAGTGGCGATGCACAAGAAGGCTTATTGTAGGAGAAGTTTTCGGAGGAGGTTAGCTATTGAGGAGGCTAAAAGATGGAGTGTATGACCAACACATCATACAATACTAGTAATATATGAAAGATCTGAGGATTTCAGAAGCAGATTAATTTATTTTTTTAGGTAAAGAAGAGCAGTGCCTCTGAGATTTTATTAATATGTCATCACTTATGGCAGAGGAATACCGTGGTTACATGTGAAACTAATGAAAGTAGTAAATAAGGAAGTACTACTTCCCTTACAATGAAAATAAATGTTAAAGAATAACAATAAGTAGTAAAAGAGGAAGTACTACTTTCCTTACATTAAGAAATAATCCAATTAAATACAAAAATAAGAATAAAATAAAAATAAAAATCAAATTACAATCCATATTCTAATGCTGGGCAGTCCATCTCTACGAGTGCCCTAATGTGTCATGGTAGGTCAGTTGGTCTTATAGCTTATATAATCGGTGATCCTGATTATGCCCAAAGTGTAACACGGTGATTGTAGTATAACTTTGAGGCGTCGTATCCATATGGAGATGGGAAATTAATTAAAAGGTCCAAAAAACTAGGATTTTCATTGTGAGTTGTGTAACAGATAATATATCAATTTGAAATGTGTTCAAATGTTAATATGTGAATTTACAGGATTTGAATCAAAGTATGAAATAGTGAAGCGTCGGGATTCTCTCGATTGGTTCGGATCATTCAATATCAATCATGCATTCATGTACTCAATTAAAGATTTTTTTTATCAAACTTTAATTGGCGAATATAACATTAAGGCCCAATTTTATTCTATAGTAATTCTAAAATATGGAGTTCCTAACATATACCCGCTTTAATTTATTGAAATCAGACTCAAAATCCACCTTATACATCAAGCATAAAATTATAGAGAATCATACCAATAGATAATTGAAATTGAAATTTAACAATTATGTTAATTTTACGATAGATAAAACATGACTAAATCTATGCGAAATATAGTAGAAGTTAAATCAATCTCACAACGATGCTTGAAATTAAAATTCAATTCATACTTCAATTATTCAAAGGAAAGAACATGATTAAATCCATGAAAAACTAATATATATTAAACCGATCTCAAAACATATTTATAAAAACAAGAAATCCAAATCTAGAATTGTTTAGCAATGGAGATCATATTACAAGCATGAAAAACGTTGAAATAATCGATACCAATTGAGTTCCTCTATTATTTCACCATGGATTTCTAGCCCTCCATGGAGTTTCTTCACCCAAGATGAGAGTGATTGATGTGGAGAAGAAGAATGGCGTTCTGGGCGAGATTAGGGCTTAAAAATGTGTGTCAAACAAGTTTCCATAAGTGTCCGCATCAAAATAGGAATTTGAGATTTCGCTCTTGAAAAATACCCATGTGGCCGTATGGTTATAAGCCATGCGACCGCATGGTTCAACCAAAATGGCCCCAGAAGTTCTATGAAAGCAGCCGTGCGACCGCATGGCTTTATAACCATACGACCGCATGGTTGTCACCATTTCCTCCGCCAGATAGCTTTTAGTATTTTGACCATAACTTTCTCTCCAAACGTTCGATTGAGGTGATTCAAGTTGTATTGAAAAATTAACTCAAAGGGCTACAACTTTGCTTCAAAAATCATCTTCCAATTAAATCATTTTCCATCTCAAAAACGGGTCTTAACATGAGACTGAGAACCAGTGCATAACTTTTTCAATTGGGAATTAATTTGTGAAGATGTTATGGTCATATTGCACTTCTTTTCTTTTGACCTCAAATTACACCCAATTGACTCCTAGATTTCTTGAATCATCATTCCATCGCGCGTCTCATTATCGATTATTTGCAACTTTGTCCTTGAACTTTCACTTTCGTCCATTATGGTCCTTTCGCTCTTTTCTACTAAATTTCAACTTTTCTACCAAAATGTTACCTGAATCAAAGTATAAGTATAATGAGTATATTTTGGTATCAAATAATAACACGAATGCAATAATTAAGAGGGGAAAATTATGATATTTTGTAGGGGTGGACACGGGTCGGTTCGATTTTGTTCTAAAGAGAACCGAATCGAATCGAACCAAAAATTTCGGGTATTCAGTAAATGGAACCGTCAGGTCCAAATATAATTATAGAACCGTTCGGGTTCGGTTCCGTTCGGTTCAGTTCGGTTCGATTCGGTTCGGTTTTGTACTATAATTAAATTTTTTAACATTTATAACAACATTATATAAATACAACTAATGACACATTCAATGGTTTTGAAATGTCAGAAACTCGTAGACTACCTTGTTCAAATGATCGCTACGGTCAAAATTTCAGTTAGAGGAGGTCACAACTTCGATCGGAGGTCGCAGCGTCGGTCGACGATTGTATAGGTTTTGGAATGTCAGGGAGACTGCGAGAGTCGAGATAGCGTTATGCACTTTAGTGTAGGTGTTTAGGGTTATTTAGTGAGTTGGATCTTGTTGGGCTAAGAAATGAGACAATAAAAGGGGTAATTGGGCAAAAAATTAGAAATGAAATAGATTATTGTGCCAAAAATTTGGATTTAGAAATTGTTAATTTGTTTAGAAAAAATTAAAATTAAAATAATTTAATTTATTCAATATAAAAAAAATAAATTAGAAAGATTCGGTTCTTGGTCTAGAACCGAGAACCGAACGGTACTCGTCAGTTCTCAATACAGATACCCGTTCAGGTATTTAATTTGACAAGAACCGTGGGGTTCGGTTCGATTCTAGAAATTTGCCCAACCCTAATATTTTGCACTCTTATCATACCCCAAACTTGCTTATTGCTAGTCCCTAGCAATTTAATGCAAAATGAGCAAATAAGTTATTGGTCCATGATATAAAGACATTATTAAGTTCCAATTTAACCACATGCCATGTCCGTTTCAAACTCAACACCACAATAAATTAACAATGCCATGATCATCAATATATCAAAAACACTTGCCAAATGTGTGAGTGTGTGTCAAGCCATAGCTATCTTACCACCAATCCTAACACATGTAGCATCAAGTATACCTCGAGCCAAAGGTTAAACCCCGTAACTCACGGGTATCAAAGTGTTTAGTGTGATTCTCTCTATGGAGCTGAGAGAAAAGGATACACTCATAATTTGGAGGATTAAATGTTTTTGAATGAGCAACAAGCGAACATTGATCTTATGATAGGCATACTGTCAAATGAGAATTCATCACTTTTTTACCACAATCATACTTGAGATCAAAACAGTCAATGTAAAGGTTGTAATGTGGTTTGGTTTAGGCTGTATGAAAATGAGTTTCCAAAGATTCAAGAACTTTCAAGTATGTAGCTAGGCATCTCATTAAGCATCTCGATAGATTACATCTTTCGATTAATACACTCTTTAATATTTCAACCCCAAAATCAATCAATTTTTTTTTTTTGTCTTTTGGTTTTTGCTTGAGCACATACTAACCCTTGTCATTTTCTTGCTTCTATTTTTTAGAAATAAGTATTCAATACTTACTACACGCTTGGAAGTAAAAAGTTGGATAAATACATGAATAGACTATACTCCAATGTGGAGAAGTATGTATAACATGGGTATATGAAGAAAATGCTATACATGTGTGTATGGCTCAACATGATCACTAAGGGTTGTAATTATTGAAAAAAAAGGTTTGAAAGGCTTAAATGTTAATCCTAAATTGACCTTCATCATTTCCCAAGTAACTTACCATCTTACCACAAGCCATATATTCTCAAAATAGTTTTCAATTCACAAAATCAATGACTGCTCATTGTTATTTTAGTGTAAGGTGGTTCTCAATCCTCACTAACTCTCACAAGAAAACTTCAGCAAGAAACTACTCTACCCACATGTGTTAAACCACTATCTTACCACAAGGTTTGTGTAAGCAAAAAGATTTAGCAAATGTCTCAAAATCCAAACTTTCATAAACAACATTAATTCCTAGTGGCATATATTGTCATTGAAGAATATGTAGCGAATTAGGGACTTAAAAAAATTTAGACTAAAATTCCATGTAAATCATGTAATTTACAACAAAATTTAAGTTAAATTCTCCCCCAACAAAACATTGCATTGTCTTAAATGCAAAAACATGTCTACCAAATAAAGGTAAGGAAAGATGTCACCTCAGTGTCGAAGTGAATCACATGAGCTGAAGTATAAGATATCTAAAAGTTTTCAATGGAAAGGGTGATGCAGAAAATGAAAAATAAAAGGAACGCAATGAATAATGCATGGATTAAACCTAGAGACAATGTATAAATGAAAATAAAAAGAAAGAGAAGGGAACGAACTCCCCTTGGGTTGCCTCCCAAGCAGCACCTTTGTTTATTGTCGCTGGCTTGACCCAATATTACCTTCTTCAGCCCGCATCCAGTCAGGGCGTTGTCAACCTTCGGTGCATTGCACCAAACTCATTGGAAGTAGTCATTGGTGGTGTCCCATAATCCTAAAAATCATTAAAAGCAACATAAATATTAGCATATTCTCCATTATCATACCTTGCAGGAATTTCAGAATTTAAAAAGAAAGAATTTAAAGGGTCGGGGTCAATAAGCGCATGTGCTTCCTTCTTAACGAGTGCATCAGTCATGTATGTTTGATGACACTCATCATCTTCCTCAAGCTGTTTCATGACGTGAAAGATGTTGACGTCTAAGGTCATGTTCCCAAAAGATAGCTTCATCAAATCATTCCTCCAATTGATAAGAGCGTTAGTTATAGCGAGAAAAGGTCTACCAAGAATAATGGGAATCTTGGAGTTAACATTCACATCTACTTTCACATCTAAAACCAAAAAGTCCACAGGGTAGCAAAATTTGTCAATCTGTACTGGTACATCTTCAACTGCCCCCCTAGGTTTAATAGTGGACCGATCAACCAATTGTAGGACCACTATAGTTGGTTTGATCTCACCTAGACCTAACGCCAAGTATATAGCATAAGGCATGATGTTGACATTAGCCCCTAAGTCGAAGAGAGCTTGTGCAATCTCATGGTTCCCTATGATACAAGAAACAATAGGACAACCAGGGTCCTTATACTTTGGTGGGACTTTTTGTTCAATTACGACACTCGCATGTTTAGTCAAGAAGGCAATTTTCTTGACACGGTGCTTCATTTTTACAGTACACAAGTCCTTAAGGACTTTAGCATATATGGGGACCTGGGGAATCACGTGCAAGAGAGGTAGATTGACTTTTACTTGCTTGAGATGCTCTAAGATTTCACTATGTTGACTAGAAGATTTTGAGGTTGACTTGAGGGCTTGAGGAAAGGGTACTCTAGACGGATTTTTCACTACCTCCTCACTAGGGGTGCTCTTTTCTATGATACTGGGATCCTTCTCACATTCCCTAGGTTTGGGGGTTAGTTCTATGACTTTTCCAGATCTAGTGGTTATGGAATTCACTTCCTTTAAGTTGGTCTTTCCTGATTCTGAAGTTTGTGCCATGTGTTGCCCCCTAGGGTTCGGTTGAGCTTGCGCTTAGAATTTTTCATGCTCTCCTACAACTAAGCATTAGTTAGTTTGGACATATGAGATTTTATTTCCTTGTTTTCTTCAACAATTTGGGTGATCATAGTCTCAAACTTTTGGTTAGTCTTACTATGTGCCTCTATAAATGCATGTAGAATGTCTTCTAAAGAGTTTCTAGAGGATGTGGACTGATATGGAGGTGTAGTGTGAGCTTTATTTGGCAGGCCTTCAGATATCCAGCTGAGATTGGGGTGATTCCGCCGTCCTAGATTGTATGTTTCAAAAAAGGGAGAATAAGGCTTTTAATATGTGCCAAAGGCATTGCAGTATTACTCATAAACTCTCCTCATCTCATCGTACGTAGCGCACTCTTGAGCTGGATGATCAGTTCCACCACAAATAAAACACGGTCCTAAAGATTCAACATGGGATACATTCTATGTATAGGCTTTAAGTCCCTAGCACGTAAGATTTTGAGTTTTTTAGTGAGGGCATCTACCTTGGCTCTAAGGTCATCCTCTTCCCTAAGATGATAAATGCCTATGCTAGTGGTGTTTCTAGTGGGTAGTACCCTATTAGTACTCTCAGTGGCACTAGGTTCAGTTAGGGATGTCAATTGGGCCGAGCCGGCTCGCGGTTCTCCAGCTCGGCTCGTGAAAAAGGGGCTCGTGGACGGCTCGGGCTCGTGAAATCACGAGCCCGAGCACGAGCTGAGTGGGCCTCAACCGTAGCTCGGCTCGCCGTGTAGATGAGCCCCTCGTGGGCGGCTCGTTTGGACGAGCCACGAGCCGGGCTCGTGGCTTGTCAAGCCTTGTTCAGTGACCATTTGGTCACTGAACTTTTTTTTTTCTTTTCTCCCCCCCTTCCCCCAAAAATTTTTTTTCATATCAATCTCTTCCAAGATTACAACTCTCTCAAGTCTCAACTCTCTTTTATTATATCAATTATCGAGTTTTTACTCTCTTGTGCTGCAAAATATACAATATCAATTCAATTTTTCCAGTTTATTAGTTACAATTTCAATTCATCAAATTCTCAATTCTCACAATCTCACTACATTTATATTCATCTAGTCAAGATTTCATCATAAACAATCACAGAAATGGATCAACGTTCATTTGCTGAGAGCTTGTTTGATACAGGATTTGAGCCATTGCCACATCATAGAGAATCGCCTAGTACGCTGCAAAGTCAATTTCCAAATGAATTTGTCGGTCTAAATGACATACCGATACCTGAAGATGTTCACATTCACGGTCAGGGAAGCCACATTCCAATCGATTTGGATGATATTAACGTTCCTGAAGCGGAAGATGAAGATGAAGATCAGCAATTAAATATCCTAGATGCGAGGGGAAAGCGTAAGGCCAAAAAACAAGCAAAATGTTGGAACCACTTTAAGTTGATTTCAACGGGAAAAGTCGTTGATGGCCTTGCAGAATCTAAAGCAGTATGTAAATACTGCCAACAAAGATTGGCATGGCAAAAAGGAATTGGTACCACTCATCTTAACCGCCACTACGAATCATGTGCAGCCAGACATGGACTTCTTCTAGCTGGTCAAACACAATTACAATTTGACAGTCCAGGCGTCGGTTCTACAACTTCACCCCTATTCACGTGGGTGTATTCAGAGGACGAGACTCGAACTGAAATGGTGAAATTTGTTGCCGCCACTGAGTTGCCTCTGGCTATTGCAGACAACCAACACTTCGTCTCGTTCGTGAAAGAATATCTACAATCAAGGTACGTTGGGGTAAGTCGAAACACTCTTCGTGCCGATACAATAAATTATTTCAATAATTCAAAACAACAATTAATTATGGATTTGCAACAATATGGGGGTGTTATATCCTTGACTTCTAATATATGGGAAGGGGTTAATAAAAGAGCATATATAGTTGCAACCGCACACTATATAGACCCACTTTAGTGCATGCATAAGAAAATTATTGTTTTTAGAATTATTGAATTTCCTCACAATGCTAATAATATATATAATGTTATTATCAGTATTGTTAGAGAATATCATTGTGAGAGTAAAATTCGATCTTTTACTTTTGATAATGCTAGTGTTAATAAGATAGTCGTCGATAAATTGTGTAGGACACTTCAACCTGATTTTGGTGGGTATTTGTTTCATATTCGTTGTGTGTGTTATATCTTGAATTTAATTGTGAAAGATGGTTTAAAACATATAAAGGATGAACTTCAAAGGATTAGAAATGCATTAGTTTATATTACGATCTTTCCTAGTAGAAAACAAGCATTTGAAGATTTTTGTACCGAACTAGGGGTGATGACTGCTAAAACATTTGTTAGCGACGTAGGTCATAGATGGAACTCTACATACTTGCTATTAAAATCATGTAAAGGTTTCAAAAATTTAATAACTGACTTTTATAATAATAGACATGTTAGAAGTGATGATGATGGTATGTTAAATGAATCCGATTGGATTTTAGCTTTGAAAGTTAAACGATTTTTGACATCTTTTTATGAGACCACAAAGATTTTATCCGACGTTTATTATCCCACAAGTTGTATGGTGCTTGAACGCCTTTATATAATTGCAAGAACATTCCATAAATATAAAAATGATCCTGCTTTTAGTGAAATTTTAATTGCTATGGAATTAAAGTTTAGAAAATATTGGGAAGAACTGACTATGTTATTTCCTTTAGCATGTGCAATGGACCACCGATATAATATTTCAGGAACTAAATACGTAATTGATCAAATCAATAAAGTTTTAATACTTGATACACCTATCACCTATAAAAATTTAGAGCAAATATTATGTGGAATGTATGATTAATATGCGGAAAGAATGGGTGCAAATGTTAGTCGGGTACCCTCTGCTGCACCTACTTCTTCTGCTGAAACTGAAGAAGATGCTGCGGAAATAATGAATTTATTTCCAGGCATTAATACATTTAGATATGATGCAACTGCAATGTGTTCATCTAGTACCATGTCGTCTACATCTACATCTCATCAAACATCAGCCGAAACTCAAAATGCGATGCCTGCCGAATTAATTGATTATTTCAATCATAATATGCTAACGGACAGAACAATTAAAAAAACTTCAGAAGAAGTAATTGAATTCTAGCGAAAGTATGAAAGACGTTGGCCAATTGTTTTTGCAATTGGGAAAGATCTATTGACACCTCCGGTTAGCACTGTTACTTTGGAGTCTACTTTTAGTGCAGGTAAAAGGGTTTTGACTGATGTCAGCAACCGACTGAAAGAAGATGTTTTGGAAGCGTTAATGTGTGTGAAGGATTGGCAGGACGCTCATTTTCGACTACAAGATAAATACGCTGAAATTGCATGTCGTCAGGTAAGTTATATTTGATTTAATTATATTAATCAAATTTTTTTTATTTTTTAATCGTTAAATTTAATTTTCTTTAAAAAATTGTACACGATACAACAAGTTGTTCGTGTACAATTTTTAACTCCGCCTACTTAAAATTGATGTAGCCGGTCCCAAGCCCGGATAAAGGAGGAGGGTTTACATTTTATTAACTTTAAAAAAAAATCAAAAAAATATATTTTTTGTAAATGTATTTCAAAAAATAATTCGTTTTCATTATATAAATATTTTATACTTTATAAAAAGTATTACAAATTATAATATGATGTAAATAAAAAAAAATAAAAACTTGTTCTCGTTAAATTATTTGTATTTTTTAACACTTTTTATTTTTAAAGCTCTATTCTTTATTAACTTTAAAAAGAAATCAACAAAAATATTTTTTGTAAATGTATTTCAAAAAATAAGTCGTTTTCATTATATTAATATTTTATACCTTATAAAAAGTATTACAAATTACAATATGATATAAATAAAAAAAATAAAAAAATGTTTTCGTTAAATTATTTGTATTTTTTAACACTTTTTATTTTTAAAATTCTATTCTTTATTTTATATATATATATATAAAAGTAGGCGAGCCCACGAGCCGAGCTCGCCCAATTTCAACGAGCCGAGCCCACGAGCTCGGCTCGCCACTAGTACGAGCCGAGCTCGTGGCATTAGCCGGCTCGGCCCATTGCGAACCCTAGGTTCAGTCCAGGTATGGGCTTTCTTGGCTGAGTCATCTAAGTACTCTATAGCCTCATCTGGATCTTTTTGTAGAAATTCACCATTACACATCATTTTCACAAATTGGCACTCCCTAGGTAATAATCCCTCATAAAAGTAACTCACAACACGTCAACTTTCATAATCGCGGTAGGGGCAAAGGGTTTGTAATTCTTTGTATCTTTCCCATGTTTGGTATAAAGTTTCATTGTCCATTTGGACAAAAGAATAAATTTGTTTTTTTAAAGCAGTTGTTTTATAATGGGGAAAGTATTTGCCAAAGAATACTTGAGTCATTTCAGCCTAAGTCCCAATCGAACGTGGTCGCAGTGAATATAGCCAGCTTTTTGCTCGTTCTTTGAGTGAAAATGGGAACAATTTTAGCCTGACTACATCCAATACACCATGTTGACTATGGAAGGTTGCTACTACCTGCTCAAACTCCCTACTATGCACGTATGGAATTTTACTTTCAAGACCATGAAAATTTGGAAGAAGTTGAATCATTCCCGATTTCAGGTCCATACGTGGCATGATAGATAGAAACATGATGCATGACATTGTAGATGTGCATGTGGGGTGAAGTTAATCATGAAAGGTCCTATAGGACGCATTGTCATGCTCACTATTAGACATTGTGTTGTGTAGTGTGATATTCGTACCAACAGATGCGATATCAAAAAGAGGGTTAGAAAGTGATTCAAACACTAGTTGAGGCCTCGCAATAAATCGCCCTCACTCGTCTTGAAGTATGTTCATAAAACACAAAAAAATGAAACCAAATGAGAAATAAAAAAATAATTAAGAAAATAAACTAAACTAACTAAAAGAATTTAAAAAAAACGAAGTCACCCTTTTGCTCGAGAATCCTTCAAGTATTTAAACCGTCTCTCCGGCAACGACGCCAAAATTTTATTATGCCTAAAGTGTAACACAGTGATTGTAGTATAGCCTTGGGGTGTCGCATCCACAAGGAGATGGAAAATTAATTAAAGAGTCCAACAAACTAGGATTTTCGTTGTGAGTCGTGTAACAGATAATATATCAATTTGAAATGTGTTCAAATGTTAATATGTGAATTTACGGGATTTGAATCAAAGTATGAAATAGTGAAGTGCCGGGATTTCCTTGATTGGTTCGGATCATTTAATATCAATCATGCATTCATGTACTCAATTAAAGATTTTTTTATCAAACTTTAATTGGGGAATATAACATTAAGGCCCAATTTAATTTACAGTAATTCTAAAATATAGAGTTCCTATAACATATACTCGCTTTAATTTATCGAAATCAGATTCTAAATCCACTTTATACGTCAAGCATAAAATTATAGAGAATCTTACCAATAGATAGTTGAAATTGAAATTTAACAATTAGGTTCATTTTACGAAAGATAAAACATGATTAAATCTATGCGAAATATAGTAAAAGTTAAATTAATCTCACAACAATGCTTTTCGATGGAAAGAACATGATTAAATCCATGAAAAACTAATATATATTAAACCAATCTCAAAACATATTTATAAGAACAAGAAATACAAATCTAGAATTGTTTAGCAATGGAGATCATATTACAAGCATGAGAAACGTTGAAATAATCGATATCAATCAAGTTCCTCCCTTGCTTCACTAAGGATTTCTAGCCTTCCATGGAGTTTCTTCATCCAAGATGAGAGAAAATTGATGTGGAGAGGAAGAATGATGTTCTGGGTCGAGATTAAGCTTAAAAACGTGTGCCAAACAAGTTTCCATAAATGTCTGCGTCAAAATAGGAATCTGGGATTTCACCCTTAAAAAATACCCATGCGACCGCATGGTTCAACCAAAATGGCCCTAGAAGTTCTCGGAAGGCAGCCATGCGACTGCATGACTTTATAACCATGCAATCGCATAGTTGTCACCATTTCCTCCGCTGGACAACTTTTAGTATTTTTGCCATAACTTTTTCTGCCAATGTCCGATTGAGGTAATTCAAGTTTTTTTTTTGAAAGATAACTCGAAGGGCTACAACTTGCTTCAGAAATCATCTTCCAATTCAACCATTTTCCATCTCAAAAATGGGTCTTAACATGAGGCTGAGAATCGGTGCGTAACTTTTTCAATTGAGAATTGATTTGTGAAGATGTTATGGTAATATTTCACTTTTTTTGACCTCAAATTACACCCGATTGACTCCTAGATTTCTTGAATCATCATTCCATCGCTCGTCTCATTATGGATTATTTTCAACTTTGTCCTTGAACTTTCACTTTCTTCCATTATGGTCCTTTTTCGCTCTTTTCTTCTAAATTTCAACTTTTCTACCAAAATGCTACCTGAATCAAAGCATAAGTATAATTAGTGCATTTTGGTACCAAATAATAACACGAATGCAATAATTAAGAGGAAAAAATTATGATATTTTGCACTCTTATCAGATCCCAACCCTCTGCAACAAGGGCATATGCTACTTGGTTTCTCTCTGTGTCGATGTGGGAAACTGTGTCTCTATCGAAGGAGATGGTGTCTACAATCTTTCGGAATATGCCTTGAATATCCTATGGTCCTCCTCCTCCTTTGATGATGCATTGAATGGATACACTAGAGTCTGCCTCAACCCAAATGTTAAAATATCTAATGCCTCTAGCTAGTATTATCCCATCAAGAATAGCCCTGAGCTCTGCATTTTTTCTAAGATTAATTTTGTGCAGCCTTTTCTATTGCAATGTGAGTTTAATTACATTTTGGAAAAATTCTATTCCTAGAAAATGAATCTGCAGAGATGCAACAATAAAAGAAATGGGTGTGAGGTGTGATAAGGATTTTATTAAAAATCATTATTGTAAATAACAAACGACGATTTATCTTGTACATGGGGACCAACATTTTTTTTGGCTGCAATTAAAGGATCAAGGTCTTTTTTGAAAATTTAGTTGAGCCTCACCCTGTCCATTTCTTCCATACTAGAAAGTTTTTTTTCATAAAGACTTATTCTACAAAGAATTAAAATGTATGTCACTATGTATAACATACATAACTAAATACAAGAATCGTATGATAAGTATTGAGATATTGACATTTAGCAAAAATATCGTTGATAAAATGTATTTTTTCTTTTGATAGTTTTTGAATGATATCTCAGATAGACCCCTCAGAGAAATATCTCGATGAGGAGAATCAATGATCCTCTTATAAATTTTTGTTACCCATGTATAATGGCATGAATATGAAAGGAAAAATGAGCATCAATATACCAATTTTCATAACTTCATCCCTAATGTCGTTATGTACATCATCCCAAAACACTTCAACATTACTATGATAAATGCTTTTAAAATGGTATGAGTAGTTCTTTTTCATATTGCAAATTATGTGCCATATTTGGATGTGTCATCTCGTCCAGAGTATCTCAAACTAGTTACAAGGTAGAACTCCTTAATTAAAAATCTCATATGCTTTCTATATTAGTATGAACCATATTTGGCTATTTTATTTCGATAATTTTGAGGCAAATTATTTTCAAACGACCTCCCTGGGCTGTGATGTTAACTCAATTTTATTTTTCAGTTGGTATAGACCAAATGGTTGAACGTTATATCAACGCCTCAAATGGAACAATCAAACCCCAATTTGTGTGGGCCATTTGAAGCAACCTAATTTATTAGCGTTGCTCGTGGCTCATCCCACTTACTTGGACAGCTAAATGATTATACCCGTTCTATTAGCCCATTATTCTTGTGTTGGGCCTTTGGACCACTATTTGACCTTAAGTTTAATTACTTTGTATGACCATTTTACTTGGTTAAATGGTTCACATCTCCTTTGCTTCCTTGGTGCGAGAACTTACAGTTGCCTCTTCTTCACTCTTCTACCCACTCTCGATTTACCCATCTCTATTGCCTTTGTGGTTTGATTCATGTGTGATATTGGCTTCCTTTTTGGTATCTTTGATGGGTAATTTATAGCAACCGTAAGTGTAGGAACCATTTGGGAGTTTTTGGTGGTTGTTCTTGGTAGCATCGATTGGTTGATAAACTGAGCCCGGTAAAGCGTTGGTAGTCTTGGTTTTACATTCTATATCTAGTATCAGAGCGTGGTGGTTGTTTTTCGACCAGAAATTGACAAAAAGGTGGCTAATTTGCGAAGTTCTTCAAAGGAGCCGAACCTGTATATCTTGAATCCGACCAAATCGTTGACCTATTGAAAATTTTGAGCCCATATCTGAGATCAGCAGGTAGAAGCGCCCCTTTCCCAGAGGCGCATAACTCCAGTAGCGACCAACGTTGGCAACGCGTAGCCCTCTGGCGGTGCCACATGACGACATTTTTTTGACGGGCTTCCTTCGGGCAGTTTGTTTATTTTGATATCTGAATGTACTAACATCAATTTTTTGTGTTTCAGGTTATGCAAGAAAACTTGGACGATTTTGCCCCTGGATATCGATCGATGTTCGCGGCTAATTGCATTGATATATTTACTAAATCTTTAGGGCGAATGGTGGAGGCTCTAAAGCAGCAAATTCGTATCTCTCATAATTTACGGACTCAGATGGACTCTTGTAAATTGACTTATCCCATTAAATTTCAGCATTAGCACATCCCCTGTGGGGTGACATTAGGATTGGGGTTACCATGATGGGGTAACATTGCTTGTGCTAGAAATTAGGATTACTTGCTCTTAATTTTTTCGATCGAGTACTTATTTTTGATAAATTAGTATATTGTTCCTTGTACTATAATTTTTATAAAATCTCTTTTGATTGGACATATCTATTTTGTTGCATTGTCAATTTCGTTGTGTCATTAATTCCATTAGAATATCTAGACCTTATCTGTTCGAATATTTTCTTGATCTAAAATTGTGAGTCTTACAAAACCATGGAAATCTAGGACGGAGTACATTGTCTGTGGTCCTAGGACTATTTTGTGTGGTTTGAATGTGATTTTGTGCATTTTTTATTTATTCGTAAAAATGATAATTCACAACTTTGATATGGGGATTTTTAATAGAAAATGTGTTTCTTTCAATTTGGCAACAAACAATGAAAGACATTTTGGTCCAACAAAAAGTTTAAAAAGCAATTGAAGGCAATTTTTCGTTGATTTTTCAAAAGAACAAAAAGAAGAAGCCGATGAGCTTGCTTTACCTTAATTATTTTGGTAATACCCCAAATTTCACTTTCTACATTTGGCCAATATGATTAATGCATTCCATGCTAATTACATTGTCATTTGCATCAATTTCCTAATTACTTTCTCTTAAAAACGTGTGTTTGATCATTGAGGCTTTAAAATCTTTATATAGTGATGATATTTGACTCCTTGACCTAAGTAGTGAATTTCTCATTGAGCTATGATAGAAAATTAGGTTAACTAGATGTTGAAGATTAGCTTGGTAAGTAATGGAAATCGAAAAGGTCGAAAATTAGTATCGACAAAAGTTCAAGCCTTCTATTCGGTTGTTCGAGATCACGTTAAACCCTAGATAGGTAATTGACATATTTGGGACATGTGACATAAAGGGACATGATCATGACGCGATAATATATGTCTCATATGACGTTATATATATTGAGGTGCGAATTGTGGAAATTAATCGAGAATCGGGTATCAATCGGGTAAGTAATTAAATGAACGGTTGAGGAATTAGTTCTATAAAATACTTTGGGATCTTAGAACAAGTGAAATGGATTGTAGACACGTCAAAATAAGTCGAGGATACTTGGTTTGTGCCTGCAAAGATATATATAAAATCAGATTTTTGCTACAAGTGACCACCTCATGCTTGAACACCTCGCGCTTGGGATGTTTGTCATTTTAGCACTGAATTCCTTCAGCCTTAAGGCATCAATCTCGTGTCTACTCCCTAAACACTTAATATAGGATGGATGTAAATCTTAAAAGTCACAAATGCATCCAAATATAATGGTTGAAAGTCAAGTATGGCTGCAATGAAGACACATCGTGCTTGGACACCTCATGCTTGAGATAGTTGTCATGTTAACGCCCAATTCCTTTGGGCTTAAGGCATCAATTTCGTATCATACTCCCTAAGAACTGAATATAGGATGAATATATATATTTTATATCATAAATGGATCCAAAGATAATAGTAAGAAAGTTAAATGTTGCTGCAACGGAGACACCTCCTACTTACCTTGTGAAAACTTGTCAATCTAACATTTAATTCCTTCAGCCTTAAGACTTCCAGCACGTCTCCTAAATCATTATCACTTTATATTGGATAGATATACATCTTATAAGACACATATGTCTCTATATAAGGTAAGGGAAATGTCAAAGTTTGCTGCATGAATCCACCTCCTATTTGGACAGCTCATGCTTTGATGATACTTGTCTTTTAATTGTACTTTCCTTCATCCTTAAGCATCATTCACGACTCCAACCCTTGAGGCTACTTATACATCTCTTGGATAAGACATTTAAACCCCCAAATATATCCCCAAGTGAAAGGGAGAGCAAAAGAAGCAAAGAGAGATAGAAAAGTAAGAAGCTGGGATTGCAGTTTGTAAAGGTTAGTTAAAGTCACCGTATTGAAGTTTTTCTTTAGTCCTTTTGGGTGTTTTATAATATTTTAAAACTCTAAACTTACTTGAGATTAATTAGAAGGGTTGTTGATGATTTTATGATGGCAAAAAGAGGGGTAATCAAGTACAAGAACCTGAAAGAAACCAACAAAAATAGAGATGTATTGATTGATGAATTTGGATGGTTTAAACTTTGATTTTTTGGATAATACTTAAGATATAACTTGTATCTATGTAAATGAATGTTTTTACATGATAGTTATAAGGATATAAATGGCCTTCTAATTGCCTGAAATCCGATTGGTAACATGCTAACAAAATAGAAACCGAAAACTATCACAATGGAAACTGTCTGATTTTAGTTGTAGAAATGGACTATTTTGAGGCTGAGAACACTTTACTTGTCACGACTTTAGAGCATTATCACCTTCACATACATGTTATAGAATGTGGTAAAAAGTTCGGAGTCATTGGATATAGATAAGGGGGTGAAAAGGGATTGGAAAAATAATTGGACGGTAAGGGAAATCTGAAAACAGATTCTGTCCAATTTTGTATTTAATATGGTTTCAGCATTTACATGTACACTAATCATCTCTTGAGCCTAGAAAATAGATTCTAAGGGTACTAGGTTGTCAATAACAACTGGATGACGTTGACGTTCATAATTTGACTCGAGAAATAGCGAGATTTATGGGATAAGTTTGTAATGCCATCGGTAACTTGAAATGATGATTCCGTCTAAATTATTTTGGTAATAATGGATGTATCTTGGGATTTTGTGCGTTAAGGTTATTAAATTGAGGATTTTCTTTAATATTAAATGGTAATACATGTGATTTTTCGACTTCGAGTGAAAAAGGATATTGATCTAATCTCCATAGAAGCTTGCACACACAAAGGTGAAAGGTAAGTGAAAATCCATTTGCAACTACGATGCAAGAACCTAGTATATGTGACATAGTAATGTTGAAATATCTACATAACTTTGATAAGAGGCTTATAGCACATCACATGGTGGTTACGATCATTGAGTATAAGGTTGCGAAACCTATTGACATCGATTTTCATTAAATACGTCATTGATGAGCATTTTCATATGCATGTACGACATGTGACATGGTTGAAAATCCTGCATGCAAAATATGATTTCAAAGTGAGTTTCATTATAAATGTTTTATTGACCACTACTAGGGCACCGAGGTATGTGAGGCATGCTAATGTGATATGTTTGGCATTGCGGGTGTTACTTCCTAGGTGATTGCAAAGGTAGATAGGGAATGGGCCTTTGATGATCACGGGAGAGCGGACCACTCGACTGTGCCCTTGTGATATTATGATTATTGGCGCTGTCGGGTGGGAGACTTCTTGGGTGATCATAGGGGTAGTCAGGGGATGGGCCTCCAGTGGTCACAAGAGGATCATAGTAGGTGGGTAAAGGGCCCAATGAAATGAAAGATTTCAAGTGAAATGATTTCTAGTCGATTTTGACGAATATTGAAGTATGATACTTTTTATCGTGATATATAAAGTAAATGGCATGGTGTCATATGTCGTTATTACTCATGATCAGGACATGCATGATTTTGCCTACTAAACATTGGCTTATATAGTTCTTGTATTGTAGGTGAGCATGAAACTACATAGAGAGCATGGCTAGCTGTGGAGCTCCTACAGGATTCCAGAGTTCGATGTACATGGATGACGACCTGTAGGGTTATTTTGTAGGCTGCTATCTGTTGGGTTATATTTTGGAATCCCATGTAGTGTACTTTTGAAATGGCCTGTAGACGTGCTTATAAGCTCAAAATATATATGTTGGATTATGGCAATATGATTTTGGGTTTCGACATATTATATGATCGTGTCACAGGTGATTAGAAGTTAACAATCTAGAACAAAAAAAATATATATGTAAAATTCTATATTTAGGTTGTGTATAGATATCAATGTTAACTGGGGGCGTGAAAATTTTTTACTTGTCTGGTGTTGTTTAGAGAAAGGTGGGCAAATTGAAAATCACCAAAGAACTTTGAAAAAAAGTTGAAAACTTGTATTTGCTCAAATCTACCCCGAACAAGCTTTACTTACTTGAGCATTTTTTCAACTGTAAAATAGATCCTTCAAAAGACCTTGATGATAATTTAGAAGTGTTTAACAAATTCGTCCAATATATCGCTAACTGTGAATAGATAGTGTTTGAAACTTACAAGGCTACAATTTTGCTTGATTCTATGCTAGACACGTACAAGGAATTTAAGCCCTTGTTTGAGCCCCATTTTTCAACTAAAATACATTCTTCAACAGTGATTTGACATCATTTCAACCACACATTTTTCAATAAAATAATATTATACGCAAATAAAAAGCTTTTTCTTATTTTTTAACCATACATTTTCCATCAATACACTATTCAAAAATTCATTTTCTTACAAAAATAGAGCTGAAACAAGGGCTAAAAATGTAATTAAGTATGGTATGGACTCTTTAACGCCTGAACTTATCATTGACTCACTTATGATAAGAAAAGAGGTGAGATTCACATGATGCGGGTTAGAACTCAATTTAGACAGAACAATCATAATGGATACCATAGTGGCGAGTCAAGTAGTAACGGAGGGAAAAAGAAGGGCAAGGGTAGGTTTAAATCAAAGTCTAGAATGAAGGTTAGAAAATGCTATAGTAGCGGGAACACGGGGCATATTATAAAATACTGTTATAAGGAAAAGGATAAGCAAAATGTTAGAGAGAGATAATGTAAACGTATTGTCTTCTACTTTTGATGTTGATGATGGTGAAGTTTATACGATTACAAGTCATGTTACTTATACTGCTGAACTGAATTTGATTGTTAATTCATGTATGCACGAGTGGATACTTGATTTTGGTACATTTTTTCATGTGACATCTGAAAAAGGATTGATTTGAAAACTTGCATGAATCTAATGTTGGGCGTGTTGTGCTGTGTGACAATTTTGCTTACACTATTGCTGGAATTGGTGATATTAATATAAAGTTTAACACTGGCTTTGTGCATACCTTGAAAGATGTTAGATATATTCTTGAACTGTCTAGAAATTTATCTTCAGTAGGAAGACTTGAAAATGATGACTTCACTAGTAAAATTGGAATGGAAGCCAAAGGGGGGTTAAGATCATTGTGAGTAAAGATTTTACGTTTAACAAGGGTGAAATGCCTTGTCTTAAGAGTGCGCGTGAGACTGTGAGTGAAATAGAACATGGTAATGATAAAGATCGGTTTAAGGTGGGCTTAGGAAAGCTTAGCACATTTGTCCCTGCCACTCTAAATGAGGTGGAGACTCAAGTTCAAGAACCTGAGGTGGAGAATAGATATGAAGTAGTGATAGAAAAGCATCATGAGGAAGAGAAACCCTTAACAAACTACAAATTTAGTTAGGGATAGATAGAGAAGACAAAAGAGAGAACCTAGGAGATTCGGATATGAATCTGAGCTAGCTTTTGCTCACGCTAGTTATGAGGAACTAGTTGATAGAGAGCCAAAAATCTTTGAAGAGGTGATGAAGAGTGAACAATCTAAAGAGTGGTTTAAGGCAATGAAAAAGGAGATGGGCTCCTTAGAGAATAATCAAATTTTGGAGCTAGTACTTAGACTTAAGAATAAATCTACTGTGGATTGTAAGTGGGTATTTAAAGTTAAAGAGGGTAATTGTACATCTAACCCCTTAAGGTTTGAAGTTAGGTTAGTGGCTAAGAGTTACACACAGAAGGAGGGTGTTGATTATAATAAGATTTTTTCACCGGTGGTTAAGTACACTGTTATTAGGGTCATGTTTGCATTGGTTGCATATTTTGATTGAAAACTTGAACAACTTGATGTAAAACTATATTTTTACATGGTGAAATTGATGAGCAAATCTTTATGAGTCAACCGAAAGGTTTTAACGACAAACCAAACTCTGATCATGTGTTTCTTTAAAATGTCTTTATATGGTTTAAAACAGTCGCCTAGATAGTGGTACAAAGATTTGATTCTTTTGTACTCACTATAGGATTTCAAAGAAGTAAGTTTGATCACTGCTTGTATTTTCAACATAATGATGTTGATAATAAGTATGTGTTGTTATTACTTTATGTGGAAGATATGCTCTTGATTGGTTTATCACCTAAGTTAATAAACAACATAAAATCAAAGTTAAGTGGAGAATTTGACATGAAAAACCTAGGTAAAGTTAAGAGAATCTTAGACATGGAAATTGAAAAAAATATGTCAAATTCTACACTGTCAAATTCTGCACTATTTTTGCATCAGACATGGAGATCAAAGGTGTTGAAAAGATTTGATATGAATGATTGCATGCCTGTTACATTAACTTTAGCTAATCATTTTGTATTATCTAAAGATCAGACTCCATGTAATGAATATGAAGTAGAATACACAAGTATAATTCTATATTCTAATGTGGTTGATTCCATTATATATTTGATGTTTTGCATTATATCGGATTTAGTTTTTGCTGTTAGTACTCTTACTAGATACGTCTAATTCAGATCCTGAGCATTGGGAAGCCTTAAAGTGGCTGTTAGAGTATTTAAAGGGAACTAGGGATATAGGTCTAAATTTTGGTGCTAGTAAAGAAAGCGTAAAATTGAAAGGTTTTGTAGATGCAGACTATACGAGGGATAGAGATGGTAGGAAATCGACTTTTTCTTATGTGTTTACTTTATCTAACTCTTGTATTACTTGGAAATCACAACTATAACACATTGTTGCACTATCCCTGATAGAGTCGGAATATATTGTTATCACTGAAGCCATTAAATAAGCTTTATGGCTTAGAGGCTTACTTTATGAATTGTGTCATGAATGATTAAGTAGTAGTATATTCAGATAGTCAGTCCTCTATATATCTATGTAAGAACCCTATTTTTCATGAATGTATCAAACACATTGATGTTAGACCATATTTTATTAGAGATATCGTATCACAAGAAGTGGTAAGACTTGAAAAGATATATACATAATACAATCCTTCGGACATGGGCACAAAGGTGTTGCCGTTGGTAAAATTTAGAAGTTACAAAAATATTCTAAACATCGGTGAAGGTAACTAATTTCCAATTTTATCGTTCCCTTTTATTGGAATTATTGCTAACAGGTCTTAATGTTTCTTTGTAGGTCCTTTAATACCAATGCGGAGGTATGTTGTCAAATGACCTTATCGAGCTACGATGTTAACTCAATTTTATTTTTCAGTCGACATGGACCAAATGACTAAGCCTTATATCGACACCTCAAACAGAACGACCCAACCCAAATTTGCATGGGTCATTTGAAGCAACCTAATTTATTAGCGTTGCTCATAGCCTGTCCCACTTACTTGGACGGCTAAATGATGATACCCATTTTAGTAGCCCATTATTCTTGTGTTGGGCCTTTGGGCCACTATTTTACCCTAAGTTCACTTAATTTATATGGCCGTTTTACTTGGTTAAATGGGCCGCCTCTCATTTGCCTCCTTGGTGCAAGAATTTACAGGTGCCTCTTCTTCACTCTTTTGCCCACTCTTAATTTACCAATCTTTACTGTCTTTGTGGTTTGATTCTTGTGTGATATTATCTTCCTTTGTGGTCTCTTTGGTGGGTAATTCATAGCAACCGTAAGTAGAGGAACCATTTGGGAGTTTTCAATTGTTTTTCTTGGTGGCGTTGATTGGTTGGTAAACTGAGCCCCGTAAAACCTTGGTGGTCTTGGTTTTACACTCTACAATAATAAATAGTTTATCGATCAATTGGTGCTAAAAATTGATTTGCCAAGAAAATTGCAAAAGCAAAAAGGCCTCTTGAACAAAGCTTTCCTCTTAGGTGTCATCTTCAGTTTAAGTATAGATATCAAGACATCGATGCCCGCCTCCAAAATCGGTTGGTAGGATTTATAATCTAATCTCACTCCTACGATAAACATAAATTCAACTAGTCACTCATATCCTAACCAACAATAGGGAGGGAAAAAAAACATATGTATCATGACACAATACAAAACTTTTGAGACAATGCTATAAACAATTGTGATATCTTAATTGTTTAGTACATGATATTGTGAAAGGAGTGTGAAATAAAACATCAAAATCTCATAGAAAAAACTTGTTTTGGAGATGGTTGCTATGATAAAACTAAACAATTTTGGTTATCTCAAATCTGACAAATAATGGGAATAAATAATTATACAACGGGTTAATAAAAAAGGGATTTGTAAATGTGTTTGTTATTAATTGCATCCGCATCGATGAATATGATTTCCATATATTATAGACTAAGCAAACAATAGTTACTAATTATAAACACTAAATAAAAAAAAAATTTATTTTACAAACTATAAGATTGTATTTGATATCAAAAAGGCAAAAACAAGAAGTACAATTTGTGTAAGCGTATTTCTTACAAGATAGTTAATAATAAAAAAATTCTAACAATCAAGCGCATGTAATCATAGTGATGTATTCTTCTTCGTGTTTGGTGTGAGATCAACTTCCCTCGCCTTCTTCGCATTGTTACAATATTGTGTGGATTTTTGGTCGATTTCGTATCCAGTAGGCCACGAATTTCATAGAATCTTCAATCATTGTTTTCTTTAATTATGAGTCAATCTTTGTCAATGATCACGAGGCTCTACGGAAGGATTTGACGGATATATCAATTTTGATGGGGCAAAATAACACATGGGGACGTATTTTCCATGGAAGAATCCTTAATAATCATCGCACGAAGATGCATTTTTCTGGGCATATGTATTCTACAGTGATATTTTTGGATTTTAAATTTGCATATGATGTGAGATTTAGTCTCTTTTTCAAATTCAGTCTTAATGCTGATTGCGATATTGAGTAATATTTGGAGTTCAAAACGAAATATCATTTTTACTAATTTTGAATTGCATGAAATTTATTTACAATATGTAATTTGTACTTATTAAAAAATTTATCATTTTTACTACAAATTAATAGTATTTCTTATCTTAAACAAAAAAAAAGCTCAGTAAAATTGGAATTTTGTTTTAACTAGTCAAAAGGTGAACATGTATTGCACGTTGTTTTAAAATACTTTATAAGTGATGTAAAAGTAATATTTGATACCAATTTGTTAGAGGGTTTGATGAGTCTCGGATGAATTAAAGAAAATAAAATTTAGCATAAAAATTTAAGAAAAAATTGTACTCAAATTGTATTCTTAAAACTCAACTTTTATGATTCAATTTTTTTGTAATGATGAAATACTATAAATAAACAATCTTTTTATATTACATTTAATATATAAAAATTTAATTATTAATATATAAATTTAAACACCTATTAAATTTTTCAGATAAATGAATATGAATAAATTCATCTATAATAATTTTAGATTTATGCAATTCAAGATTCATGTTTCATTCATTGAATTTAGATTAATGTAAATGTTAATTAATTGAGAATTAGCCCTCGTTTGACCTCTATTAATTTTGATTATAATGTGGGGAGTAGTATTTTTTTTTAAATGGATGGTTGTAAAAGAATGAAATGTTTTCCATTTATATTTATTATTATTTTATTAAAAATTGTGTGGTTTAAAATAGAAAAGAGAAAAATATAATTTAATTTGATGATATTTAATGGGGTCCAAACAGGGGCTTAATAACACAAATTTCATAAATGATGATAATTTTGTAATATTTATTATATATCGAAAAATAAAAAGTAAGATATTATTGAAATAATTGAGCCCCCGTTTGAGCCCCATTAATTTTTATTATATTATATTTTATTTTTCTTTCTCTTATTTTCAACCGCACAATCTTTCATAAAATAATATTAAACGTAAATCGAAAATTTTTCTTTCTTTTTCAACTACTTATTTTTTAAAAAATACTATTCCACACATTAATTTTTTCCCATAATGAGGGCCAAACAGGGGCTGAATTGTAGAAGGATTAAAATCATCCAAAAATGATTCTCCGATGTTATATTTTTATATTTTAATTAATATAAGTTATAGATTTACGTTACTGGGTGAAATTTTCCCAAACAAGGGGAATCACATCTTATTTGAGCCCAAACTCCGAGCCCAGTCCATTCTCCTGGATGCAATTTGACTGGGTGAACCCACCTTGAGGGAGCGTCGCCCGGTGTAATCAACTCAGACTCGACTCACTTCCTAGGGTTTATACACTGATTTCTACTGCGGAAATATTGTTTCAAATTGCAAACAGTTTCCCTAGAGATCTCCTTTCCGGTAAGTCCATGTGCAACAATCATAAATTAAAATTTAGATATTTTGTGAGTTCTCGGTAATCGTTTGTTATTTAATTATATAAGAGCCTCTTGACATACAAATTTGTGTATATATGCATGCTAGTTTTGTTAGGTAAGCAATTTTTGGGGCATATTAAATCTGGTTTTACGCCATTTATTATGCTCTTATTTAAATTTTTGAGAAATAGCAATAGTATGAGTTGCTGTGTTTTTATGGTTTTTATTATTTTTAATTTTTTTAATTTTTTTTTGGGGAGGCGGGATTATGATGCTAAATGAAATGTTATCTGTAGGTTTGAGGGAAGACTTTTATGTACAGGAAGCATGGCAAGTAACCCTCCATCTTCTGGTGCACAGGTAAGTTTCCTGAAGAGTATGCGTCTTATGATTCTATAGTATCCCGTTGTATAGTGGTAATTTGGATATGGACTTAATATTGTGAGGGTTTGTTTGGTTATGATAATGTTGTTCTGATTAGTTTCTTGTAAAAGTACTATAGTAGGCGTGGATATGTTGAAAAGAGAACACTTTAGTTAGGTTGCTGGAAGACAGCTGGGGCAAGTTGTTGAAGAGAATGATGTACTTTTGCCGCTTGAAATATATGCTAGAAAATGTTTATAAAAGAAAAAGTACTACGTATTACTGTTTTTTGAATACGTAATCTGAGTTGTTTTAACAACAGAAAGAATAAGTAGTTCTACTGTTAAATTTTTTTTTTTTAATTATTTTTGGGAGTCTTTTAATCTATTTTTGTGGTTTCTGTTTCTCTCTCAGTCACTTTGGCCTCCTGTGGCTGGATCCATGCCCCCTCAAAGTTTTGGTCCTCCCTTTCCTATGCAAGTATGTTATATTACTCATTTTTACATCCGTATTTGGTCTCGTTTTATTTTTGAGCTTTTTTTCCTCTTTCCTTTTGTATCCATAATTTTACGAAGTTCATCATGATCATATTTGACACCTATTTGCTGCAGTTTCGTCCACCAACACCACATGGGCAGCAATTTATTCCTCCTCCTGCCACTCAGCAATTTCATCCAGTTGGACAAACACAACATGTTGGGTTGCCTCCTGGTCAAAGTCAACCTCCACAATTTTCTCAACCAATGCTGCAGTTTCTGCCTCGATCTAGCCAGCCAGGGTATGATACACCAACTTCATATGCCCAACCAAGTATTCCTATCACATCTGGCGCGCCACAGTCTCAGCCTGCTGGCCCAAGTCCTGGAATTTCATATTCTTCGCCATATACCGTAAGAAATGGGCAAGAGTTTATTGGTTTCATGTTTTTGGAGAGCCATTGACATCAATTTGTTTATTTTGTTTTTTTCCAGTTCACCCCATCTTTTGGCCAGCCACAGAATAGCATAAACACGACTTCCCAATTCCAACCTGCATCCCAAGTGTCTGCACCTGTTGGCCCTACCAGTGGACAACCTTGGTTGCACTCTAGTCAGGGTGCCTCAGTTGTTGCACCATTACAGCAAACTAGTCAGCAATTATTAGTTACAGGCCTTACCGCTGCTACTGTGCCGGTTAGTGTCCTTTAGTGCTATTTTTTCAGTAGAAACTTTTTCAATTTCTTTATAACATTAATTTCCAGTTTCGGGTTGATGTGCTTCTAGAATTCCCCGAAGACGCATATATAATTCAAGCAATTCAAATGTTTATTGTGATGACGTGTCTGGCTTCTAGCATGCCAAGAACAAAGAAGTTAAAAGCATTCTGTCGCTCTTTTGGCTGTTCCATGTTTGTAGGGGATACAACTCCTCCAGCCTGTAGACTTAATTGTAAACATGGTTCACACATAATTCACTTATCTAGTTTTTATTGAAACTCTGGAAACACCATAGATGTTACACATGCACGAGTTATTTGCACAAGTTATGCCCCAAATTGTAATTTTTTTTTCTTGTATTGATTAGAGCTTTTCTTTTAGTTTAATGAATTGTGGATATATTTATTTGATCTTTTCTTTTACTTCTTTAATGAATTGTGGATGCAGAAAAGATAGTGCTCCACCCCCTTTTTCTCAGTTCGATCTCTTTCAGAATAAAGCCATTTTTTTCCTCAAGGCTCAACCTGGATTTTTACAAATTCGACAAAAGATGTCGTTTTGTTATGGATAACAGGATAAATATGTGATTATTTTGCGTAAACATACTGAATTTTCATGCATTCCTAATTTCTTGTGCTAAAAAGGCTAAAGTAGTAAAACTATACAGAAATCCATATAAAAATTACATGCCAACATCCTTTAAAAATATGTTAACAATTGTAAGATAAGCCATGGACCTATGCTTATCATGGGACAGACATACCATGTTGCGTTCTTTTTCAACCATTCAGAAATGGAAGTGACTAGTCAAACATGATAGGAGTTGCTAAAAAACAATCGGCTGCTATTTAGAAACAACTTAATGAGATGTCTCGTATATTTTCCAATGTTGAAATATTTCCATCTAGCTTACATCTTAGTTTAGTTGACAATTATTATTTTTCCTTTTCCAATAATTGGATTTTATATTGTTTCCTTTTTTTACCCCTTCTATTGATAGGATTGTACTTATGTATTCTTTTAGCATGAGATAAATTATTTAACCTAAATTTTAAGTTGATATCAGGACTTTGGGTGTCCTAAAATCTCCAAAAATTGATTGACTGCTCCAGCTAACCTAAATCTTTGGATACCCACTACCTTTAAATCACTATGATGGACCTCTACCTCCAACAAACCTCTAGATCGCTCTGGCGATCGTCTAACTTTGAAAATTAGGGTTGAAAATTATCCTAAATTGCAAACCCTAGAAAATCCCCCAAATTATAAGGTTTTAATTAATGCACAAATTTTCAATCGGACCCTAATTTGCTAACCTAAATCCACCTAGACCTCCGGTATAGTTCGAGCCTTTATCTCATTGACCTAGACCTGAGGTGAGCTTCTTGGTACGTGTCAACCACTCGCTGCTCCTTTCAATTACACCTTATTCCAGTGACCTAGGGTCCGACCACTCTTTTACTGGGCATGCAAGACCTAGGGAACCTCTCTTATGTTTGGCGTTTACTTTTGTCATGGAGTGGGGATTTCTTCGTCTACCTTGTAGTTGAGAAGTTTCTTCTTTCACTGCTAAATCTGAGAAAGATTAGTAGATTTTTTGAAGGTCTTGGGGTTTTGGGTATTCTGTAAGAAAATTGTGAGGGAGAATTTGAGAAAAATCGAAGAGGAGCTTCTGTTAGTGTCGATTCTCCTATTTTTTCAAACATTTGCCAATTTGCACCCCCCCCCCATTTTTTTTTTTTTTAATTTATGCAAGTTGGTCCCTGAAGCTTCAAAATCTTACATATTAGTTCTTAACCTTATTGAAAAGTTGAAATTTGGTCCTTGGACTTTCAGATTGGAGAAATCGGCCCTTTTCTTACCCTCTATGATTTAGCGTACCGCTTCTATTATTCTTACTAATGTCAGATACCTTTCGACGACTTTTCTTATAGCTGTACAATTTTTAATTTTAGTTTGACCTAGCCATCTGGCAAGCTTTAGAGGTGTGACAGATTGAGGATCTTCTTCAATTATATTTGATTATTTCATTATCTTGCTACAAATGTCTGATAAAGGAGATTAAACCCTTTTTGACAATAAGATTTCCGGTTGTATTGCCAGAGAATGAGTCGAATTATGCTGAGTGGGAGGATAAAGATGCCTTAGTTAAATCTTGGTGCATAAATTCCACGACCGAGGACCTCATGTCACAACCTGATGTCAGTGTGGCACAGGTTAAAGAAGTTTGGGATGCAGTAATTCTTCGGAAAAATGTCATAATTTTGCATAGATGTTTTAGTGCCAACTGGAAAACGAAATTACCTCTCTTTTCAGCATATTTTTACTACTTCACTGTTTCATTTTCTATATTTTTGCTGACCTTCTTAGTCATTTCCTTTTTTGGAAGTTCAGGCTGTTAATGGTCCTAATACCACTCAACAGAGTGCTTCTGATTGGCAAGAATATGAAGCTGCTGATGGGAGAAGGTAAATCCACTTTTATTTGCTTCTAAAGACTTTTCTTCTGATTTTCCAATTATGTAAATATGGGAATGGTAGACCACTATGGTTTAATCTGCTGCTATTTGACATGGGAAGACTGAATTGAGCGCTGGGCTGACAAGTTCTAGCTCACAAGTGTTAGATATTGTTTGTCCATATAGAATTTGTTGATTTTTGCATTGTTTTGACTTCATGCTACTAGTGCAATATTTACACATCATATGGTGCAATTTTTATACTACATTCGTCTCTGAATTGGAATTTTAAGGGGGAATTGTGTTTATTCAGATATTTTTACAACAAAGTGACAAAGCAGTCTAGCTGGGAGAAGCCTCGTGAATTGATGACACCCTTAGAGGTGAGTCATTTCATTGAAATGTTGCTTTACATAAAACTTGAGTGGTCTCTTCTACTAGTGAAATGACATTTTGCTCTTTTTGGAAATGTACAGAACTCTTATATTGTGGGTGTTAAGATTTGTAGGCTCATTCAAATTGCCCAGTACTGTTTTATGCATATCCTCCTTTTCCTTTCCACTGGTTTGTAAATCAAAAGAAAATACTAACCTTCCTTTATCCTCCCTTTTCACTTTCGTAATGCTGTCAACAATTTGCCATATAATTTGTGTAAATAGTCTCTTGATGCCTTTGTTGCCTAGCATTAATATCACAATGTTCAATCTTTTTGATTGTTAGACTTTGGAAAGAGTATATGCATGTTAAGCCTAATTTTCTATTCGCCTATAAACATTTGGCCCTCCACATTTAATATACGCTTGTACATTGATTAACCTTTTGTAGGCTGTGCCTTGATTCTATAATTATGTGAATAATAGTATAATACCTCATGCTAAGTCCGTTTCAACAACCGACAATTGGAGTTCTGGAAGATGTCCATTTTTATTCCTGTGAATATTTTTGGCTATTCACTGAATGTCAACCCTAATTGAGAATGTAATTTTATTTATTTATTTTTGTTTCTGCTTGTACTACACGTAGGTCCATTGATGGTTTAAAAATATTCTATTGATTTTATTAGATTGTACTGGATTTGTATATAATGCCAATTTCAATTGGTATGATGGAAGTTCTATTATCATTTCATTACTCGCGCAACATGAGTTTTGGTGCCCAAGAAGCTCTACTACTATGAATTCAACTCATGTTTGCAAGTGTCAAAATAACCTGAGTGGATCTTTGGAAAAAATTACTCTTACCAAATGGACTGCCCTAGCAATCTCATAGTATGAGGACTTTTTTGCTAATGTCTGTTACTGTTTAGTACTGTTAATTTTCTCAATCTTTTTGCTAAATCTTTTTGCAGTGGTGCATATTACTTTTATGGTCTCAATTGTTTTTATCACTCCGCCTTAATTGTTGTGTGAATAATTTTTGTGTTAAATTTGCTGAGAGGCTGTAAATTACTCTATCAGATCTCATTGAAAGCTTCCTTAGGAGTTTGTTAACTATTTTTACCTGCAATATGTGACATCAACTAAAACTATGGGTGGCCTTGAGTGTTTATTGATGTACAAAAACTGTTGCTTAAAGTTTGAAGGACAACCTTCTATAAATTTTCACTAATGATGGAAAGTCTTCATTTATTATGACTATTATGGTTTCTTTTTACTAAATTCCTATGTTTGTTCCATCATTATTACAAGGAATTCATGCAACTGAAGACAAAAGGAAAAATGATTAGTGGCCTAATCTTTTTTTTTTTTTTTAATATGAAACTTGTACTCAGTAATGTCAACTGAATTTATTCATGTCAATGAAACTGGATGGAATGCGAGCAATTGGCATTGAAGTGGTGCACTAGCGGTCATTTGAATTTATTATCCTTTTTATGTTTAAATCTATTGGACTGTCATAATGATTGACCATAAAAGTTCTATGACGAAGTTAGGAGTGATAACTCCTCAAAGTTATTGATGTATGTTACCAGGTTGATGAGTATTATGCTTACGTGAACATTGATTTCTGAAGTTAGAGGTTCTACTTTAGTTCAATTGGATAGACATCAAGGATATTCACGGAATTAGGGTATGCTTGATGACTTGGAACTGAAATGTTGTCTTCCGCAGTAATTCCATTTATGCTTATTTGCTTCTAGTTACAAACGTTTTTGTACTCTCTTCATTCGAAATGTGTGCACCTTTTCTACTGGAATCATGTCTTTAGTTGTCGTGTAAATAGTTGGGTAGTCTCATATACTTAATTATGATCAATTGATACCTTAAATTTGTAGTACATTTTCAATGGGAAACGCATGTGGCATAATATCCTCTCTCCATTTCAATTTCTGTAGATATATTTTTAGACATTCTTTAACTTTGTGCACCAAATTGATATATTACAGCTGTGCTGGAAATGTAAATACTGTCTACTTCCTTGTAAGACTTATTTGAACTTATCTGCTTGAGCATTTCTGTTTTGATAGAGAGCTGATGCCTCAACTGTTTGGAAAGAGTTCACAACTCCTGAGGGTAGAAAGTGAGTGTAATTATAGTGTTCTACGCTTAATATTCTTTCGAACTTTTTCTGTAGTAAATTTCTCAACTTGGTTATATTTCTGAACTTTGCTCAATGGGGCCTTTTACAGGTATTACTACAACAAGGAAACAAAGCAATCTAAATGGACAATACCTGATGAATTGAAGGTCCATTGATAGAAATAATGCTCTTGTATGATTACTTTCTTAATTTATTCTCTTGGACTTACTTTTGCAATATGTGCTTCCAGTTGGCCCGTGAAGAGGCTGAAAAGGAAGCTGCCAAGGGAGCACATACTAGCTCTACTGTGCCAACCTCTGCTACAGGCACTTCTGTTGAACAACTATCTGCTTCTGTCAACACAGTCAGCTCCACCAAGACGACAATGTCTGGAGTCACTTCAAGCCCTGTAATGGTTGCCTCCATTACTGATGCTAATGCTTCTCCAGTGATGGTTTCTGGATCATCAGCGACCCCCACGACACACGCTGCTCCCACAAGTGCTGTTGGTGTGCCCTTAGCGGGAGAAACTGTTGTGCTATCACCTTTTAATCCAACACCAGTGTATGAAATTCTTCAATAGCTTTAATATCCACAATTTGTTTCAAGAGTGTTCCTTCAACAATCGCTTATCCATTTCAGAAGCAACATGGAAAGTTCATCCTCCATTATTGAGGCTTCGCTCGGTGGGGCTTCTTTGCAGGATATGGAGGTATGGATTGCCTCTTAAGAGTTATATTTGCAGTTGTGCTACTCATTTTACATTAAGATAGTGAGGAAGCTCAATCTGCTTAGAATTTGAAATTTCTTTCTGCCTTTCACATTGCATTCCCCTTGATTTGTTTTATTGAAATGTCTTTCATATTGTGAAACCAATGTTTTGAAAACTGCACTGGGAAACAACCTAGAAAAGTTTGGGTCAAGGATTGAACTGGGGTCAGACAGGGGTCAAACCGGAAGTGAAAAGAAAATAAAATAAAATAAAATAAATATATAATTTTTTTGTACCATTAACTATTATGTCATATTAAGTAAAGGAGTTAATAGACATTCCTTTAATATACTAATAATACTTTCAATTCTATTTATAATTTAACATTGAATACAAAGTAAATGGGCCAAGTAAAACCTCAAATAACTGCCCATAATATGCATTTCAAACTCCATTTCAGATTCCTAACGCTATAAATTATAAACGTTTATCGCCACCACTGCACCTCTTCTTATTTCTTTAACTGTATGCTTCTCTAGTAGGTTTTGGTGGTTCTCCTACATATTTATGCCGATATTCTGATGTGTGTGTATATATGCATACTTATACATATTTTATTATAAAATCGTGTGGATTGAGTTTGAGTGAACAAAGTTGGAGTATCTAAGATTGCAGATGACCAGAAAACGGCCGAATCTGGTGAGCATTAGGCATGTTTTTGTCTGAAAAGCAAACCACTAAGGCCTGTGAAACCGTGTCCTGGATTAGGCATTAGGCATGTTTTTGTCCGCTAAAAGCATTAGGCATGTTTTTGTCTGAAAAGCAAACCACTAAGGTCACCTGTTCTCAGTTTAACGAGTTTTTTCCTGGGTTCTGGACATGCGGTTTTTCAATGCTAAACAGACCGGCTTCATTCCGGTCCCCAGGTTCTCCTGTAGGACCAGCCAGTCCGTGCAGTTCTCATAAAATTGGGTGAAACTCTGGTTTCTTGCCAGCTTTTGTCCCTTTTAAATATGCTTGTAAAACCGGTTCTCTAATTGAAGAAAATATATATGTTTGATGTATGGAGGTTTCAACCGGTGGAGAAGTACTATACATTATAAATTGAGTATACTTACTGCAGGAGGCAAAGAAGGGAATGGCTGCTGCTGGAAAAATAAATGTAACGCCAGTGGAGGAGAGATCACTGGATGATGAACCCATAGTATATGCTAACAAGCAGGTATGAATTTTGAAATGCTTTTGTTCACATTTAATAGGAGAGAGATTTACAAGTTTTATATTCTATTCAGGAAGCAAAAAATGCATTCAAAGCACTATTGGAATCTGCAAATGTTGAGGCTGATTGGAGTTGGGAGCAGGTAAGTTGAATATATTCCTCTGGTCTTCCATATATGTCCTTGAAGTGCAGTTTGGTGATATTTAGATGCCATATCAGGCTATGCGAGTTATTATTAACGACAAACGATACGGTGCACTTAAAACTCTCGGTGAACGGAAACAAGCTTTCAATGAGGTGATTGGCTGATCAAACATAGTGTTAATTCAAAATATGTGACTGTTCAGTTTCTTTGAGTAAAATATAATTTGGTCTTTGTGTGTTATTTATTAGTACTTGATGCAAAGAAAAAAATTGGAGGCCGAGGAAAGACGTCTCAGGCAGAGAAAAGCGAAGGAGGAGTTCACAAAGATGTTGGAAGTAAGCATTGAAGTACTTTTGGTATTTTCAGCTTTTTAAGCATTCTTGGTGCTGCAAGTGCCATAGCTTCTTTTATTTCTACTGCTATCATTAAGCATTCAAGATGTCACGTAATGCCTTTTTTATGTGCATTGATCTTTCTTTCTAGACAATCTTTTATTTGGTGCTTCTGAGATCAATAAAATTTATGCATTAGACTGTGTCTGTGCGACACTTACATAACCAACAATGTAGTGATTGTACAAGTCGGAAAGGGAAAATTTTGTAGGTAGGATCACAGACGGATAACATTTTTTAGTTACTTTGTTATTATTTAACTGTTGTGCTTGTTGTTGGTAATATAACTTATTTAACTTTTACATTTACCTAACCGTTCTCTTTGCATTGTGTCTCATTGGATGACTAAGAGTTTAATTTCTTCTTAGGAATCTCAAGAACTTACATCATCCACCCGCTGGAGGTATGTTTCTCTTTTCTCTTCGGTAACAGGCAAAGGATTGTCTTATTTAAATCTTATATTTCAACCAGCAAAGCAGTGGCAATGTTTGAAGGAGATGAGCGTTTTAAGGCTGTTGAGCGAGAAGCAGACCGTGAGGATCTGTTTAGGAACTACTTGGTAGATCTTCAGAAAAAGGTAAAGAACTCTTGTCATGATTGTGATTGAAGTGTTTAGATTCGATTAATTATTTGTACCAATGTAATATTTCCGCATCGTCAATGTGCCACGAATGAAATAGATCATTCTTTTTTTTGCCACTCTGAAGCTTCTTAAGTAGGCTTGTGAGTTTGTAATTTGTGTTTTCTTGTTGGTGGGGTTTTT